>NC_050097.1:2595404-2902742 GCF_902167145.1 Zea mays
CCAGACGTCTATAAAAGAAAATCCGTAGTGCTAGGGATCAGTTTTTCACGCCCCATCTCGATTCATTAGCGTCGGCGGTTGCCCGATAGCGCGCGCGACGGTGGATCCTCGGCCAGTGGTTGCGGTTGCCGCGGTTCCCAGGCCGGTGGCCGCAACTCCATTACCTCGACGCGCGGTGGTGGAGGTTCCTCGATCCGGAGTAGTGGCGGCGATTCCCCGATCTAGAGGGTGAGCGACAGCCGAGCCCTTGTGCGGGCAAGCGGCGGCGTCGCCGAAGCCCTGAGGAGGCGGCACTTCTAAGGCCGGCGAGCAAGCGACGCCCGTCGACGTGCGAGTAGCGACGGCGACGCATGAGGCACGATGTTCGAGCGAGCGACGTCACGGAAGGCGTGAGATGCGCGCAGCGATGATCGCGTGTGACATCCTCCGATCCGACGCAGTTTTCTTTTCGATTATTGTGTTTTATGCCTACCACATGTATTATTTATGCTAAAAACTGTATGATTTTATGCTTGAACACGGAGTTCGTATATCAGTTTACTGCATACACATTGGAAAAACAATTCCTTGATTTATGATGTTTGTAATTTGCGCGCATGCAATGGAAACTCCCACGATTTTGCCATAATTTTTTGATCTGTATAAAAATAGAAACCGCATGCATGTGGCTGCCATGTTTTCGGATCTGTCATAAAAATAGGATCATAATAACAACCTACTAGAGCTATCAACCTCTCATTGACTCGGTATTTACGCTTATAATTGAGGGATTTTATGCTCAAAACTTAAGGTTTTTACGCTCCACCCGGAGATGCGTCCACCAGTGAACAACATGCCAGATTTTTTACGCAGTGTAAGAAATTGCATAAATACCTACACCATGTAGTATAATTTGTTTCAGTATACATCATAAACTAGTTCTAATGCGTTTAGCTGCATGGCTGTTGGAGGGATCCTATATTTATGAAGGAAATAAAACATTAAATGCGATTTTTTGTTTCTATGCATGTAATTCATTTTCTTTCATTGCATATTCTTTCCATCATAAATTCGTGTGCATGCAGCCGGTAACAGATTTTTACGCAGTATATCAAATTGCATAATTATCTACACATTGTAGCATATTTAGTATCAGTATATATCATAAAATGGTCATTACGAGTCTAGCTGCATGGCTGTTGCAGCGATCCTAAATTTATGGAGGAAATAAAGCATTTAAAATAAAAACTGTCATACATATCTTTCCTAAATTTACGTGCATGCAAGGGAACTTGTTTGACTCATGCATGCATTTTGCCATAATTTTTGGATCTGTATAACCGCATGCATGCGGCTGCCATGTTTTCGGATCTGCCATAAAAATAGGATCGTAATAACTACCTACTAGAGCTATCAACCTCTCACATTAGCTCGGTATATACGCTTATAATTGAGAGATTTTATGCTCAAAACTTAAGGTTATTACGCTCCAACCCGGAGATGCGTTCACCAGTGAACAACATGCCAGATTTTTTAAGCAGTGTAACGAATTGCATAAATACCTACACCATGTAGTATAATTTGTATTAGTATATATCATAAACTAAATCTAATGTGTTTAGCTGCATGACTGTTGGAGGGATCTTATATTTATGAAGAAAATAATACATTAAATACATTTTTTGTTTCTATGTGTGTAATTCATTTCCTTTTATTGCACATTATTTTCATCATAAATTCGTGTGCATGCAGCTGGTAACAGATTTTTACGCAGTATACCGAATTGCATAATTATCTACACAGGGTAGCATATTTAGTAGCAGTATATATCATAAAATGGTCCTTACGAGTCTAGCTGCATGGCTGTTGCAGCGATCCTAAATTTATGGAGAAAATAAAGCATTTAAAAATAGAAACCGCCACACATATCTTTCCTAAATTTACGCGCATGCAAGGGAACGTGTTTGACTCATGCATGCATTTCCTTTTTTGCGCGCACAGACGTGGGCGCGGGTGGTGCAACCGACAAACTGGTCCAGTCGGTGCGCTCTGTTGAACCAGGTTGTAGAGGTGATCGGCCTGAGCTTTCTTTAACTATTGGAAGCCCAAGACTCCCGTTATACCTGTCATATATATATATATATATATATATAGTATATGTATTTAGAGCCCTAGGCTCTATTTAACTATAGGAAGCCCCGACCACGTACCGACCAGGTGCGCGACCGCACCGGACCCTTTTTGGCTTATTGTACCTAACTGCTTACGCCAAAATATAATACGAGTTATGCTGATGTGTGTATCAGTTTATGCAAATATAGTCTGCGCATATTACGTGCATCGGGCCCACGATCCGGCCCACGCCACCACTATAAAAACACCCCCACGCCGCCAGGAATTAGGTTTTAGCGGCGGCGGCGGTTCTCTAGGGCGTGCGAGCGGCGGTGATCCTGGGGCCAGCAGCGGTGTCACCTCGAGGCAGGCGACCGACGGCGGCGCTCCACCAGGAACGAGCGACAACGACGCTCCGAGGCAGGCGAGCAAGCGGTGACGGCGCTCTTGAAGCGGACGGACGACGGCAGCGCACCCTAGGCCCGGTGACAACGGCGGTTGTCCCGTCCGTCTCTGCGATGGCCACCGCCACCGCCGCTCCAGCATCTGTGGCGCGACGACGGATCCCTGAGGCGCGACGGCGGATCTGGGGACACGCTCGCGATGGCGGATTCCTGTGGCGCGACGGCGAATCTAGGGACACGCTGCGGCATCGGATCCCGAGGGCACGCACGCGGCGGCGGCCCTATGAGGTGCGCACGTCGGCGATGTGCCAGCGGTCGCGACGGCGGATTTCCCTAGGCGCTAGCGACGACGGCATCCTCCCCTAGGCACGAAGTGGTGGCGCATCCCAGATGCGAGGCGCTGGTTCCGCAGGACGGCGATCCTATTTTTATGCTATTTTGTATACATATTTATGCCAATGTCAATAGGATTTTATGACCTATATTTCAGTTCATGGATCCGCTTCCATCTATTTGTCTGTTTCTGATATTTCTATTCATTTACGCTAAAATTTATACTCATTTACGCTGTTTTGGTTCACGATTTACACTTAAATCCGCTCGAGCCAGAACCCGCGCACGATTTTTACGCCGTAATTTGTCCCCATTTGCCGTTACGAAATCAATCGATGATTTACGCTAAAATTCATACTCATTTACGCTGTTTTGGTTCACGTTTTATGCCGAAATCCGCCCGAGACAGCGCCTGTGGCGATTTTCATGCCGTAATTCGAGACCCATTTGTCGTTACGAAACAGATCAATGATTTACGATAAAATTTGTACTCATTTACGCTGTTTTGGTTCACGTTTTACGCTAAAATCCACCCGATCCAGAACCCGCGCACGATCGGGTGCACACGATTTTTACGCCGTAATTTTAGGCTCCGTTTGCTGTTACAAAACAGATATAGGAATTACGCTAAATTTCGTACTCATTTACGCTGTTTTAGCTCACGTTTTACGCTGGAATCCGCCCGAGCCAGAACCCGCGCACGATCGGCTGCATGCGATTTTTACGCCGTAATTTTAGGCCCCGTTTGCTGTTACAAAACAGATATAAGATTTACGCTAAATTTCGTACTCATTTACGCTGTTTTAGGTCACGTTTTACGCTGCAATCCGCTCGAGCCAGAACCAGAACCAGATCGAGCGCGCGTAGATATACCTGACTGGGGCTTCCCATACTAATGGAAGCCCAGGGCTCCAATTACCATCACCCTATATATATATATATATATATATATATATATATATATATATATATATATATATATATATATATATATATATATATATCAAATCATATACACACTACGTAAGAAAATCTCTCTCTCTACCTACAACTAAAAAAAGACTTCTACCGGCTCCTACATAGCCTCTATTTTTTTAATTATGGTCTTTGCCACCGTCTACAACTTACGAAACATAGGGAAAAGAACCTGTTTTGTCAGACGAATTACAAAATAGCCAGAGAAGGCGAACCTTTGTCAAAGGGCCCTTTAATCTAGCGAAGCCATTTTTTTATGTTGCATTTTACCGAGTCAATGGAAGATTCTTAGTAAGTTCTTATACATGAAAAATGGCATAATGGCAACATAACAACAACGTCCAAGACTTTTTCTTTTTCACAGAAGCTTAGTGTATGATGACGAACAGAATAAAAAACAACACAATGATACTGCATCACTTTTTCTTTTTCCCGCCTTTTGTGTTCTTTGAACTGCCACCGGGATTGGGCGCTGGCTCCTGCTTCTTTGTCCTTCCGTGATGCTTGGGAACTAGCTCTGCTACTTGGATCATCAGCTGCTTCTCTGGAATATGTGAAGGCAGGTCAATAAGATTCAACTGCGCAAATATACTCCTACGAAGACCAAATCTTGGCATGTGCATAATTAAATATGGCATCAAATTTCAAGGTATGCAACTAGAATAAAGCACCATATCAGTGCAAGCCCTTAAAGTCTTTCTTGTAGTCCTTAAACACCTTTTCTGATCAGTATAAACCCCCTCAAGGAGTCAAGGTGGAAGATAGATGTAGTTAAGTCGCCATAACACAGGTATTGAAAAAACATTCCACCACTCATTCACACAACGGTACTTAACAAAGGCATGTCTGCTGGTTGTTCGCACAGCAACACAGCAATATTAGGAATTTATATCGAGATTACTATCAGAACATGCATCATCCAATAAGAGTTCAGAGACGATGATTTCAGATCATGGAGGGGCACTGAGAGGAGTTTGGGGCAATGATTAATGAGAAATGAAGCAGAATTTGGATGAGTATTACATGCTCAGGTGCCCATGTTCATGCTCATGCCTCAACCAAAAATTGAAGTCAAGTTAGAAAAAAAAATCTTTTATAAATATTTAACATAGTTAGAAGGGTAGGTCTGGTGCAGTGGTGAGGGCTGCCTCACTGTCACCAAATCACACAATTTCAGTCATCCAACCATTAAAATCACAAGTGTGGAACCAATCTTTTTGGTTCGAGAAAAAGAAGGAATCCATCTTTTTTTCCGAGAAAAAAGGAACCCAGCTTTTGCTCTTTTTCCTGTAACCCTTGCTTACCCAAATTTCATCTTTATCACTCACACAATACGACGTATATTGAAAACTTATCACTCACCTAACAGAAATACCATCAACAAACCAACAGCAATGGGGTTGTACATAAAAACAGGGCTACTTGTAAATACACCACTACATGCACATATGAATGCATGATAACTTCAAAGTTAGCAAGTTAATACTGAATAGAGCATTTTGTAAAAGGTGTCACGTAGCAAATATCAGAAAGTGATAAGAACAGTAAACAGAAACCAGGGGGGGGAGAAGAGTATATACCAATAAGCATGAAATCATGCATAGAACAGAAACACCTAATTACAGGGGGCTAGAGATTCATTAGCAAGTCATGCAACTGAAGAAAGAATGAAGAGAAAAAAAGAGCTATATTGTACTTGCATTTTCCTTTCATTGGCTGCCTGGCACAAAAAAATATGTCATGGGGACTACTTTACTAAGGTAGGTCCATTTAGCAAATGTGGAAGGACAGTTTGCTCCCTAAATAGTACAAATGTACAATGGAACAAGACCATGACACATGTAGAGACAACATAAAACATGGATAGGTGCATCCAATATGCTTTTGTTCCCGAAAACTTTGACGCTTATGTAAATTACATTTACCATTGTTTGAAAGCACTGATGTTCATGCAGAAGCCAAAAGAAAATTAAAACATCCAGGTGCCACTAATATTATCCATCACTTAACGATTAAAACCTGTACATGCAGATGATGTAGTAATTCCAATATAGTACAGTACACTTATTCAACAAACCATCAATGTATAGATTACAATAATTGCAAGCATTGAGTCAGACTAACAGAGCTCTCAGTAGATTATCTAGTCCACCTATAGGAGAATGGCAGCTGAAAAGATTCATGCACAACATACCAAAACTACAAAAACACACAAATCAACACTCCACCCTGCAATGAACTTAAAATTAAACAACAAAAGATGACAATCTAAGTAACAGATTTCAAAAACTCCGGGCTAAGTAAATCAAAGGAAGTATGCAGCAATCTATTTAATCCACCAATGCATGGTGGCACCTAAAAATAATCATGCAGGAAATGCCAAAACACACAAACCGACACTCATCCATAAGTAACAAAAATTCAAGTAAAACTAACAGAGCATGCACCAATTCCAATCCGCCAATAGGTGAACAGCAGCTGAAAAGAATCATGACGCACATACCAGAACCGCCAAAATGCAAAAAACGACACTCATCACACCCAGCTTAGGCATTTAGCAGCAACAGCTAACTATCTAAGTAACGGATATACAAGTCTCCAACAGAACACGACCAGGGCACAAATTAATGAACATGAACCCCAAATAAGATAGTAGGAACCTAGCTCCTAAAACATGGAATCCAGTTGCTGAAATGTAATTGGATCCTACCTGTGCTCGTCACCAGCCCAATCAATTCATGCAAGAGGCAAAGCCTAGTTACGGACTTACAAGGTGGGTAAGTATACCCAGCGCCCGACCCAGTAGACAGTACTCACACTCACACCCAGTTTAGTTGCCAAGAGTACCAGGTAAACGGGAAAATATCCTATGCAATCACTTATCCTGGTGCAAGCATGCAATCAAGCGATCTGGTGCATCCGATCTAGATCTAATGGTAACTGTTATTTTACATTTAACCCCTTCCACCTAAAACCTAGTGTCTATTTTACATTTAACCACTTCCATATGAAACCGTTGGATCTAGACTGGATGCTCTGGATAGTTTGATTGCACGCTTGCACCAAAATGAGTGATTGCACAGGATATGTCCTCCAGGATACATCATACCAAACAAAGACGAAATAAAAAAACTGATGAGATTGTTAAAACAATATTTCATAAATCCAACACATGAGCTATGAAGGCAGGAGATGCATGCATTATGTTTAGTAAACAATTTGCTGCCAATAACAAAATAACCTTGGAGGCTTGGACACTTGTAAGGCAATTGTCAAGGTATGAATCGTGGCACCTAGAACTAACATAATGAAGTTGTCTAAAACATCTATGTCCACAGGAAAGATGACACACCAGATCCATGTCATCAAGCAAGAAGCTTGCCTCTGAAAAGAGCATCTTTAGTTCATATACTAGTATTTTTTTTCTTCTAGTAGTTCATGCAAAGGTCAAATAGAACATGAGGGGAAAAACCAGCTATTAATCCAAACTAGAGAATAAGAAACTACAGTAATGTAGTATGCAGGACAAATTAGGTGTAAACACTTAGTTACTGACTCCAAATAGGATGCATAGTACTTGTGAAATAGCATAGAGATTCACTAATATAAAAGATGCTTCCATAAATAAATAGGCTTGGCCTCATAGTATTGCAACAAGTGTTTCTCCAGCAAACCCAAAATGTTTAGTAATTTAATCAGAGTAGATTTTTTCCCTAAATGGCATAGCAGTGGGTTCAATGTACCAAATACACTCTACCATGGCACCAATGCCCTAAATTTCATTGGGTATCCATTAACAATGGTTCTAGAATGTCAAAAGAGGCTCTTCTGAACATAAAAAGAAGTATAATTGACGTAAAGATATTTTTCTTATATACACTAAAGGAAAAAAACATATGCAGGTCACAGACAAAGAAGATTCAGTAAACGCTAGTGTCAAAAGTATGAAGACCCTGGATTACTTAATATGAATAAACACAAGATAAACACTAGAAAGACATGAATGTTGTAGCAATTGAAATCTACCCAACTAAAGGGAGGCTGAGTGGCTGACAGTTGAAATATTCAAGGACCAAACAAGGTGGGAAGTGATGAGCTGTCCCAATCTCTGAAATTATTATTGTTAACCCAGTGAATAACGATTAAAATAATTCCATTATAGAAACCTTGAGTTTAGTAGACAAAAGAAATTCTGGGAAAGAAAAGAATAGGTAAAAAGGAAAGATAAAGCTAATCCAATGTGAAATAGGCAGCTGAGCATGATTCTGAAAGACTGAAACATAAATGTACTACCCACCGAGTATCCAGTTAGGGAATTATTTAGTATTGATTCGAAGTAACAAAAAACAAGAGGCTGCTAGTTGAGGGGGTACCACACATGACACATGCAAAACCTCATACATGAAAAAGAAACATGCCCATATTGTTACAAACATTCATATGCGGACGAAGCTTTGTGATGTCTGATGTAAAATAAAACCTTAGTGTTCAATATAGCCAAGCCAATTTTGAGGTTAATAGAAAGGTAATAAACATTGAAGCATCAGGGAGAAGCAGACACATAGGTTTTCCCAATTTATGAAGTGATCCAAACATAACAAATGCAAAAACAAAACAAAACAAAGTGCAGCAATAAGATTTATTTCAAAAAGAAAATCATGCATAGATAATGCAGAAGGCGATTCCTGGCAATCATAAAGCTGGTGTTGATAGTCAATACACATAAAAGTTGAGGCACCGAGAAAAAGCAGCAAAATAAGTTTTCCTGATAGCATTCAAACGAGTTTGACATAAATCAGATCAAACTAAAAGGACGGAATATATGCATCCATAAATAACAGCATCAAAGTATGGGCATAATGATAAAACATGTAAATCTCAACACAAAATATATTACTAACCTAAGGTATTAGAGTGGGTCGTTTGTATGGAACTAATATAACACTGATGGAAGCTGTAATAGTCCGGGAGTAAGCTTCTTTTTCATTTCAGAATAGACTCACACCTTGGCTCCTTGTTCTTATTTTAAGTTTAACCAGATCCATGCTATTCTTCCCTAAAAAGGAAGTAATTACACTTCAAAAACCTTAGACATGTGCCGCTACAATATTGCACGTATTACCACAACTGCAGCTACGGGCGCCATTTCATGCATTAGCGCCGCTAAACGCTTTACGGTGACTTAGTGGCGCCAAATGTCCAACCAGCTAACCAGACACAAAATGAGTCCCAACAAAATTTCCACCACCCAAATCCAGCCCATCTATACATGCTATATAAGTGTGCTTACAAACCCTATCATTTCAAGTTCTCCCCTCTCCATTCATGACCACTCTCAGTTCTGAACCTATTGTGGCGGCTCAGCGGTGCGGCAACGGCCGTGAACTGTGAGTGGTGGCTGTGAGTGACCACAATAGACTGCAAGTGGCAGCTGCATGTGATGGCCTCACCTTCTCGGAGGCTGCGGACGTGGTACCTGTGCTTTCTTAACTCCTGTCCTGTTTTTTTATAATGAATCTAAATGGTGGCTAGATCGTGGCACAAGTGCACCAAAGCTTAGGGAATTGGTTGAAGGGATTCTAGGTTTGACACGTAACTCCTCAGATTGTGAGAGGAATTGGAGTGCATTTGAGCAACTATAAGAAAGGAATAAATATTTAGAATAAATTACATGCATCTCTTACTGTTATATTTTCCTTGAACGTGAACATTTCTGCAATTTTGTTCACTTTAACTTAACCTACAGGTTCACACAAAGAGACGTAACAGACAACTTCATGACAGGATGATTCTAACTCAAACAAAGGGAGAAAAAGACAAAGGGACCGCTGAAAACCCCATGACCAATGTTCTTGAGGATGAGGAAAATGAATCAATCACTGGTATTGTGCCCAATGCTGAACCAGAACCAGCAGAAGGAGTACAAGTTAGAGCAAACGCATCATCATCACAAGGAGCAGCAACACAAAACAAAAGAAAGAGAGATACCCAGCTTCGAAAGAGAAGGAAGTTGATTCCTGATGACGAAGAAATACAATCAGCTGATTTCTCTACATATTCAGAAGATGAGAATCACCATTTTACATGCATTCACCATCTGCATCATCTTCTGTGACTTTGTTCAGATCTTTTTAGATTACAATTATCAAGTGATAGATCATTACTTATGCTGCCCAATGTGATGTGGCCATGTGACAGTAGATACTTATGTCTTACGGTAGCTATTCTACACTTAATTGGTTGGCAATTCGACTATTTGCTTATGTACTAGATAGCTGGACAAGTCTTAAACTACTTATATTGTTTAAACTTTAGCTTAATAAATTCTTATGTATTGTGTCACTATGTGAGTGGCCCGGTGTCACCTACTCACCTATGTGTTATGTGTATTGTTGCTACTACCTACTATGTGATTACTTATTGCTTCCTGTTGAAAATCCCTTCTTTTGGCAATACAACAACAACAAAGCCTTTTAGTCCCAACCAAATTGGGGTAGGCTAGATTTGGAACCCAATAGAAGCCACAAATCAAGGTTCAGACATGTAGATAGCTGTTTCCATTTGCTCCTATTCAAGGCTAAATCATTGGGTATATTCCATCCTTGCAAGTCTCCTTTTACTGTTTTTTATCAAATTCTTTTGGCAATAATTTGCATTTGTTTTGTGAAAACACTATATGCCTTAGCGCTCCTATAGCAGCTGCTATAACGTGCTTAGAATTTTCCCAAAGGCACTGCTAAATGCTTAAGCTCGCACTTTAAAACACTATATCAGAGATAAAAAATTCATGGGTTTGAACTTCAGATGTTAAGTTCCCTAACTAATAAGTGAAGTAAAAATATGAACTATAACCCATTAACAGTTTGTCATCTTCCTTCCTAGATGCAATCATCAATAAGCAAAAACTATTTTATGTTTACACAAGGAAACGCTGCAATACTGCATACTTGTTCTTCCAGCTGAATCACTAGCAATTCATGATATCTTGAACACATGCTTCAGAATAGAGTATAATATGTATGAGGTCCCATTCTAAATTCAGCTCAGGTGAAAGCAAGTGTGCAGTTCATTCACTTACTCGTTTTAATAGCAGGATTGACGGGGGAGCCGTCATCTTTCTTAAGCTGCACCCTGACCCTCCCCACCTGGAAGAAATCCCGAGGGTACGCCTTATCCAACTTCACATAGCAAAAATTGGCCAATCAGATGTGCAAACAAACGATACTGGTAATCCAGAAATGGAAAAGGAAACAGTCGGAGAAGGAATCAGGGCGGGTACCTCGATGGCGTGGGGGATCTTGAGGTGCGAACAGCAGTCAGCGATCTCGATGCAGGTGGGGTCCGGGCAGGCCTTGGCAGCGGCGATGCGGCGGCCCTCGGCGACCGTCTTCTTGGAGTTGAGGTAGACAGGGTAGATGATATTCCACTTCTTGATGGTGCTCCGCAGGTCGCCGCCGCCGTCCTCCATCCGCGCCGTGTTCGACGTCGCCATCGCGGCACAGATCCTGTCACGTGGCACAAACCAAATGGGGAACGAGGTTTTATGCGGATCTGAAGGTTCCGGCAGAGAGAGGGATGGGTCGGGGCCTCGGGGTGGCGCACCTGCCGGCTGCCGCCACCGCCCACCGGCCGGTCGGAGTTTCTTCAGGTCTGGAACTGGAAAAGAGACACTGTTTGACGTTCACAGGAGAGAGAAAAGGCCCTCCCTGGCGTTAATATGACGCGAACAAATCAATAGAAAAAGTTCTTACATGACAGTATGACACTATAGAAACTTCAGAAAGAGTACTCGTTACTGAATTTGAAAAAATGTTAAATTTGTTAATGAATATTATAATGCTCCATCTGTCCTAAATCAAATTCGTTTTAGTTTTTTAGTTGATTTATATATTAAAAAACTATTTATATTTGTTAATAAATTATTACAAAGTTAGATTTAATAAATACTAGTTATACATTCTAAATATTAATATTTTTATATATGTAGTTAAAATTTAAAATAGTTTATTTTGGAAAAACAATAACGACAATAATTTTATTGTAACTAGCAATAGCATTCTGTCGCGCTCCGAAGTTGACAACTCCATCCGCATCCACGCAACTCCAAAAAAAAGAGAAGGTTGCCTATCTTAGGCCTTTCTTATATGGTTTTCAGCAGTTCACTCGTATGGTCATCCAAAATATTGTTCCATAATATAGATTGTATTATTTATAAAGTAGAGCTTTAATATTAAGATAAGAATGTGTCGTGGTTTTTCGGAAACCTGTGGACAATAGAATTTGTATCCGAAAAGGATTGTTAGCACGAATTCACTCTGAATGGTGAATCCTGAGATTCAGCCAGAGGGTTTATACTGGTCTAGACTCTCGCCCTAGTCAGTATAGTGCTGATCGTAGCATTGCATTGAGGACTATTTTACAACAGGTACATGTGTCGTACGACGGAGGGGGTCCTGTCATTTTATAGTTCAAGGGTAGGACCTTACAGAGGGGACATGTTCCCTATTGGTAAGAGTGTGATATGTTTTCCTCGGTTGACGTCGTCTTTATGGTTGTGCGTATCCGTACCCCCGGCATCGCGTACCACTTTGTCTGTCCAGTATACGGGTCCATGTAGTGAGTTCGATGTTGATGTCCTTGTAGTGGTGTTTGTGGGTCCCACGGGGTAGAGTCGTGGTATGTTTCAGGGTAGTGCGTGGGGCAACCCCGCCTTTTGTCATGAACCTCGTGTCACCCTACAACATGCATAAGCGTACACCCGGTATGGTGTATTGTCTTGTCCTTCCCAGTATGCGGGTTACTATGGAGACTCCGGTGCTTAGGTCGCCATGGTTGGTCCTGCAAGGCAGAGACAGAATACACCAGAGACATGATGTAGTGGCATACAGTCATGTTGACAGGGATTCCCGGCGCCCTTTTGCTATGCCGCACTGAGAGCACCTAGAGGGGGTGAATAGGTGATTCTGCAAAAATCAACTCTAAACAAGACAAACTTGGTTTATAATGAGTGTTAGTCAAAGCTAAAACCAAGTTGTTATGAGTAGAGATGGAGATAGAAGAACTCTTCACTTGATTTCTCCTTTGAGATGTGAATCAAACTTAGGAGCAATAATGTTACAAGTGAATCTGAGAACTCGGGAAGATAACAATCGCAATAAAGTAAATGCACGAGAGACACGATGATTTTATCCCATGGTTTGGTCAATATCTACTCCACGTTGTGGTGACCTCCTTCGGTCAAGGGTTGCACTCAACCCCTCTCAAATGATCCAAAGATCAAACTTGAGTACCACGGTTTTCTTCCTCATATCAAATATCGTTTGTGAGGAATTTTCACAAGTTGGAGTCTCTCACACCTTACACAAATGATCTTAATGAAAACCGGAGTAAGAAGGGAGTAGAAACACACACAAGAACTCAATCATGGCAACAACATGCACACAAGTCAAGAAGAGGGCAAAAGAGTCAAAACAGCAGAGTCACAACTCAAGAACGCGCTAAAATCTCTATCTAATGAATCGACAACGTGATCGTGGAGTCTCAGAGTTATATAATGCTCAAAGTGTGCTTTTGTTCTGCTCCATGGCGCCTAAGGGGTCCTTTTATATCCCCAAGGGACCTAGGAGTCGTTGGAGCTCCATTTGGAAGGCTCCAGTTGCCTTTTGTCCGCGGGTGCACCGAACTGTCCGATGCACATCGGACACTGAACAATGCGCAATTTATTTCCCTCTTTAACCGAGCCGGCCGTTTAATCAGTCGATGAAACCTTCGATCGCTTAGCACACCGGACTATCTGGTGCACACTGAACTGTCCAGTGATGCCTCCCGGTCGTTGGTCCAGCAGACACAACTGCCACGTGGTCGTCGTTGATCGTGCGCCGACCGTTGGCGCTGGTGAGGGCGCTGGCCGCCTGACATACTAGACATGTCTGGTGCCCATCGGACGGTCCGGTGAGCACTTTCTCGAGAGTGGCATGTTCGGCCAGCTGATAGCCTGTGCACCAGACACTATTCGATGCACACCAAACAGTCTGGTGCTCCCAGACTGGCACCTGTTTGGCTACTCTTAGCCAAACACCATTTCTCCGAAATGATTCGACTTAAGAAGTTTCCTGGCACTTAGATAAACATAGTTAGCAACTAAAATAATTTACTAAGTGCTAGAATCATGCCTTGTTCCTTTTATAAAATGGAACTTACAATACACACATATATGCACTTCTCCCATGTTTCTCAATTTACCGTTCAAATACCTGTGGTTATGCTCATACATCAAGATGTTAGTCCACAATAATATGTTGAGCATCTAATCACCAAAACAACTAGAAATGCCCCAACGGCACATTTCCCTTTCATGCATCCATGGTCCGGACGAAGTTTGGTGACGACGCATCTTGTTGTGGCTGACGTGAGTCAACAGTGTCCTCCTTGTTTTCATACCAGTGGGTACAAGCATATCTAAGTGAACATTGGGTGAGTCACAGGTGGTCCCAAGAGCCGGGACCACGGGCGTGCAACAAATCACAACCTGGTCGGGACCTCCACCTCGCAGGGTTGCTCGGTTAGGACTTGGTTGTCCGCTCGCGCGTCGCTGGGTTGCTCGGCGGGGACTTGGTCGTCTGCTCCACCTTGTAGGGCTGCTCGACCGGGACTTGGTCATCCGCTCTGCCTTGTATGGGCTGCTCAGCCTTGACTTGGTTGTCCGCTCCGCCTCTTTTGGTTGCTCGACTAAACTTGGTTGTCCGCTCCGCCTCATAGGGCTACTCAGTCGGGCCTTGGTCATCCTAGGTGGGTTGTTTAAGGATCATGGGATTACTTTAGATACCCCGTTTTTTGATACCCATCAGGATAAGTAAGCTGCTGGAGATAGCCTTATCCTATATGGTGTTCTATGTGAAAATGTGAAGGGATTTTGAAGGTAGTTAAATGGTATCCTATATGGAGATAGTTATATAGGATACCATATGTGAAAAATGGTTTTACAACACCTAAAAGGTATCATAAAAATTCTATCACATAGAACAAAGAAAAAGTGAAGGTATTTTGAAGGATTAAAATCCTATGGACTTGCTCGATTATGTCTGGATCAAAGCGGATTGTTGTGGATTAAATCCCTCTCTAGTCAAAATTGAATAGAAGGAATTTAATCCCTTCAATCCCCTTTGATCTAGACTCAACCGAACAACGCATATAGAAAAGTTTCCTACGTGAGCCTTTGGAATCGATAGTAGTGAGATTTTAGAGGATTTTTAATATAAGGCCCAACCTCTTAGAAATTTCCCTATGGAAATGCAATCATGCAACTCTATTTCTACATTTTTTATGTCCCTATGTTTTAGTAATCCTTCGTTCCAAAGAACACCTGAACTGGCATTTTCGGTGAATGACACCGGTATCTCGCGCAATGAGCATGTTCCGGCCGAGGTTGAGCGCGGCCATGCTCTGCAATCAAGAAGGCTCGCCAGAATGGACCTGATGAAGCTATTGACGCCGATCTCCTCGACAGAATAGTCGGTGCATTGATAGAGTGTAATATAATACTAGCACAATAGCACAGAACCATATTTAATATTCATAAAATAAAAAAACAAATTTAATATCAGAGTGAACATATGATCAACATATCATATATTAAACTGATAAAAACAAATATTACACCTTATCTTAGCTAAACGGATGAAAATGGTAAGTTGAAAAGGAGTTTGCCTCCTTTTTATAGGTCACTCGGTGGCTCATCCGTTTTCAGCTAGCAAGGTGGTACTATGTGGGAGCGATGTGTTGCATATGGCTTCCTATTGTATTAGGCTTGGATGGTTTCTTAAGGCCCATTAGAAAGGTGTGGGATGTTAGAAACGTATCAAAAGAGCTAAACTTCATTCTAGTGCACTCTGCTTGTATAGTGTTTAGTGACAGATATGGTGATTAGTGTAGGTATTTTACGAAATGCTTAGGCTAGTTAGACCATCATATTTATGCGCTTGCTCTAGGTTTAGGCCTAATATTTTGTGAAGTATGCATAACTCTTACCACTTCTGTTGTGTGCACCATTATTATACTTGGAGGGGTTTATAGTCTTACGAGACCACACTATCCACTTTATGTATGACGTTGAGGAACATTCTAAGAGACCATCTCAGAGATCCACTTGTGCGTGAAGAAGGTCCGTGGGCTATCCACGAAGTAACTGATAGGAGCTTGGCCCCTTGTCAGGTTATCATTGCGAGTGGCTCTAACGAGGACTAAAGGAAAGTATAAGCCTATTGATACATTGGTAAAAATTTGTGTTGCTTCTCTAGCTCAACTAAGCTTTCATGTTTTATTTATTGTGCTTACTTTCGTAATTTAGCAATAGAGTTAGAAGCTAAGTTGCAAAAGTCTTTTGCGATAGAGATAGCAATGTACCTAGTAAAATAATAGTTATACAATTACTTTGTTACATAGGTTTTGACTAGGTGGATTTTAGACTATATAGTTAGAAGTAAAACTTAACTTTCCTAATTCACTCCTGCATTAGACGTCATGGCCCTTCGGAGACCATATATAATTCCTATGTCTATTAATATGTGTATGTATTACACATAGAAACTATGTTTATGATGGGATAGTTTCTGTAGAATGATCTTTATCCAATCAAATATATATTTTTTCTCTCATTTACCAATCAAATCTCCTAATGTCTTAATTTATGTGTAGACGTAGTTCCTTAATGATTCCTTGACAAGAAATCATTTCTCTATCTCTTCTCTTTGATTACAGTGTCACTTCAAATTTTTTATTTAGTTGATACTTAATTAATGAAGGGTTGAAAGTACCCTTGCTAGATAAGCGTGGAATAAGTTTAAATACCACTTATATATAAGTGTGGAACAAGTTAAGGACGGATTATAACCGTGGAACAAGTTTCAGCACCGTTAATATATACTTAGGGCTAGTTTGGCAACTTTATTTTTCTAATGGTTTTTTATTTTCTCAAGAAAAATGAACTAATTTCTCTTGGAAAATGAAAATCCATTAGAAAAATAGGGTTGCGAAACTACTCCTTAAAAACAATACCATGAGGAAATGTAACAATAAAAATTGATTTGTGTTACACGTTGTTTGAAAATTAGCTGAGAAATTTTATTGTATCTTCAAATCCCACATTAGGGCATGGAGTTAAAAGAGCTGAAGTTTGAAGGAGCTACATGTGTTAGCGTGACTTTACCTATTGTAATTATGTCTCTCTCTTGTAATGTGTCTTAGCTCAGTTACTCGGTTGCATTAATATACTTCCAACTTATTCTAGAGTTAGGGCTTCAATCTCCTAACGTAGTAGAGTGGAGTGGAAGCCTTTGTCTTCGCCGAAGACTCCAATTCCCTTTCAATATACCTATGACTTGGTTTAACATACACTTGAACACATTAGTCATAACATATATCAAAGAGACATGATCAAAGGTGTACTTATGAGCTATGTGTGCAAGTTTAGCAAAATAAATTCCTAGAATCAAGAATATTGAGCTCATGCCTAAGTTTGGTAAAAGATTGTTCATCAAGTGGCTTGGTAAAGATATCGGCTAATTGATCTTTAGTGTTAATGTATGAAATTTCGATATCCCCCTTTTGTTGGTGATCCCCAAGAAAGTGATGCCGAATGGCTATGTGTTTAGTGCGGCTATGCTCAACGGGATTATCCGCCATGCGGATTGCACTCTCATTATCACATAGAAGAGGAACTTTGGTTAGTTTATAACCGTAGTCCCGCAGGGTTTGCCTCATCCAAAGCAATTGCGTGCAACAATGACCTGCGGTAATATACTCGGCTTCAGCGGTAGAAAGAGCGACCGAATTTTGCTTCTTTGAAGCCCAAGACACCAAGGATCTTCCCAAGAACTGACAAGTCCCCGATGTGCTCTTTCTATTAATCTTACACCCCGCCCAATCGGCATCCGAATAACCAATCAAATCAAATGTGGATCCCCGAGGGTACCAAAGCCCAAACTTAGGTGTATAAGCCAAATATCTCAAGATTCGTTTTACGACCGTAAGGTGTGATTCCTTAGGGTCGGCTTGGAATCTTTCACACATGCATACGGAAAGCATAATGTCCGGTCGAGATGCACATAAATAAAGCAATGAACCAATCATCGACCGGTATACATTTTGATCGACGGATTTACCTTCCGTGTCGAGGTCGAGATGCCCATTGGTTCCTATGGGTGTCTTGATGGGCTTGGCATCCTTCATTCCAAACTTGGTTAGAATGTCTTGAGTGTACTTCGTTTGACAAATGAAGGTGCCCTCTTGGAGTTGCTTGACTTGAAATCCTAGAAAATACTTCAACTCCCCCATCATCGACATCTCAAATTTTTGTGTCATGATCCTACTAAATTCTTCACATGTAGATTCGTTAGTAGACCCAAATATGATATCATCAACATAAATTTGGCATACAAACAAATCATTGTCAAGAGTCTTAGTGAATAAAGTAGGATCGGCTTTGCCGACTTTGAAGCCATTAGCAATAAGGAAATCTCTAAGGCATTCATACCATGCTATTGGGGCTTGCTTGAGCCCATAAAGCGCCTTAGAGAGCTTATAGACATGGTTAGGGTACTCACTGTCTTCAAAGCCGGGAGGTTGCTCAACATAGACCTCCTCCTTGATTGGTCCATTGAGGAAGGCACTCTTCACGTCCATTTGGTAGAGCTTGAAGCCATGGTAAGTATCATAGGCCAATAATATACGAATTGACTCAAGCCTAGCTACGGGTGCATAGGTTTCACCGAAATCCAAACCTTCGACTTGGGAGTATCCCTTGGCCACAAGTCGAGCTTTGTTCCTTGTCACCACACCATGCTCATCTTGCTTGTTGCGGAAGACCCACTTGGTTCCTACAACATTTTGGTTAGGACGTGGAACTAAATGCCATACCTCGTTCCTCGTGAAATTGTTGAGCTCCTCTTGCATCGCCATCACCCAATCCGAATCTTGTAGTGCTTCCTCTACCCTGTGTGGCTCAATAGAGGAAACAAAAGAGTAATGCTCACAAAAATGTGCAACCTGAGATCGAGTAGTTACCCCCTTATGAATGTCGCCGAGGATGGTGTCGACGGGGTGATCTCGTTGGATTGCTTGGTGGACTCTTGGGTGTGGCGACCTTGGTTGTTCATCCTCCTTGTCTTGATCATTTGCATCTCCCCCTTGATCGTTGCCGTCATCTTGAGGGGGCTCATCTCTTTGGTCTTCTCCTTCATCAACTTGAGCCTCGTCCTCATTTTGGGTTGGCGGAGATGCTTGCATGGAGGAGGATGGTTGATCTTGTGCATGTGGAGGCTCTTCGGGTTCCTTAGGACACACATCCCCAATGGACATGTTCCTTAGCGCGATGCACGGAGCCTGTTCTTCACCTATCTCATCAAGATCAACTTGCTCTACTTGAGAGCCATTAGTTTCATCAAACACAACGTCACAAGAAACTTCAACTAGTCCTGAGGACTTGTTAAAGACTCTATATGCCCTTGTGTTTGAGTCATATCCTAGTAAAAAGCCTTCTACAGTTTTAGGAGCAAATTTAGATTTTCTACCTCTCTTAACAAGAATAAAGCATTTGCTACCAAAAACTCTAAAATATGAAATATTGGGCTTTTTACCAGTGAGGAGTTCATAGGATGTCTTCTTGAAGATTCAGTGAAGATATAACCGGTTGATGGCGTAGCAGGCGGTGTTCACCGCCTCGGCCCAAAACCGATCCGGTGTCTTGTACTCATCGAGCATGGTTCTTGCCATGTCCAATAGAGTTCGATTCTTCCTCTCCACTACATCGTTTTGTTGTGGAGTGTAAGGAGAAGAAAACTCATGCTTGATGCCCTCTTCCTCAAGAAAGTCTTCTATTTGTGAGTTCTTGAACTCCGTCCCATTGTCGCTTCGAATTTTCTTAATCCTTAAGTCGAACTCATTTTGAGCCCGTCTCAAGAATCCCTTTAAGGTCTCTTGGGTATGGGATTTTTCCTGCAAGAAGAACACCCAAGTGAAGCGAGAATAATCATCCACAATAACTAGACAATACTTACTCCCGCCGATGCTTATGTAAGCTATCGGTCCGAATAGGTCCATGTGTAGGAGCTCCAGTGGCCTATCACTAGTCATGATGTTCTTGTGTGGATGATGAGTGCCAACTTGCTTCCCAGCTTGGCATGCGCTACAAATCCTGTCTTTCTCAAAATAAACATTGGTTAGTCCTAAAATGTGTTCTCCCTTTAGAAGCTTATGAAGATTCTTCATTCCAACATGGGCTAGTCGGCGGTGCCAGAGCCAACCCAGGTTAGTCTTAGCAACCAAGCAAGTGTCGAGTTCAGCTCTATCAAAATCTACCAAGTATAGCTGACCCTCTAACACTCCCTTAAATGCTATTGAATCATCACTTCTTTTAAAGACAGTAACACCTACATCAGTAAATAGACAGTTGTAGCCCATTTGACATAATTGGGATACAGAAAGCAAATTGTAATCTAAAGAATCTACAAGAAAAACATTGGAAATAGTATGGTCAGGTGATAGAGCAATTTTACCCAATCCTTTGACCAAACCTTGGTTTCCATCCCGAATGTGATAGCTCGTTGGGGATCTTGGTTTTTCTCATAAGAGGAGAACATCTTCTTCTCCCCTGTCATGTGGTTTGTGCACCCGCTGTCGAGTATCCAACTTGAGCCCCCGGATGCATAAACCTACAAAACAATTTTAGTTCTTGACTTTAGGTACCCAAACGGTTTTGGGTCCTTTGACATTAGAAACAAGAACTTTGGGTACCCAAACACAAGTCTTAGAGCCCTTGTGTTTGCCCCCAACAAACTTGGCAACTACCTTGCCGGATTTGTTAATCAAAACATAAGATGCATCAAAAGTCTTAAATGAAATGCCATGATCATTTGATGCACTAGGAGTTTTCTTTCTAGGCAACTTAGCACGGGTTGGTTGCCTAGAGCTAGATGTCTCACCCTTATACATAAAAGCATGGTTAGGGCCAGAGTGAGACTTCCTCGAAAGAATTTTCTTAATTTTGCTCTCGGGATAACCGGTAGGGTACAAAATGTAACCCTCGTTATCCTGAGGCATGGGAGCCTTGCCCTTAACAAAGTTAGACAAGTTCTTAGGGGAAGCATTAAGTTTGACATTGTCTCCCCTTTGGAAGCCAATGCCATCCTTAATGCCAGGGCGTCTCCCATTATAGAGCATACTTCTAGCAAATTTAAACTTTTCATTTTCTAAGTTATGCTCGGCAATTTTAGCATCTAATATTGCTATATGATCATTTTGTTGTTTAATTAAAGCCATGTGATCATGAATAGCATTAACATCAATATCTCTACATCTAGTACAAATAGAAACGTGCTCAACATTAGATGTAGAAGGTTTGCAAGATTTTAATTCAACAACCTTAGCATGTAATATATCATTCTCACTTCTAAGGTTGGAAATAGTAACATTGCAAACATCAAAATCCTTAGCCTTAGCAATTAAATTTTCATTTTCTACTCTAAGGCTAGCAAGAGAATCATTCAATTCCTTAATCTTAGTAAGCAAATCATCATTATCATTTCTAAGATTGGGAATTGAAGCATCACAAACATGAGAATCAACCTTAGCAAATAATCTAGCATTTTCATTTCTAAGGTTGTCTATAGTCTCATGGCAAGCGCTTAGCTCACTAGACAATTTTTCACATTTTTCAACTTGTTGAGCATAAGCATTTTTAACCTTAACATGCTTTTTATTTTCCTTGATTAGGAAGTCCTCTTGGGAGTCCAAGAGATCATCCTTCTCATGGATGGCACTAATTAATTCATTTAATTTTTCTTTTTGTTGCATGTTAAGATCGGCAAAAAGGGTACGCAAATTATTCTCCTCATCACTAGCATTATCATCACTAGAGGATTCATATTTAGTGGAGGATTTAGATTTAACCTTCTTCCTTTTGCCGTCCTTTGCCATGAGGCACTTGTGGCCGACGTTGGGGAAGAGGAGTCCCTTGGTGACGGCGACGTTGGCGACATCCTCGTCGGAGGAGGACTCGGTGGAGCTCTCGTCGGAGTCCCACTCCCGGCAAACATGGGCATCGCCGCCCTTCTTCTTGTAGTACTTCTTCTTTTCTCTCCTCTTTCCCTTCTTGTCGTCGCCCCTGTCACTGTCACTAGACATAGGACATTTTGCAATAAAATGACCGGGCTTACCACATTTGTAGCACACTTTCTTGGAGCGGGGTTTGTAGTCCTTCCCCCTCCGTTGCTTGAGGATTTGGCGAAAGCTTTTGATGATTAAAGCCATCTCCTCATTGTCGAGCTTGGAGGCGTCAATTGGTTGTCTACTCGGTGTAGACTCCTCCTTCTTCTCCTCCGTCGCCTTGAATGCCACAGGTTGTGCTTCGGACGTGGAGGGTTCATCAAGCTCGTTGATCTTCTTTGAGCCCTTGATCATACATTCAAAGTTCACAAAATTTCCGATTACTTCCTCGGGAGTCATTAGTGTGTATCTAGGATTACCACGAATTAATTGAACTTGAGTAGGGTTAAGGAAAATAAGTGATCTCAAAATAACCTTAACCACTTCGTGGTCATCCCATTTCTTGCTCCCGAGGTTGCGCACTTGGTTCACCAAGGTTTTGAGCCGGTTGTACATATCTTGTGGCTCCTCCCCTTGGCGAAGACGAAAACGACCGAGCTCCCCCTCGATCGTTTCCCGCTTGGTGATCTTGGTGAGTTCATCACCCTCGTGCGCGGTCTTGAGAAGGTCCCAAATTTCCTTTGCATTCTTCAACCCTTGCACCTTGTTGTATTCCTCCTTGCTTAGAGAGGCGAGGAGTATGGTTGTAGCTTGGGAGTTGAAGTGCTCGATTTGGGCCACTTCGTCCGTATCATAATCCTCATCCCCTATGGATGGTACCTGTGCTCCAAACTCAACAACATTCCATATACTTTTGTGGAGTGAGGTTAGATGAAATTTCATTAAATCACTCCACCTAGCATAATCTTCGCCATCAAAAGTTGGCGGTTTGCCTAATGGAACGGAAAGTAATGGAGTATGTCTAGGTGTACGAGGATAGTGTAAGGGGATCTTACTAAACTTCTTGCGCTCTTGGCGCTTAGAAGTTACGGACGACGCATCGGAGTCGGAGGTCGATGTTGATGAAGTGTCGGTCTCGTAGTAGACCACCTTCCTCATCCTCTTGTGCTTGTCACCTTTCCGATGTGACTTGTGCGAAGAAGATTTTTCCTTCTTCTCTTTGTGGTGTGAGGAAGAAGATCTTTTCTCCTTCCATTTGGAGGAGTCCTTCTTCTTCTCCTTCCTCTTGGTGCGGGACTCTTCCGATGAAGTGCTCCCTTGGCTCGTAGTGGGCTTGTCGCCGGTCTCCATCTCCCTCTTGGTGTGATCTCCCGACATCACTTCGAGCGGTTAGGCTCTAATAAAGCACCGGGCTTTGATACCAATTGAAAGTCGCCTAGAGGGGGGTGAATAGGGCGAAACTGAAATTCTAAAAAATAATCACAACTACAAGCCGGGTTAGCGTTAGAAATATAATAGAGTCCACGAGAGAGGGCGCAAAACAAATCGCAAGCGAATAATGAAGTGAGACACGCGGATTTGTTTTACCGAGGTTCGGTTCTCTCAAACCTACTCCCCGTTGAGGAGGCCACAAAGGCCGGGTCTCTTTCAACCCTTACCCTCTCTCAAACGGTCCCTCGGACCGAGTGAGCTTTCTCTTCTCAATCACTTGGAACACAAAGTTCCCACAAGGACCACCACAAGATTGGTGTCTCTTGCCTCAATTACAAGTGAGTTTTGATCGCAAGAAAGAATCAAGAAAGAAGAAAGCAATCCAAGCGCAAGAGCTCGAAAGAACACAAGCAAATCTCTCTCTCTAATCACTAGGGCATTGTGTGGAATTTGGAGAGGATTTGATCTCTTTGGTGTGTCTAGAATTGAATGCTAGAGCTCTTGTAAGTAGTTGGGAAGTGGAAAACTTGGATGCAATGAATGGTGGGTGGTTGGGGGTATTTATAGCCCCAACCACCAAACTAGCCGTTTGGTGAGGCTGTCTGTTCGATGGCGCACCGGACAGTCCGATGCACACCGGACATGTCCGGTGCGACAGCCACGTCACCAAAAGCCGTTGGGTTCGACCGTTAGAGCTCTGTCTTCTGGGCCCGCCTGAATGTCCGGTGGCGCACCGGACATGCACTGTAGATTGTCCGGTGCGCCAGTATGGGCGTGCCTGACCTCTGCGCGCGCAGCGCGCGCATTTAATGCGTCGCAGGTAGCCGTTGGCGTCGAAATAGCCGTTGTCCCGCTGTTACACCGGACAGTCCGGTGAATTTTAGCGGAGCAACTGAAATGATTTCCCGAGGCTGTCGAGTTCCGGAGGCCGCTCTTCCTTGGAGCACCGGACATGTCCGGTGTGCACCGGACAGTCCGGTAAATTATAGCGGAGTTGCCTCTGGAATTTCCCGAAGGTGACGAGTTGGTAGTTGGAGTCCTCTGGTGCACCGGACATGGTGCACCGGACATGTCCGGTGGCACACCGGACAGTCCGGTGCGCCAGACCAGAGATGCCTTCGGTTGTCCCTTGCTCCTTTGTTTGAACCCAATACTTGGTCTTTTTATTGGCTAAGTGTGAACCTTTGGCACCTGTATAACTTATACACTAGAGCAAACTAGTTAGTCCAAATATTTGTGTTGGGCAATTCAACCACCAAAATTAATTAGGGACTAGGTGTAAGCCTAATTCCCTTTCAACGACTACGATATCAAGGACTGTGGCGTCATCTCGGCGCTGGAGGTGACGCAGAGGAGGACCGACAACAATGACTAGTTCGTCATCCCCTTCCACCGTCGGGGTAGCTTTTGTGCCGGTCTGCATTTAATTCTCTTCGCAAATACACACACTTGCCTTTTTTTTAAGCAAGCGCGTATGGTGGTGCGTGCCTGAAGACCGACGATATACGAGGGAACTTCTTTCGGCAGATGTGGGACGTGCTCTCCAACGACGAGACCATGCAAACCGTGGCATATATCGAAGTCTGTATGGTACTGATGGTTGCAATGTTGTGGTAAAACAACTAGATTAAAATAATAAAATTTATGTATTGGCAGGATCACAAACGTATTATGAAACTTTTTCTCATAACAGTATAACACACATTTTGTATATAAATTATCGTGGTGTTATATGTTTCCGTTGCAACGTACGGACACTCACCTAACTATTACATATGATACAAATATTAAATCATGTCCATCTAGTTCTTACCTAACGTATGCATTTTTTAAGAAAAAACATCATTCACCACTATCATCCACTACTTCTATTATGCTTAGAGGGTGTGTTTTATATAAACTATACTAGCTAAGTGTTCGTAAGTTTGTTACGATTTCTATTTATACTTAAGTATAAAATATAAAATATAAAGACATGTGTGTTTTGTTGTGTTAATTAGTGTGAGTACATAGTCAACAACCATCGTTTGAATCACCATTTATATATAATTTTAGGATTTTTAGTACTTAAATGTGAGTGAGTACAGTGGAAACTGTGAAATAAAATATACTGATACTTTAATATAGTAGAGATAGAGATATCATATAAGTACACCTTGCTTAAATAAGATATTTATTTTAACAACATTATTTTTATTTTTAATATATGTACATATTTCATTTTTATGACATGCGGTGCATTGGAAGAAGTAGGGCTGGGCATTCGGTTTTTTTAAAAACTTCGGTTTGGTTTCTCGGTTTTAAAGAACTCCGGTTTTCTAGACATTGGAAAACGTTCGGTTTTTTAAAAAAATGAAAAACCGAAAAGTTCGGTTTCGGTTTTTTACTCGGTTTTTCGGTAAAACCGAATAGCATACTTATTCTTAAGACAACACATCCAACAAGTTTACATGATAGATTACACATAATTTTAAAAAGTGAAAATTATATAGGTACAAAAATTTAGAGATACATCATACATCACATATAAATAAGTGAATAACAATTTAATTGCTTCACACATTTAGTTCACATAATCGAATAGTCAAATTTTAGAATTGATAAAGTTTGGTATTTCGGTTCGGTATACGGTAAAAAACGACTACGATACCGAAAACCGAACTTCTGAGATACAAAAATCGAAACTAAACTGAACTACCGAAAAAACCAAAATTTCGGTTCAATTCGATACGGTTTGGTTCGGTTTTTAGTTTATAATAAAAAAGTGCCCGCCTTTTGGAAGAAGCGCTTTATCTCCTTCGCGAGGAGGCAGATTAGATCCTTGCCAACTCTTATTTTTTTTGCGTGTGTGATGCTACGAAGGGTGCAACCTGTGTACACGAAGAAAACTCATACTTAAATATAATATATATATATATCATGTATTTCTTATTTATAATATGTGCTGGTACGAAGAGTGCACCCTCTATACACGGAAAACTCACATTTAAATATAGTGTGTATATATCATATATTTATGACATGTATTTTATTAACCTAAGCAGTAATAGACGTCTCACTTCCCACTATATGAATTTATCGTCTGTTCTATTGATTGGATGCTATACAAATGCATTTAATTCTGTATTTATTAATAGACTATATTTATAAACACTCTATTGTATAATAAAGTCTCTTAGTTGTCTTATGTGTTTAGATAACTATTTTGGTGTCTTTCCACTGTACATGCCCTTAAAGAAAGCGAGATTTCTATTTTTTCGTGCTTCGCACGGAAGGGATTATGAGACAGAGGATATAGATAGAAAAAATATGAAATGCGTGGATGGAAGCGAAATAGAGGCGCTGGGCCGCTGGCACGGAGAAACAACGCAGCGTAAGGCGCGCCAGCCGTGGACGTGTACGTGTACCCGTGTCGTGTCTAAACGGACTTCCTCATCTCCGCGTCTATTTAAGGCCCACTCCTCGCATCGCCTTTAACTCCCATCCCAGATCAGGATTAGCCGACCACCCGCCGAAGGCCAGAGAGAAATATCTCATCTTCTCTCCACCGGATCGGTTCAATCGAGAGCGAGGGAGAAAGGGAGGTGGTGCGTCGAGGGGGGCCGAGATTTTGCCGGTTTGGAGCCAGATAGGGGTATGAGCTGCTTCGCGCACCGCCGCCGCTCCGACGTCGCCCGCCGCCAGGACGGCCTCCTCGTCTTCGTCTTCTTCCTCTCGATTCCCATACGTACCAGTAGTTTTAATTTAAGTAGTAGTAATTGTAGTAGCAATCTCTTGTAAACTGCGCTCGCCTTTGCGTGTTCGTGGTCCTTTTGCGCTTTCTCGTCCCTCTTTCTCTCAATCTCTCCTTATTCTTCTCCTTCCACGGCGAAGCCGGCGGCTGGTATGGATCCCAATGGCCTCAAAACTGGAGGTATTGAAATTTCGTTTTATCTCTCTGTTTTTATGATGTTTACCTCTCTTTTTGTGTTCTGTATGTTCCGGATAGAAAGGGGGATTTGTTTTTGTCCCGATCTGTTTATTATGAGCTCGTAGATATTTTGTTCTCACCTGGTTGGCTGGTTCCGTATGAATCTCGTCCTGATCTCAAATAAATAAATGAAAAAAATCCAGGCCTTTTGCTCCCGACCATCGAGAGGCGGTGCACGTCGCCTCCATCCGTCATTGTCATCGGCGGTGGCATCTCGGGCGTTGCAGCTGCCCGTGCCCTCTCCAATTCTTCATTTAAGGTAACTTATCAGTCACGGCTTTCCATCTACTACAATTGATTCAGTTCATGTGGCAGTACTCATAATATGGTCGGCGTGTATTATTGATTAATGTCACAAGTTCGATTCCACATGATCAGGTGACTGTTTTGGAATCGAGAGATCGTATTGGCGGGCGCATTCATACTGATAACTCGTTTGGATGCCCAATTGATATGGGAGCCTCATGGTTTGTTGCCTTCACTCAAATTGCTGAACGCAACCGTTCAAGTTTCTGCCCGTGTAAGCTCTTACTTACCTTATATATCGTTGATTCTTTTTTGTTAAATTCAGGCTACACGGCGTGTGCAATGAGAATCCACTGGCACCATTGATAAGCTATCTTGGGCTGAGGTTATACCGCACAAGCGATGATAACTCAGTTCTGTATGATCATGATTTAGAAAGGTACTACCTATTATTTTCTCGTACATGTAAAATTCTTTTCCCATGTTATTTTGTTCTTGCACCTCACTGTGTTTGTTGATCCCTCTGCAGCTATGCTCTCTTTGATAAGGATGGTAATCAGGTCCCAAAGGAGACAGTCGATAAAGTTGGAGAAACATTCGAGAGAATTCTTGAAGAGGTACATAGTGAATTAATTCATGCGCTGTACTTTTTTTTATACTTCTTGAAGAGCATTTCTAGCTCACTCTATGGTATCTGTTGCATCACAGACGGTGAAAGTGCGCGATGAGCAGGAACACGACATGCCACTGCTACAGGCAATTTCTATTGTGTTTGAGAGGCACCCCCATCTAAAGTATTTTTTTCTTGTACCACACTAGATATAATTCATGAAATCTGCTCGTGGGATAGACTTTACTGATATGCTTGCCACTTTGTAGGCTTGAAGGGCTAGATGATCAGGTCTTACAATGGTGTGTCTGCCGGCTTGAGGCATGGTTTGCTGCAGATGCAGATGAAATATCTCTGAAGAACTGGGATCAGGTTCGTGCTATGCACTGGAGCGAAGTGAAAGCCAACAATCTAGTCAAATTTTAACATCCTTAGGCACCTTTGGAATGCTGAAAGTTTTTTTCCTGTGAAATTAAACTGATTCCCTTGAAATTC
The DNA here is from genome assembly GCF_902167145.1 of Zea mays. Taxonomy (NCBI): domain Eukaryota; kingdom Viridiplantae; phylum Streptophyta; class Magnoliopsida; order Poales; family Poaceae; genus Zea; species Zea mays. The sequence continues at coordinate 2,623,999 of NC_050097.1, forward strand.
CTGTTCAGTTCCTATGAAATTTAAGTTCTCTGCCAGAATTTGGCTGGTTGATCCAAGTTGTTTCAGTCACTAATCTCCCATCCCTTTCTGATCTGCAGGAGCGTGTTCTTACTGGTGGACATGGACTGATGGTAAATGGGTACTATCCTGTTATTGAAGCTCTTGCTCAAGGTCTTGACATCAGGCTTAACCAAAGGTTTGTTTTTCCGCACTGTCTTATATTGCTGGATCTGGTTGCCAACTTGTAGCATTGTACTCATAGTCCCATGGAAGTTTTAGTTGGGTGGACACAGCACTAGCAAATACTTTCAAAGTATTTATTTATTTTTACTTCATTGTCGATTGATAAATAAATTTGCCCACTTTATTTGAATGAGAAAATACTTTCAGAGTATTTATTTATCACTGGATAATGAAGTAAAAATAATTGGAACTGTGGTAGTTCTTTTCAAAGTTTCAAGACAGAAAGGAGTATAAGGCAACTTTGAAAGGAACGACCACAGTTCCATTTATTTTTACTTCATTATATATCCAGTGACAAATAAATCTGCTCACTTGAATGAATGATGATGGTCTTCAGGGTCACCGAAATTACCCGCCAGCACAATGGAGTCAAGGTCACTACTGAAGATGGCACAAGCTACTTGGCCGACGCCTGCATAATCTCAGTGCCACTCGGCGTGCTCAAGGCGAACGTAATAAAGTTCGAGCCTGAGCTGCCCCAGTGGAAGAGCTCCGCCATCGCCGACCTCGGCGTGGGCACCGAGAACAAGATCGCCATGCACTTCGACAGGGTCTTTTGGCCCAACGTCGAGGTGCTGGGAATGGTCGGGCCGACGCCCAAAGCCTGTGGGTACTTCCTGAACCTGCACAAAGCCACCGGCAATCCGGTCCTCGTGTACATGGCCGCCGGAAGGTTCGCCCAGGAGGTGGAGAAGCTGTCGGACAAGGAAGCCGTCGGCCTGGTCGTTTCTCACCTGAAGAAGATGCTCCCGGATGCCACTGAACCGGTAAAACTCATCTACTTTGAGCTAGTAAGCATGAAGGTTGTCCATGTGGCTGACGCGTTTGCATTTGGTGTGGTATGTTGCAGACGCAGTACCTGGTGTCGCGATGGGGCTCCGACCCCAACTCCCTGGGGTCCTACTCGTGCGACCTGGTCGCGAAGCCGGCCGACGTGTGCGCGAGGTTCGCCGCCCCCGTCGAGAACCTGCACTTCGCCGGCGAGGCGGCCAGTGCCGAGCACTCGGGGTCCGTGCACGGCGCCTACTCGTCGGGCATCGCCGCTGCCGAGGAATGCAGGAAGCGGCTCCTGGCGCTGAAGGGCATCCCGGACCTGGTCCAGGTCGCGGCGTGGGAGGAGATGGCCGGAGCTGTGGCTCCTCTGCAGATTTGCAGGACCTGAGTGAGATTGGATCACTGGCTGCCTTTGGACATTGGAGTGGATCGTGGATCGCTTCGCTGCTCCCTGATGGTTGCCGAGTCTTTTTTTATATTTACCTTACCTTGAAGGCCGTTGTGTCTTGTCTGGAATAAATCAAGATTGACTGGCACTGAAAGTGTCATCGCGTCACTCTTTCATACTTATTAATAAATATCACAAGTCTGTCCTGAGATCTCAGCCTGGTGCCTGCGTGCTGCCTTTGCCTTGTATATGACGTTTTACTTTCTTTTAGTCTCAATTATTCAAATTTTTTTTTTACTAATTTCACTGCAATTTAGTTTGGTATATACACAATAAACCATAAGTGTAGGTTCAGAATTTTATTTTTTCATAAGATAAGTGGTCAAAAAGTTGAGACTAAAAAGGTTTATCGTTATATATTTGTGAACGAGGTGGTAGCTATGTTTAGGTTCGTTCGTCTCCGTACGCTCTGTGCTTAGTTGCGCTGAACAGCGGTGATTGCCAAGTGGATGGACCCATGTTAACAGGGTCGTGTTGATGACGCTCGACCAACCTTGCCCCAAGATCCAGGTCAAAGACAACAGTAGGCCTGGTGGCCGGGGTGTTTTGTCATTTTCTTTTCTCGCATCATTTGTTTTGTTGCATTTGGACTAATGCTCTTCTTTTCATAGTATCTAGCAAACCTTCTCGTGTGCTGCAACTGTAAATTACTATATTAACGCATAAATAAATAAATATAGTTGCGCCCGCTATTTTTTTTAACTAAAACACGATAAATAAAAAATTAAAACACGGTAAATAAAAAAAGAACTAGAGTACAATTTATTTTATGACGACCATAACATCCATAATATGTAGTATGCCAATGTCACATCAGCCAGGAATACCCACATAGCTGGTGTTGATTTGTCATGCGTCACTTTAATAGAGCTGGTGTGGTGTCTATTGAAGTCCAACTTATCTAATTTTATTCAAATTTACTAAAAGAACATCTAGAGGAAAAAATGGAGCGGAGGGAGTATCATCATTTTCCAACTCGCAATTCTACTGCTGATGCCATGACCCACGAGTCCACGAGAAACTATCCCAGGCATGCTTGGCCATGTCACACTCACACGGGCTCAAGAGGCAATAATAATTAAAAAAAGACTTTTAAATTCGTGCCAGTATCTAGAGGACCCACTCGTGCATTTGCTCCATTTTTTCTTTGTTCGAATTGACCGAAATTCGCTGGTGCCCTTTTCCTGTTCTATCCCCGTCACCCTTTTTCACCCCACCCCATTCTCCTTCTTCCTCCAGAGTCCAGACGGCGTGCTTCCGCCTGCCGCCGCCGGCGAGCTGCTTGCCCGCAGCATGACTCCGCATCCTGGCCGCCTCGTCCTACCACCGGCGGCTCCTTCTCCCTGAACCCCGCCGCGCGCCAGGCACCACGCCTCCCTCCGCAGTCACACGAGCACGCGGCCGTCCTCTGCCGCACCGCGCCGCCTCCAGACGCCTCGCTCGTCAGGTCTCTCCACCTCCGCCTGCGAACGTTCGGCCCAGCTCCGGCGAGTTCCTCCGCAATTCCGGGTGAGAGTCTACGGCTCTACGCGCCAGCTCCTCCTCCCCCTCCCCCTCCGGCCGAGTCCTCGTCGATTTTGGGCGGGCGCCCCTCCGCCGGCGGTCTGTGCTGCGCGGACGCGGTTCGCGGATCCGGCGGCCGGATCTGCGCCGCCCTCGCCGCCGGCTTGCTCCTTCTCCTCGCGGCTGGGCGTACAACCCTTACTTCACTACTACCTCTTTTGAGGGGCGCGTGGACTGTGGAGTGGAGACCAGGGTTGACCCTCCGCTGGCAGCTGGCCGCTCAGATCCTCCCCGTCCTGATCTCTTCCTCCTCTTGCTGCAGATCTGCTGGAGCGCCAGCAAGGCGGTCTCTCCAACCCTCCGGAGTCCGGACCAGCAAGGTAAGAAGGCTTGTTCGTTCTGTACCTCGCAGCCGGCCATTACACAGGACGCAACACAAGAATGGTCATCATGCTTGTATATGGAATTTTGGTTTGGATCCCCAAATTAATGATTGTTATTAGCAAGCAGTTAACTGCAGTTACCCATTATTAGCAAAGTGGTGAAAGACTAGAGGCAGCACTAGTGCAGGCCACCAGAGTTTAAAGTTTACGAACTCGGAATTTCAAAACCTGAACCTTCTGACTTAATACTATGACCACTTAATGAACTTGTCGCAGTAGCACTTGGTTAATCGTGGTAATAATAATACTATGGAAAATGCATTTCAAATAATACTATGTTGATGATCCGTTTTCTTTTTAGAGCTTTAGGGCATTGCCCCAATCTTAGCATTAGCAAAGACGAAAGCATCAGTTTACAGCTTACAGGTTGAACTCACCTGTCCGAAAATCCCAAAAAAAGCTGCAAAGAAACGTTACAACTCCATACTTAAACGACTTCTCTTGACACCAATCATCCTTCCGACACACTCAAATAAAAATACACCTAGGGATCCATTGAACTTAAACAAGAAACAGCACTACCAGAAACAAGCTAAGAACTAAGGAGCTACAGCAGGGGCTGTTAAGAAAAATATATCCTTAGCCCCTGCAAGTTCCCAAAAAATGCCTCTCTTCCCCGCTCGGACTAAAGCAGCAGTAACACTTGGGGGTGGGGGATGCCATAAAAAAACATACCGTTTTCTGTGTTTCCATATGATCCAGGAGCCAACGATGATGAGACTATTTAGGCTTTCCTCCACTGTCCTTCCAACAGCTCATTGTTGCATGCCTTATCTGCTCAAGTTGAACATTGATTAATCTGCAGAATAGGAGACGATGTGGATCCTTGGTATTGTGCATGTTTCTACTGAATCCATGCTTCCTTTGTGCACTTTTACTGGTAATCTATTTTCATTATGGAAAAAATGACCACTAGTCTTCTTGATTTATCATTCTTCCACCTGTTGTTATTCTACTTGGAGGAATGGTACCTCTAGAGAACTTTGCACTTTTTCTCTGCAAAGTTCTTTAAAAAACCTTTTTTACTTTTTTTCTTAGGCAATTCGATGTGGTGCTGTGATATTAGTTTTATATTTTCTCTGATTCGTGAACTTGTAGGTTTAATTCTTGATGGTCCGTCTTCTGTTGATGACTTATGGACTTCTTTTTTCCTGTGGTCAGTCCTGCATCAATTTTAAAACATAATTAGTACCTTTTTTTTCATTTTCAGGGTTCTGATCTCCCATGCCACAGTTTATAACGTTGAAGGATTCAAAAATCTACAGAACTAGATGATACTTGCATAATGCAGTCCTCAGGTATTTGGAAGGCGCATGCTGGTTCATCACAGTCAGAGGGTTCGGGTCTGGATATGGAGAGGAACGGATGCAATCATAATTATTGTCCATCTCCTCTCCAACCAATTGCCTCAGCTGGTCAGCACTCTGAAAGCAGCGCTGCATACTTTTCTTGGCCTACATCTACTCTAATGCACGGGTCAGCTGAAGGCCGTGCTAATTACTTTGGGAACCTACAGAAGGGTGTACTACCAGGACATCTTGGTCGCTTGCCAAAGGGCCAGCAAGCTACCACCTTACTTGATTTAATGATTATAAGAGCATTCCACAGCAAGATCCTCCGCCGGTTTAGTCTTGGTACAGCAATAGGCTTTAGAATCAGGAAAGGAACATTGACTGACACACCTGCCATCCTTGTGTTTGTTGCTCGAAAGGTTCACAGGAAGTGGCTCAGCGCTACTCAATGTCTTCCAACTGCCCTTGAGGTAGGCATGATGTTTGTTTCATGTAGTTTACAATGTTACTTAAGCCATCTGAAACCACATATTCAATTTCATCCAAGCTTATTAAAACGATAAAAAGTTGGAACGCTCATGGGTGAAATTTTGACTTTTAAACGTTTAAACTTTGTTTAAACGTAGTTTTAAACAACATAGTTAAAATACCAATATATCATAATTTCAGACAATAATATGAAATTAAATACCAAAACAGAGAGGTTAGTGGCTTACCAAAACTTCACCCATGAGCTGGATTGAACCCCAAAAGTAACTAATAGACCGGGCCTAAAAATAGCTAATGGTCTAAAATGCATAAAACACTGCGTTTTACAGTTTAGAACGCCAAAACGCTAAAACATGATTTCAATCTCTAATTAGAGTTTTGACGTTTAAACGTAGTTTAAACATCGTTTAAACGTAGTTTTAATAACACTGATTTCATCGCGTTCCATAAACAGGGACCTGGGGGTGTGTGGTGTGATGTTGATGTTGTTGAATTTTCTTATTATGGTGCACCAGCCCCAACACCAAAGGAACAACTTTATGATGAGCTTGTTGATGGATTGCGTGGTAGCGACCCTATTGTAGGCTCAGGTTCACAGGTAACATTCTTTTGTTCTCTTATGCTGCATCTTGTTTAGACTGCTTCATTACTTGACCACTTTCCTTTTTTTTCATCAAATGACATGCTTTGCTATAGTCATACAATGTCCAATCTTACTAAAGGTCTGCAGTGTTTTCTTATGCATCAAAATCAGTTGGGGATAACTGATATACAAAAATTCATGAACTTGACATATTCTGCTAAGAGTTGTCTTTTTTTTTGGTTTCCATCTTTAGGTGGCTAGTCTTGAGACCTATGGGACTTTGGGTGCCATTGTGAAGAGTCAAACTGGCAATAAACAAGTTGGGTTCCTTACAAACAGGCATGTTGCGGTTGATCTGGATTATCCCAACCAGAAGATGTTCCATCCGCTACCTCCTAATCTTGGGCCTGGAGTTTACCTAGGTGCCGTTGAGAGAGCAACATCATTTATAACAGATGATGTTTGGTACGGGATTTACGCAGGAACAAACCCAGGTAAGATGTCAATAATAACTTTGGTCAAGTTTTTGCACTTTATGGCATTCCCCACTCCTCATTTCGGTGTTCACTTTGACTTTTATTGTGATATATATGTTTATTCAGGGTATTATTGATATTCTTTATCCTCATGTCCTCTATGTTGTATGTGGCTGCAGAAACTTTTGTCCGAGCTGATGGTGCATTTATACCGTTTGCTGATGACTTTGACATTACAAGTGTCAGCACATCGGTTAAAGGAGTTGGAGTCATTGGTGATGTAAAGGCAATTGATTTGCAATCCTCAATTGGCAGTCTCATTGGGAGACAAGTTGTCAAAGTTGGAAGAAGTTCTGGTCTGACAACAGGAACTGTTGTCGCATACGCACTTGAGTACAATGATGAGAAGGGAATATGCTTCTTCACTGACTTTCTTGTCGTTGGGGAGAACCAACAAACATTTGATCTTGAAGGGGACAGCGGAAGCCTCATAATCTTGACAGGACAAGACGGTGAGAAGCCACAGCCTATAGGGATTATTTGGGGTGGTACAGCTAATCGGGGAAGGTTGAAACTTAAAAGTGGCCAGGGTCCGGAGAACTGGACCAGTGGAGTTGACCTTGGCCGCCTTCTTGATCTCTTGGAGCTAGATCTGATCACAACAAGTGAAGGGCTACAAGGTTTTTTCCCCAGCCAAAAGTCTTGATCAAAACTAAATATGTTCAGTCTTCTTTGTAATATCATCTTCGTTTCCTCTGATGGTCATTGTTCTTGTGTACACAGCTGCCTTGGAAGAACAAAGGATTACTCTAGCCGCCGCTGCTGCTGCGGCAACTAATTCAACTGCCACAGAATCGTCACCTGTTGCTGGCCCTCAAGAGAATGATAAAATCGACAAAATCTATGAACCTCTCGGCATCAACATCATTCCTCGGGACAGTTCTTCCATATCAACAGACCAACCCAACGAGAATGTGGAAGAGCTAAACCTGATGTCTCCGATGCGCAACGGTCAAGAAGGCAACGGTGACTTGAATAACTTGATGGACTTGGAACTGGAAAATTCACCTGATGGTATTTGTATTGCCCTGAACCTGGGAGAGCGGGAGCCAAAAAGACTCCGCTCAGATTTTGATTCGACCCTGGACATGGACTTGCAGAAATGAGGCTGTTATGCTGCAGACTTGTTGCAGGAGGCTCTGCACTATTCAGCTTTTGTGTTGATCATTGAAGGTATGGCCATAAAGGAAATAATATGTTTCTGGACGACTGGACCTGTTGTCCTGCTTGGAGCCGGTCTGGGTTAAGCTGTGAAGCTCCTGCTGCAGTTTTGCGTCTAGTGTCAAGTGCTCTAGTATATCTAGTGTTGCGTAAGATGTCGGCACCTCAATTTGACAGAGGCGCCATACTTCTTGCCCATGTAATGTTGTCATTTGTTGTATGCTCGTGTATATGTACTACATGAAGCATTGTAAAATTGAGCAACAGCAACCGGAGCTCGAGAATCTTAGGCGCATGCGCAACCATCCACCAACCCCGTACCTGATGAATTGACAATAAAGCTGGATATTTTAGGTGTTTGGAAAGTGTGTTGCTCTTGGAATTTTGGGGAGAGATTTGGGTACTAACTTTGGTAAAGGCAGGCCACTGGTGTTGTCCTTGCCTGCCTGATCAAACAACATGCTGGCTAGAGTTTGGACAGAGCAGTCAATCTCTAGCTGGTTTGAGTTCTCAGTAGTTCCTGGTGAACGTGCCTCTCTTCACAAATAGTACTTGTTTGGGTCAAAAATCACTCGAGATTTGTAAACGATTTCCAAAACATTTAGTTTAGAAATAGAAAGTAGTGTCATGCATAGATTTGTCTTGAAAGCTAGTTTCGTAATATCATGCTTATTATATATTATATTTCAAAAAATAATGGGTATAGTTGAAACCCAAAGCCCATAATTTTTTTCACCCACGCCACACCATACCCGTCGTCTGTACCCACCTGAGATTTGCACATGTTTCCTCCTTTCTACCTTCCCGATCCGCGACACCTCCATCCCCATCCGTTTCCAGAAATTTGTCAAATTGAGTCGTTCTAACATGGCGCTCTTCAAAAAAGGTCGTTCGAGTGTCGGGTATTTGTCAAAAGATGCTAGTACTAGTACTAGTACTATCAAGCAATACCGGTCGATTTGCCTCCTTAACGTTGATTTTAAAATTTTCATTAAAGTGCTTGCAAACAGGCTCTCCTTGCTAGCAGGTAGTTATTGGGTATAACCAGTCAGGTCTTGTCAAAGATAGGAATATTTTGGAGGGGTGGTCTTTTTGCATGAGGATCTTCATGAGTTGGCCAAAAAAAGAAAAAAAAGGCTGATCATGAAAATAGATTTCAAAAAAGATTACAATAAAGTAAGATGGGAGCTCTAGCACATATGCGCCACGAGCTCATCTGTGCGCGAATTCCGAGCGAGCGGTAGGGGCAAGCCCTCTCGATGTCCTGAGCGAGAAGGCGTACGCGAAGTGCATCCCGTCGGTGACAAGCACATCAAAATTAACGCCTCGGGCCACTCTAAAATTTATCAACATTACCATGTGAATTTGACACTACACCTTGTAAGTTACATTCTCAATAAATGAGACTCTAAGTGGGCAAGGCCTCCCACCGCTCCCTTGCTTTATCTCTATTTTAGTCACCATTATAATAGTAATATTTCTGCTAACAAATTTATAAAGGTGGAAATAAGAAAACAACTATATGGTAGTACTAGATTACCGGTCAAAGTTTGTCCTGAATCCAAGATCAGATTAACTTCAGTCATCTACTATATGGGTTCTTAGATCAGCAGAGCTGCGAAAACTATCACAAGTAGCGTGCTAGCACTTACACTCTTACAGTAGTGTTAGATATACTTCTTGACGCAACAGTAGGAAGAGGTGGCTCCTCCACGCTTGAAGAATTCAGTGTCGGCACTGGTGGCAGAGATGGCGGCCTTGGCTAGTTGGGACTGCGATGTCAGCAGCCGGCGGCACTGCGATAAGGACAGCGCGACCACGAGTGATTGAGGCCGCTGGCTACCAGGCCGATTCTGGTAAGTGGAAGGGGTTATGGGCCAGATTTTTTGGACTGAAACACCCTAGGTATAAGAGGATTTTGGGCTACGTCCCGGGCCACGGCCCAGGTGGCCCGAGGCCTAAATCCGCCACCATGAGCTCATCTGTGCGCGTCCTCCGAGCGAGCGATGGGGGGCAACTCGGGCAAGCCCTCCTAGTAACCTAACCAACAACGAAATGCAGGACACTATAAAGTTGTTTTAGCATACTAATTAGTAGGATTCCTGTCCAACAACGAAAAAATCCATCTTCTATTCTATTTGATGGGTACCCAAGAATGAGGTACCTAAAGTAAGCCAATGATCGAACGACCAAATCCCAGCCGAGCAACCGTATGATGTAGAGCAGATGACCAAGTTTTGGTCGAGCAACTCTGAGAGGCGGAACAGACGACAAGTCCTGGCAGAGCAACCCTGCGAGACGGAGCGGACGATCAGGTCCCTGACGAGCAACTCAGTGAGGCGGAGGTCCTGACTAGGCTGTGACTTGGTGCACGCTCGTGGGCCCTGGCTTCTGGGCCCGCCTGTCACTCGCCCAATGATCACTCAGATACGCTCATACCCATTCGGACATTGTTGACTCACGTCAGCCACGATAGGACGTGTCGTCACCAAACTTCGTTCGGACCAGGGGTGAGACATAACGAAGGGGCGCCAGGAAGTCCCTATCAACATGACGGTACCCCACCGCATACGCTCTCTGGCGTATCCCGTCTCTACCTTGTAGGACCAGTCAACCCCGGTCATGGGGGGTCTAAGCACCATATTCTCCACAGTAACCCACATACCGGGAAGGATGGGACAATACACCGTACCGAGTGTACGCCTACGCACGCTGGAGGGTGACACGAGGTTCATGACGAAAGGCGGTGTTGCGCCGCGCATAACCCCAAAACATATCATGACTCTACCCCGTGGGATCCACCAAGTGCTACTACAAGGACATCAGCATCGGACTCGCTACATGGACCCGCATAACCGGGCAAACAAAGCGGTACACCATGCTAGGAGTATGGCTATGCACGACCTTAATGACGACATCAGAAGGGCTACGTCAACAAGACGACGCACAAGACTTAGGGGAGAATTATTGTAACAAGTCTCGTGGTGTGTTGGAAGAATAACAACATCTGCAGTGGACAACAACAGTCCTTTTTGGTCTTTATTTTAGGACATCATCTCCTTTTGTGGAGGCGTAGACAGCAGACAGGGCAGCACAACAGCAGGCAGGACAACACCTTTCCTTACTGCAGTTTTGACTGTTTTAAGGACATCAGGTTGGGTAGAGGACAACAATGCACTGCTGCAGTTCTTTTGACTAGAGGATAGTATCTTTGTGTAGTGGTTAGTGTAGTTTGTAGGATAGCATATTCACATTTCTATGAAGCATATGTTGCAGTCCTTTGGGCTATAAATATATATTCCAACCCTTAGATGGTATGATATTTGAGTAGTGTGTGAGAAATAAATAAAAAATTGTCCCATTTTGTAATATCATCCTCTTAATGAGAGTAAGAGTCATGTTGCTTACGGTATGGACTTGAGAGGTCGAGGTGCCTGTGCCTCCCTTCGTCGCAAGGACGGTGTCCGGCACGTACACATTGAGAAAACAATCGAATAAAGGCATGAAACAAGGGCAAAGAAGAAAAGAACAATAAATTGCGACATACCGGGTGGAGGTGCCGAGGTGTGCCTCCGCTACTGGCCAGAGGTGCTCAAGTACACATGCTACTCCTTTGTACAGGGTTTGGTTTGAGAAAATTAACTGGTCAGAAAGTAGTGTTAGACAATAGACAGGGTCTGTAAGAGCATCTGTCTGTATTACCAATGCTCTTCAAAATAACTGTAATGCTGTCTTCATTGCTGCAATAATCAAGGCAACTCATGATCACAAGGATCTGCCTCCAGCTCATTGGACTGTCCTGTGTCATTGAGCACTAAAATAGGGAGTTGCATGAACACGTAAAAATGTCTTTCAATCATGTTACGAGCCTCTACAGTAAAACTCTATATAATTATGTCCTTAACATACAGGAAACAAGGATTGAAACAGAATCATGAAGAAAAACTCCTGAACAGAATTTGATGAAGCAAACAACAGTAGTCTATTATGAAGCAAGGATTGGTATGCACAGAATCATGAATAAAAATTCCTGAACAAAAATTGATGAAGCAAACAGCAGCAGGAAGCAAGGATTGAAATGCACAGAAGGAGTACGATGGAGCAGAATATCTGGCCACCGATCACCTGCTGTTGGGAAAAAGAAAGTCCACCAGCACTAGGCTGTAGGCTGCACGCAGCATTCTATGTCTGAATTGCCATGGCGCATTGGCGTTCCTACGTATCGAGACAGATGAGTCTGAACTAGGCATGTAGTCAGAGATCACGCCCTGAATCAGGCGGATTATTACTTGTTGGTGTTGTCCATATATGTGCTACAATTATATGTTCTGTGAATGAGTGAATCTGTGAATTTGACATTCTGTCACTGTACAGTTTTGTTGTATGATATCTACAACGTGCTTCTTCGATTTTTGCTGTGAAATCAAGTGAATAGAGCAGTATTTTTTTAATCTATGTACAAGTCGGGTAATTTCGGGATTACATGAATCCAAATCCGAAATTTCAGGTACTAGAAATTTCGGGTACAAGTTCTAGGTAGGCATAATTCAGATACTGAAATTTATTACCTGAATTTTCAATTACTCGAATTACCCGATACGAAAAAATCGGGTGACCCGAACGCTCACGCCCAATATTATTCAGTTTAGGCAACATAACCCTTATTTAGACAACGAGATCCTTTGACGTGGGAGAGAGGCACTGTCGTGTGGCCCCTGTGTGCCACAGGGCCCACATGGAGTGACCCTACTTCCCCTGCAATGCAATATGACAGAGGATCTACTACCTTATTTAGGCGCGACGTAGCTTCGGTGCTCCCATTGTGTGTTCCCCTCCATGCACCCGATATGTGGCGCTGTTCTATTGGCTCATTTTTTCTGGGCCCAACAAGCAACATCTATCAGACTCGCGTCGAGTTAAGGGCAACTTCAAAAGGATGCTAAAAAATTCCCCTATAAAATGATTATTAGGGTATATAAAAAAATTAGGTGTGCTGTTAACGTGTATACTCCAACAGTTGTTGAAATAAGTGCTAAAAATTTAAAAACTGACCTAAATTTAAAAAACTCAAGTATGCTGCTAAATAAGGCGTTTTACTTGTCTTGCATGTGCCAAACGTCCTTTCCTTTTGTCATGCATGTGCCCGATGCACACACCTGTGCACACGTTGATTGGGGAGAACGAGCGGCCACAAATTATACAGGATAGGAGTCACTGGATACGGGACACGTTTTTTAGTAGGTTGAAGAAGTTGTTGGAGCAATAAAATAAGATTTCTTTTCTAATACTCCCTCTGTTTCTTTTTAGTTGTCGATGGATAGTGCAAAATTAAACTATCTAGCGACAACTAAAAAGAAACAGAGGGAGTATCTAATTTTAGAAAGGTTTACAAGTTTTTTTAGAGTTGCTCTAACCGACCTCGTTTCGTCGCTAGATAACAACGTGAGCCCAACGGTACTCGTGGATTTTTTTTACCTTTGTCGGCTCTCGCCTCTCATGTAATCACTCAGCAATTTCGAGTACAAGTTCTAGATAGGCATAATTCAGATATTGAAATTTATTACCCGAATTTCCAATTACTCGAATCACCCGATACGAAAAATTCTGGTAACCCGAACGCTCACGACCAATGTTATTCAGTTTAGGCAAGTTGTTAGGATAGACATGACCCTTATTTAGATAACGATATCCTTTGACGTGGGAGAGAGGCACTATCATGTGGCCCCCGCGTGCCACGGGGCCCACATGCAGTGACCCTACTTCCCCATGCAATACGTCAGAGGATCTGCTACCTTATTTAGGCGGGACGTAGCTTCGGTGCTCCCATTGTGTGTTCCCCTCTATGCACCCGATAGGTGGCGCTGTTCTATTGGCTCATTTTTCTAGGCCCAACAGGCAAGCTATCAGACTCGCGTCGAGTTAAGAGCAACTTCAAAAGAATGCTAAAAATTTCCTCCAAAATGGTTATTAGGGTATTGTCGGGGACCATAATTAGGGGTACTCTCAAGACGCCTAATTCTCAGCTGGTAACCCCCATCAGCATAAAGCTACAGAAGCCTGATGGGTGCGATTAAGTCAGAGATCAGTCCGTACGAGCGACTTGATCACGCCTTGCCCGAGCCTAGCCTCGGACAAGGGCAGCCGACCCCGAGGGATTTCCGTCTCGCCCGAGGCCCCCCTTTAACGGCGGACACATCTCCGGCTCGCCCGAGGCCTTGCCTTCGCTAAGAAGCAACCCTGACTAAATCGCCGCACCGACCGACCAAGTCGCAGGAGCATTTAACGCAAAGGTGGTCTGACACCTTTATCCTGACGCGCGCCCCCCGGCAGAGCCGAAGTGACCGCCGTCACTTCGCCGCTCCACTGACCGGTCTGACAGAAGGACAGCGCCGCCTGCGCCACTCCGACTGCAGTGCACTTGACAGAGTGAGACTGACAGACAGTCAGGCCCTGCCAAAGGCGCCATAGGAAACTCCGCTCCGCCCGACCCAGGGCTCGGACTCGGGCTAAGCCCCGGAAGACGGCGAACTCCGCTCCGCCCGACCCAGGGCTCGGACTCGGGCTAAGCCCCGGAAGACGGCGAACTCCTCTCCGCCCGACCCAGGGCTCGGACTCGGGCTAAGCCCCGGAAGACGGCGAACTCTGCTCCGCCCGACCCAGGGCTCGGACTCGGGCTAAGCCCCGGAAGACGGCGAACTCCGCTCCGCCCGACCCAGGGCTCGGACTCGGGCTAAGCCCCGGAAGACGGCGAACTCCGCTCCGCCCGACCCAGGGCTCGGACTCGGGCTCAGCCCCAGAAGACGACGAACTCCGCTTCGCCCGACCCCAGGGCTCGGACTCCGCCCTGGCCTCTGCCGAACGACCTCCGCCTCGCCCGACCCAGGGGCTCGGGCTCGGCCTCGGCAACGGAAGACAGACTCGACCCCAGCTTCGGAGGAGCCCCCACGTCGCCCGGCCTCGGGCGCGGGCCCGCCACATCAGCAGGGAGCGCCGTCATCACCCTACCCCGAGCCGACTCGGGCCGCAGAGAACAAGACCGGTGTCCCATCTGGCTAGCTCCGCCAGATAGGCAATGATGGCGCCCCGCGTGCCCTGTGACGACGGCAGCTCTCAGCTCCCTTACGGAAGCAGGGGGACGTCAGCAAGGACTCGACCGCTCCGACAGCTGTCCCTCCGCCAAGCTCCGTTGCTCCTCCGACAGCCACGACATCACACCAGCAGGGTGCCAAGATCTCTCCGGCTGCCACATTGGCATGTACTTAGGGCGCTAGCTCTCCCTCCGCTAGACACGTAGCACTCTGCTACACCCCCATTGTACACCTGGATCCTCTCCTTACGACTATAAAAGGAAGGACCAGGGCCTTCTTAGAGGAGGTTGGCCACGCGAGAGCGAGGACGAGACAGGCGCTCTCTTGGGGCCGCTCGCTTCCCTCACCCGCGTGGACGCTTGTAACCCCCTACTGCAAGCGCACCCGACCTGGGCGCGGGACGAACACGAAGGCCGCGAGATTTCCACTCCTCTCTCACGCCCGTCTCCGGCCACCTCGCTTTCCCCCCTTCACGCTCGCCCACGCGCTCGACCCATCTGGGCTGGGGCACGCGGCACACTCACTCGTCGGCTCAGGGACCCCCCGGTCTCGAAACGCCGACAGTTGGCGCGCCAGGTAGGGGCCTGCTGCGTGCTGACGAACAGCTCCCCGTCAAGCTCCAGATGGGCAGTCTCCAGCAACCTCTCCGGCCCGGGACGGTGCTCCGTTTTGGGAGTCTTGAGTTCATGTCCTTCGACGGCAGCTACGACATGATACTCCTTCCACCGCCGCGCGACAACGACAATGGCGGCCGACAACCCGCCCGCCGGCGGCGGAACCGACGACATCTTCCCCGCGTGGTGGAAGAACAACATTCGAGCTCACCCCGTCCTCTCCCCCGCCAACGGAGGAGGAGGCGGGGCAACCAAGGCCAAGCGGGAGGCCGCGCTTCGTCGGCTGTCGAGCGAATCGACGTCCCCAGCGCCCCAACGGAAGGCACGCCGGGCGTCGACCTCGCGTTCGAGACGAAGGCAAGCGCCGTCCCCCCGCGACACACTGATCCCGAGCAAGAAGACGACGCCAGCGCGCTCGCGGAGAGCTTGCAGGACGTCGCCCTCGTACCTGAGACGACGGTGCCATCAGTCCCCGACGCGACTATGACGCTCCTCGTCAACCAAAAGGTACCGACTAATTCCCGTCTTACATCATTTAGACTCGGCCTCAACCCGCCTAGCGACCTTGCTTTGGCGGGCGCTTTCGTTGAGGCGAGTGCAACCCCACTGGGGTTTCGTATGCGGTCACCTTGGGACCGGTTGACGGACGTCTCGACCTACGGGCCCTCTGGGTCTGAGGAAGACGACGATCCCAGCATCTGTTGGGATTTCTCCGGATTTGGCAACCCCAGTGCCATGCGGGACTTTATGACCGCATGTGACTACTGCCTCTCCGACTGTTCCGACGGTAGTTGCGGCCTTGACGACGAGGACTGCGGCCCAAGCCGCGAATGTTTCCACGTCGAGCTAGGGGATCCCTCCGAAGGCAACCATCTCGGCATGCCGGAGGACGGTGATCTTCCTAGGCCGGTGCCTCGCGCCGACATCCCGCGGGAGCTAGCTGTGGTCCCCGTTCCGGCGGGGGGTCACGACCCACAGCTCGAGCAAGTCCGCGGGGCGCAGGCCAGGCTCGACGAGGGAGCAGGAGCGCTCGAGCCGATCCGTCGGGACGTCGGGCAGGTATGGGCGGGCCAACCCCTAGCCGGAGAAATACGTCACCTGCCCCAAGGTTTCCAGCACCGCGTCGCCAACGACGTCAGGGTCAGGCCGCCGCCCGCATCCAGCGGGGTCGGTCAGAACCTAGCAGCCGCAGCGATGCTCCTCCGCGCGATGCCGGAGCCATCAACCACCGAGGGTCGGCGAATCCAGGGAGAGCTCAAGAATCTCCTAGAAGGCGCTGCGGCCCGACGGGCCGAGAGCTCTGCCTCCCGAAGGCAGGGGTACCCCTCGGAACCTCATGCCGCGACTTCCCGATTCATGCGGGAAGCCTCGATCTACACCGGGCGCACGCGCAACACCGCGCCTGCGGCCCCGGGCCACCTCGGCAACGAACACCATCGTCGCGACCGTCGAGCCCACCTCGACGAAAGGGTGCGCCGAGGCTACCACCCCAGGCGTGGGGGATGCTATGACAGTGGGGAGGATCGGAGTCCCTCGCCCGAACCACCCGGTCCGCAGGCCTTCAGTCGGGCCATCCGACGGGCACCATTCCCGACCCGGTTCCGACCCCCGACTACTATCACAAAGTACTCGGGGGAAACGAGACCGGAACTGTGGCTCGCGGACTACCGCCTGGCCTGCCAACTGGGTGGAACGGACGACGACAACCTCATCATCCGTAACCTCCCTCTGTTCCTCTCCGACACTGCTCGCGCCTGGTTGGAGCACCTGCCTCCGGGGCAGATCTCCAACTGGGATGACTTGGTCCAAGCCTTCGCCGGCAATTTCCAGGGCACGTGCGTGCGCCCCGAGAATTCCTGGGACCTCCGAAGCTGCCGGCAACAGCCGGGAGAGTCACTCCGGGACTACATCCGGCGATTCTCGAAGCAGCACACCGAGCTGCCCAACATCACCGACTCGGATGTCATCAGCGCGTTCCTTGCCGGCACCACCTGCCGTGACCTGGTGAGTAAGTTGGGTCGCAAGACCCCCACCAGGGCGAGCGAGCTGATGGACATCGCCACCAAGTTCGCCTCTGGCCAGGAGGCGGTCGAAGCTATCTTCCGAAAGGACAAGCAGCCCCAGGGCCGCCCATCGGAGGAGGCTCCCGAGGCGTCTACTCCGCGCGGCGCCAAGAAGAAAGGCAAGAAGAAGTCGCAATCGAAACGCGACGTCGCCGACGCAGACCTTGTCGCCGCCGCCGAGTACAAGAACCCTCGGAAGCCCCCCGGAGGTGCTAACCTCTTCGACAAGATGCTCAAGGAGCCGTGCCCCTATCATCAGGGGCCCGTCAAGCACACCCTCGAGGAGTGCGTCATGCTTCGGCGCCACTTCCACAGGGCCGGGCCACCCGCGGAGGGTGGCAGGGCCCACGACGACGACAAAAAGGAAGATCACCAAGCAGGAGAGTACCCCGAGGTCCGCGACTGCTTTATGATCTACGGTGGGCATGCGGCGAATGTCTCGGCTCGACATCGCAAGCAAGAGCGCCGGGAGGTCTGCTCGGTGAAGGTGGCGGCGCCAGTCTACCTAGACTGGTCCGACAAGCCCATCACCTTCGACCGAGCTGACCACCCCGACCACGTGCCGAGCCCGGGGAAATACCCGCTCGTCGTCGACCCCATCGTCGGCGACGTCAGGCTCACCAAGGTCCTGATGGACGGGGGCAGCTACCTCAACATCATCTACGCCGAGACCCTCAGGCTCCTGCGCGTCGATCTGTCCTCCGTCCGAGCAGGCGCTGCGCCCTTCCACGGGATCATCCCTGGGAAGCGCGTCCAGCCCCTCGGGCAACTCGACCTTCCCGTCTGCTTCGGAACGCCCTCCAACTTCCGAAGGGAGACCTTGACGTTCGAGGTGGTCGGGTTCCGAGGAACCTACCACGCGGTACTGGGAAGGCCATGCTACGCGAAGTTCATGGTCGTCCCCAACTACACCTACCTGAAGCTCAAGATGTCGGGCCCCAACGGGGTCATCACCGTCGGCCCCACGTACAAACACGCGTTCGAATGCGACGTGGAGTGCGTGGAGTACGCCGAGGCCCTCGCCGAATTCGAGGCCCTCATCGCCGACCTGGAGAACCTCTCCAAAGAGGTGCCAGACGTGAAGCGACATGCCGGCAACTTCGAGCCAGCGGAGACGGTTAAGGCCGTCCCTCTCGACCCCAGTGGCGACACCTCCAAGCAGATCCGGATCGGTTCCGGGCTCGACCCCAAATAGAAAGCAGTGCTCGTCGACTTTCTCCGCGCAAACGCCGACGTCTTTGCGTGGAGTCCCTCGGACATGCCCGGCATACCGAGGGATGTCGCCGAGCACTCGCTGGATATTCGGGCCGGAGCCCGACCCGTCAGGCAGCCTCTGCGCCGATTCGACGAGGAGAAGCGCAGAGTGATAGGCGAGGAGATCCACAAGCTAATGGCAGCAGGGTTCATCAAAGAGGTATTCCATCCCGAATGGCTTGCCAACCCTGTGCTTGTGAGGAAAAAAGGGGGGAAATGGCGGATGTGCGTAGACTACACTGGTCTCAACAAAGCATGTCCGAAGGTTCCCTACCCTCTATCTCGCATCGATCAGATCGTGGATTCCACTGCTGGGTGTGAAACCCTGTCCTTCCTCGATGCCTACTCAGGGTATCACCAAATCCGGATGAAAGAGTCCGACCAGCTCGCGACTTCTTTCATCACGCCCTTCGGCATGTACTGCTATGTCACCATGCCGTTCGGTTTGAGGAATGCGGGCGCGACGTACCAGCGGTGCATGAACCATGTGTTCGGCGAACACATCGGTCGCACGGTCGAGGCCTACGTTGATGACATCGTAGTCAAGACAAGGAAGGCTTCTGACCTCCTCTCCGACCTTGAAGTGACATTCCGATGTCTCAAAGCGAAGGGCGTCAAGCTCAATCCCGAGAAGTGTGTCTTCGGGGTGCCCCGGGGCATGCTCTTGGGGTTCATCGTCTCCGAGCGAGGCATCGAAGCCAACCCGGAGAAGATCGCAGCTATCACCAGCATGGGGCCCATCAAGGACTTAAAAGGCGTACAGAGGGTCATGGGATGTCTCGCGGCCCTGAGCCGCTTCATCTCACGCCTCGGCGAAAGAGGTCTGCCTCTGTACCGCCTCTTGAGGAAGGCCGAGTGCTTCGCTTGGACCCCTGAGGCTGAGGAAGCTCTCGGGAACCTGAAGGCGCTCCTTACAAAGGCGCCTATCTTGGTGCCCCCAGCTGATGGAGAAGCCCTCTTGGTCTACGTCGCCGCGACCACTCAGGTGGTTAGCGTCGCAATTGTGGTCGAGAGGCAAGAAGAAGGGCATGCATTGCCCGTTCAGAGGCCAGTCTACTTCGTCAGCGAGGTACTGTCCGAGACCAAGATCCGCTACCCACAAGTTCAGAAGCTGCTGTATGCTGTGATCCTGACGAGGCGGAAGTTACGACATTACTTCGAGTCTCATCCGGTAACTGTGGTGTCATCCTTCCCCCTGGGGGAGATCATCCAGTGCCGAGAGGCCTCGGGCAGGATCGCAAAGTGGACGGTGGAAATCATGGGCGAAACAATCTCGTTCGCCCCTCGGAAGGCCATCAAGTCCCTGGTGTTGGCGGACTTCGTAGCTGAATGGGTCGACACCCAGCTGCCGACGGCTCCGATCCAACCGGAGCTCTGGACCATGTTTTTCGACGGGTCGCTGATGAAGACGGGAGCCGGCGCGGGCCTGCTCTTCATCTCGCCCCTTGGGAAACACCTACGCTACGTGCTATGCCTCCATTTCCCGGCGTCCAACAATGTGGCTGAGTACGAGGCTCTGGTCAACGAGTTGCGGATCGCCATCGAGCTAGGGGTCAGACGCCTCGACGCCCGCGGTGACTCGCAGCTCGTCATCGACCAAGTCATGAAGAACTCCCACTGCCGCGACCCGAAGATGGAGGCCTACTGCGATGAGGTTCGGCGCCTGGAAGACAAGTTCTACGGGCTCGAGCTCAGCCACATCGCTCGGCGCTACAACGAGACTGCGGACGAGCTGGCTAAAATAGCCTCGGGGCGAACAACGGTTCCCCCGGACGTCTTCTCCCGGGATCTGCATCAACCCTCCGTCAAGATCGACGACACGCCCGAGTCCGAGGCACCCTCGGCACAGCCCGAGGCACCCTCGGCTCGGCCCGAGGCGCCCTCGGTTCAGCCCGAGGTACCCTCGGCCCCCGAAGGCGAGGCACTGGACGTCGAGGAGGAACAGAGCGGGGCCACGCCTGATCGAAATTGGCAGGCCCCGTACCTGCAATACCTCCGCCAAGGAGAGCTACCCCTCGACCAAGCCGAGGCTCGGCGGGTAGCGCGACGCGCTAAGTCGTTCGTCTTGCTGGGCGATGAGGAGGAGCTCTACCACCGCAGCCCCTCGGGCATCCTCCAGCGATGCATCTCCATCACCGAAGGTCAGGAACTCCTGCAAGAAATACACTCGGGGGCTTGCGGCCATCATGCAGCGCCTCGAGCCCTTGTCGGGAATGCTTTCCGACAAGGCTTCTACTGGCCAACGGCGGTGGCTGACACCACTAGAATTGTCCGCACCTGCGAAGGGTGCCAATTCTATGCGAAGCAGACCCACCTGCCCGCTCAGGCTCTGCAGACGATACCCATCACCTGGCCCTTTACTGTATGGGGTCTGGACCTCGTCGGTCCCTTGCAGAAGGCGCCCGGGGGCTACACGCACCTGCTGGTCGCCATCGACAAATTCTCCAAGTGGATCGAGGTCCGACCCCTGAACAGCATCAGGTCCGAACAGGCGGTGGCGTTCTTCACCAACATCATCCATCGCTTCGGGGTCCCAAACTCCATCATCACTGACAACGGTACCCAGTTCACCGGCAAAAAATTCTTGGATTTTTGCGAGGATCACCACATCCGGGTGGACTGGGCCGCCATGGCTCATCCCATGTCGAATGGGCAAGTAGAGCGTGCCAACGACATGATTCTACAAGGGCTCAAGCCCAGGATTTACAACGACCTCAACAAGTTCGGCAAGCGATGGATGAAGGAACTCCCCTCGGTGATCTGGAGCCTGAGGACAACGCCAAGCCGAGCCACGGGTTTCACGCCGTTCTTCCTGGTCTACGGGGCCAAGGCCATCTTGCCCACTGACCTGGAATACGGCTCCCCGAGGACGAGGGCCTACAACGATCAAAGCAACCAAGCTAGCCGAGAAGACTCGCTGGACCAGCTGGAAGAGGCTCGGGACAAGGCCTTACTACACTCGGCGTGGTACCAGCAGTCCCTGCGACGCTACCATGCCCGAGGGGTCCGGTCCCGAGACCTCCAGGTGGGCGGCCTGGTGCTTCGGCTGCGGCAAGACGCCCGAGGGAGGCACAAGCTCACGCCCCCCTGGGAGGGGCCATTCGTCATCGCCAAAGTTCTGAAGCCCGGAACATACAAGCTGGTGTAGGATCTAGGACACCGGCTAGAGGGGGGGTGAATAGACGGTTTTGACTAAAAACAACAATACTAAGTAAATTTAATCAATACAACAAGGGAAATAAATTTACTAGTGTCAATAAGTAAACAATGTATGAAAGACAACTACGGAGATTGAATACTTGAAGAACAATAAGCAAAACACTAATCAATTGCAAGGCAATAAGTAATGCTAGAAGGAATAGACACCGAAATTTATCCCGTGGTATCGGTGATTTGCCGATCACCCCTAATCCACGTTGAGGTGGACTTCAAGCTCTCACTTGCTCCTCTATCAAGACACGACTTGATCTTTGAGCCAAGTGGACAAGAAATCACTCAATACCTCGATTCCACTAATGTCACCTTTGCCGCTCCGGCGAGGTAGGCGCGAACCCCTCACAATCAACACCGCGGCTTCTCCACAATCTTCTTGGAGAGCTCGACGGAGACAATCACCCGAGCCGTCTAGGAGGCGGCAACCTCCAAGAGTAACAAGCCAACGACGCTTGCTCGGTGTACCACCTAGTGCCTCAAGAATCACCAAATGATGCAAATGCACTAGGAACCCTCAATCTCTCACTAGAATGCAACCTCAAGCAAAGAGTGTGAGAGAGTGAGTTGGAGGATCACAAATGAGCTCAATGTGTGCAAGGAATGGCCAAGAGAGGTCTCACACACGAGCTACCCTTCTATTTATAGTCCCCCATCTAAAACCAACCGTTATGCACAAAAGAGGGCAGTTCTGCGCACGCGCGGACCGTCCGCGCCCTAGGGCCGGACGGTCCGCCGTACACCATAACGGCTATAATGACCGTTGGAACATGTCAGAGTCGACTCAAAAGGTGGGTTCGGACAGTCCGCCCTTCAAGGTCGGACCGTCCGCGACCTGGCAATTTCAAACACCCGAGCCTCGGATCAAACGGAGTTAACACACGCGGACCGTCCGGCTATAAATCCCGGACCGTCCGCGACCTGAGACAGTACTGTCCGGACTGGTCTCCCGGACCGTCCGTAGTACAACTCAATAAAAACACACAGTCCCTGTCCAAAACGAGTTAGACACATGCGGACCGTCCGCGCCTCACAGGCGGACCGTCCGCCTATAATTCAGGGACTGACCCGAAGCCACCTTCCTTTGGTCAGGACTGCGGACGGTCCGGCCCTAAGGCCCGGACGGTCCGCAGTGCAAAAGAACACAGAGTCAATACAAATGGTCAAACCTAGGACCCTCTGGAGGATCGCGGACGGTCCGCCCCCAAGGGCCGGACAGTCCGCGCGACCAAGACTTCTCAAGTTTCAAACAAGCTTTTGAATGAACTTTTAACTCACGAAATGAGAAGCGCTGTTAGTCCTTATGCAAATGCAACTACTTGATGCTTTATGAGGCACTAAGTTTTACACAGATCTAAGTCATTGACCCCTCTTAATAGTACGGCTATCTAGCCTACTAATCCGGTCAGGTATCTTCTCTAAACACCTCAAGACCGGCAAAAGTAAAACCTATATTATACCTTTGCCTTCATCTGATCCACAACCAATGCGTATGACTCTTCAACATTCTTATTTCTATGTGGTCCAACCCTGCATTCTTATTTCTCCAAGAATCGTTAGTCCACAAGTAGTTGTCATTAATTACCAAAACATTACCAAAGGGGCCTAGATGATTCACAATCTCCCCCTTTTTGGTAATTGATGACAACACCACATAGTATATTAAAGAGAAGTTTAGTTTCTCCAAATCTCTCTCATACCAAAGGTATAAAATAGATTTTGGAGATGAGTTTCATAGGACTTATCTTGAATTGAAGTTCTGTCCAAAAGATAGATAAATCCCAATAGAAACTCAGTATGCAAGAAAGGCTCCCCCTAAGTGTGTGCAGGATTATTTGAAGTTGAAGATATAACACACATAATATATTGGAGCTTGATGGAGACTTTCCTACAAACATGGTTATCGAGACATACAAGAGATGATTCGTAGAGTGAGCGCAGCAATTATAATCACATCTCGATTAACCACACACAGAGTAATTTGAACTAAAACATAGTTCATCCCACAGAATATTACAGATAATAATCCACAGACATACGACATAGAGTTAATAGATCAAACCAAGTTCCAAATGCATAAGACATAAACTAAAACAGCACGAAAAAGATAAAATGCATATGCATGGTCTTAGTGTCCACATAGAACCACCAACTCCCCCTGAAGGAGACGCCTGACAACTTCTCATCACTTCTCTCCCCCTTTGGCATCAATTGCCACAAAGGAGAGGCCTTACTGATCACTCGGCGGAGGATGCATGTTGTAATAATGAGTGCTGAAGGTGTCAAACAGGGAGGAGAACTGGCCAAAGTCCTGCTGGAGCTGCTGCTGCCTCTGACTGATATCATGCATGTTGTCAGTTGTAGAAAGATTATCAAACTGACTGGAGAGAGCACCCATGTTATCTTGAAAGCTTTGTTGCATATTATTCAGCCTTGACATGATGGGATCAGTGACATTAGTGTGAATTTGATCACGAAAGTCAGAAAATTCAGAGTTGAGCGCATCCCAGTTGCTGTCAAAGCGAGACTGCATGTCATCGAGGCGGTGATCCACATGTGACATCAACCCCTCAAATCGAGTATCAATATGAGTCTCCAACCCTTGCTGCATGTTTTGAAAATAAGGATCAAAATATCCTGGAGCAGGCTCCCAATAGTGCTGAGGCTGAGGAGGAGGCGGAGGAGGAGGCATCTGCTGTTCCTCAACATTAGGCGCTGCTCCACCCTCATAGCCAGGGTCTTCCTCATCATCTGGGAATGGAGTGAGTGGCCTGGTGAGAAACCCTATCTCATTCTTAAAAGGCCTGAATGGAGTGTGAACAATCTCACATGGGCCCTCAAATCTTGTCTTGGATTTGATAAGAGCCATAATGTATGGAGCATATGCCAAGTTTTGATTCTTGTCCATCTTTAAATCATTAAGCTGCCTCATCATGAAAAGAACAATGTTCATGACTTCTCCATTCATGATGTGCTGAATTATGTTCCAGAACTTATCTCGAATTTTACTCTTATCACCACTCTTGGGAAGAATGGTGACTCTGGCAATCTTGTTGATGACAGCAGGATGATGTCTGAGTCCTGCTGTTTCTCCAAATCTCCTAGGTATACCGAGCCTGGCTGGCTCATAAAACTGCACAAAATCCTCAAAGTTATCTTCAGTATATAGATCCACCCCAGCAGAAATAGTGCCATAGTCCAGACTGTTGGCAGCGGCAAAGTCAGCAAAAGAAGCAGAATACCGCTTGAAGCCAGTCATCCAGGTGATAGATTCTTCTGCAATATCAATCTCTGAGGTAGCCAAGAATTGCTTAACTGCCATTTCATTGAAATCGGTGCGCTGCCCCATAAACTGATATAACCCACATGTTTCAAATTTGGGGATAAGACCCTCCATGACTGATTGACTGAGCAAGAAGGACCAATCAATCACCTGATGCTTATGAAAGTTGGTATCCACCAGGGTGCCCCAAAAGACATCAAACTGTAGCTGAGTGTGGAAAAACTGAATATTGGTATCTGATGGCAGAGCATATTGGTTCACAGTCCGTCTAGAGCAGTACTCAGCCATAGAAAATCGCCGCTTGGGATAAGTCCATCCTTGGATATCAATGGGATAATCTGGATGAACATGAAGAAAATCTTCAGCATCCATGGATTCAGTGCCCCCAGCTGAGGATTGGGCCTCTGAATCAGTGGTCGGTGTATAATCATCATCATTGCCACGAGGGCGCTTTGATTTAAAGCGACCTGCAAGTTTCTTGCGGAGACCACCAAAACCACTGCAACAAGGTGACAGACATCCAGAGATAAATAATTGATACCAATCGCCACTTATAAAAAGGAATGGAATGGTAATACTCTGCCAGGGTCCGGACGGTCCGCGCTAGGGGGCCGGACGGTCCGCGCCAGAGGCCCGGACGGTCCGCGTCCACCAGGCGGACGGTCCGCGACCGACCAGGGGCGACTCCAAGAACCCTAGCTGCCACAAGTGTTCAATTTGATGTTTTTGCAGATAATACCCAGCCAAATAAGTTGAAAATTTTGCATAGCATTGATATTGAGAAGAACTAACAATCCCACCAATCAGATTTTGAAAACCACTGCTCAATTTCAGATCAGAGAAGAAACCCAAATAATCTCAAAGTTGATGAAATTTGATTAAATCCACAAGATTTGAAGATACCGTGATGAAGACATGTTGAGGGAATGGTGCTGCAAGCTGTCGGACTGTCCGCACGCAACTTCACTTCACGGTCCGCGCACACTCGACACAAGAGAGTATATGCGAGAGGAGAGCAAAAGAGAACAACCGAATGGGCACAACTGGCAAGTCTGCGGGCTCTGTCCCTTTTTCTGCCCTGTCGCGGACGGTCCGCGCGGGGGCGGCGGACGGTCCGCGCCCTGATGATCTCAGATGGTCTGCGAGGCTGCTCGGACTGTCCATTGCCTGATGCTGCGGACGGTCCGCGGTCCATGGGCGGACGGTCCGCGGCCTGATACTCATTTTTCCAATTTCTGTCCACTTTCTGATGTTGAATTCCGAATCCGAATTGGTGCTCATATATGGACATTTTGACCAATCCAAAAGTTGGTATGCATGCATATACTTATGATGTATTTGAGAAATGCAATATTTTTGAATTAAACTATCTAGAGCAATTAGAAATGAAAAATGCACAAATAATACCAAATAAATAGCATAAAAAGCATACTTAGACCCAAGATGCAAGGCGACACATGTGTGATCAACCTCAAGTCACATTAGAGATATCGATCACATTCATTTCACTTCTTAGAGAACAAAATCTTGTTTCATCCAAAGGTTTTGTAAAAATGTCTGCTAATTGATCATCGGTGCCAATGGAATAAATAGAGATATCTCCCTTGCCAACATGATCTCTTAAGAAGTGATGCCGTATATCAATATGCTTGGTTCTTGAGTGTTGGACCGGATTGGTAGCCAATTTCACCGCACTCTCATTATCACACATGAGAGGCACATTCTTGAAAATAATTCCATAGTCCAATAAGGTTTGTTTCATCCATAATAGTTGAGCACAACAATTTCCGGCCGATATATATTCCGCCTCGGCGGTAGATAGAGCAACCGAATTTTGTTTCTTAGAAGACCATGAAACAAGAGATCTACCAAGAAATTGACAACAACCGGAGGTGCTTTTTCTATCAACTTTGCACCCCGCATAGTCCGAATCCGAATGTCCAATTAATTCAAATTGAGCACCTTTGGGATACCATAGACCAATATTGGGAGTATACTTCAAATATCTTAGAATTCTTTTAGCGGCCTTCAAGTGAATCTCTCTAGGAGAAGCTTGAAATCGAGCACACATGCATACACTAAACATAACATCGGGCCTAGATGCGGTAATATAAAGCAAACTACCAATTATTGAACGATAAAGTTTTTGATCAACTATTGTACCTCCTTCATCTAAGTCTAGATGACCATTTGTTGCCATTGGAGTCTTGATAGGCTTAGCATTTTCTAAACCAAACTTCTTGAGCATGTCCCTCAAATATTTTGATTGACTTATAAAAATTCCATCTTTCAATTGTTTGATTTGAAGGCCAAGAAAGAAGCTCAATTCTCCTATCATAGACATTTCAAATTCCTTTGACATCATTTTTCCGAACTCCTCACAAAATAATTCATTAGTAGATCCAAAAATAATATCATCAACGTAGATTTGACAAACAAATAAATCTTTGCCAATTCTTTTAGTGAATAGAGTAGTGTCAACCTTCCCAATTTTGAAGTCTTTGGAAAGCAAGAAATCCCTAAGCCTTTCATACCAAGCGCGTGGAGCTTGCTTAAGCCCATAGAGAGCTTTAGAAAGCTTGAACACATGGTTAGGTCTTTTGGGGTCCTCAAAACCGGGAGGTTGTTCAACATACACTAGTTCACTAATCTTACCATTTAGAAAGGCACTCTTTACATCCATTTGGTAGAGCTTGATATTGTGTGCACAAGCATAAGCAAGTAGAATCCGGATTGCTTCTAATCTTGCTACGGGAGCAAATGTCTCCCCAAAATCCAATCCTTCAATTTGAGTATATCCTTGTGCAACTAATCTTGCCTTGTTTCTTACTACCACACCATCTTCATTGTGCTTGTTGCGAAACACCCATTTTGTACCAATAACATTGTGGTTCTTTGGTCTCTCAACAAGCTCCCAAACTTCATTTCGAGCGAAGTTATTTAATTCTTCATGCATTGCATTCACCCAATCAACATCAAGTAGAGCTTCATCTACACGGTTAGGTTCCATACAAGATACAAAAGAGAAATGTTCACAAAATGAAGCTATGCGAGAGCGAGTTTGAACACCCTTACTAATATCACCCACAATTTGATCAACCGGGTGATCCTTCACAATGGAATGATGAATTCTTGATACCGTTTGATAGTTGCTTGTTGAAGCATTGGGAGGAACCGTAGGTCTTGAAGTACCTTGATCATGAGTATCCAAGGTTTCATCGAGTTGTTGGCTTTGGTGATCTTCCTCATTTATAGTTGAGGATGAAGGAATAACAACTACACTATCTTCATCATCATCTTCCTTAGGTTTTATTTCACCAATGGCCATTGTTTTCATTGCATTTATCAATTGAGTTCCCCCAACATCATCGAGATTATCACTCTCATCTTGAGACCCATTTGTTTCATCAAATTCAACATCATATGCTTCCTCAATAATACCATGAGATTTGTTGAAGACTCTATAAGCCTTACTATTTGATGAATATCCAAGAAGAAAACCCTCATCACATTTCTTCTCAAATTTAGAAAGCCGGCTTCCCTTTCTCAAAATATAACATTTGCAACCAAATACCCTAAAATATGAGATATTTGGCTTTCTACCAATGAGCAATTCATATGGAGTTTTCTTCAAGAGTTTGTGACAATATAGTCTATTTGATGAATGACAAGCGGTATTTATTGCCTCGGCCCAATAAGAATCCGATATATTATATTCCGCTAACATAGACCTTGCCATATCAATAAGAGTTCTATTCTTTCTTTCAACAATACCGTTTTGTTCCGGGGTATATTTGGAAGAGAATTCATGTTTGATACCCTTGTCATCACAATATTGATCAATCCTTGCATTTTTGAATTCCGACCCATTATCACTTCTAACCTTTTTGATGTCGAAATCAAATTGATTTTGAGCCAATATAGCAAATGACTTGAATGTTTCAAACACATTGGATTTGTCTCGTAGAAAATAAACCCAAGTAAATCTTGAATAGTCATCCACAATCACAAGACAATAAGAATTACCACCAATACTTACAAAAGATGTGGGCCCAAATAAATCCATGTGAAGTAATTCCAAAGGTCGATGAGTGGACATTTGACTTTTATTTGGATGAGTATTTGCCACTTGCTTACCGGCTTGACAAGAGCTACACAATTTGTTCTTTTCAAACTTCACATCTTTCAAGCCTCGAACTAAGTCATGCTTGGTTAACCGATTGAGTTGCTTCATCCCAACATGACCAAGTCTTCTATGCCATAACCAACCTAGTGAAGCTTTTGAAAATAAGCAAGTTGTGAGCTTTGCCTCATTAGATGAGAAATCAACAAGATAAAGATTTTCATGTCTAAAACCTTTAAATTTAAGATTGCTACCGTCAACACTAGAGATAATAACATCTTCAACTGTGAAATTGCAACAAAATCCTAAATCACATAATTGAGCTACGGAAAGTAAATTAAAATTCAAAGACTCAACCAATAGCACATTTGATATAGAATGATCATTTGAAATAGCAATTTTACCCAAACCTTTAACCTTTCCTTTACGATTATCTCCAAATGTGATACTATCATAATTTGAGCAATCTTCCTCACTCATTTGGGTAAACATCTTCATATCCCCGGTCATGTGTTGAGTACATCCACTATCCAACACCCAATGATTCCCTCCCGCCTTGTAGTTTACCTACAAAAGGAAATCAATCTCTTTTAGGTACCCAAACTTGCTTGGGTCCTTGGATGTTAGTGACCAAGGTCTTTGGCACCCAAATAGCTTTCTTTTTGTTTCCAACAATTGAAGTACCAACAAATTTAGCATGAACACCTTTTGCATTATGAGAAAGAACATAACAATGCTCAAAACAAGTGGAGGATACATGTTTAAACTTGGGACAATTTTTCTTAACATGTCCCTTTTTGTGACACTTGTGACACACTTTGTCACATTCTTTCACAAACAATGTCTTTTGCTTTACAAAAGCATTCTTTCCTTTCTTGGGAACATATCCAAGACCTTCACGGTTAAGAGAACATCGTTGACTTCCCAATATGAAATCCAACTTCTTCTTACCACCATATGCCTTTTCTAGGTCATGAGTTAGAGTATTTATTCTATCCACTAACACTTCATTCTCAACAATAATTTTTGATTCATCAAGAGCAATATTATTATTGAGAGAAATTTTGCATTTATCACAAATAGAGTTAGTAGGTAGTGGTTCACTTGTAAGACTATCAAGTAAGTCACAAGTGACTCCAACATCCTTAGTGACCACCTCAACTTCATGCACAATAGATGATTTTTGAGCATCCGCAAGCTTCTCACAATTTTCTTTGAGATCATTGTGAGAGATCTTGAGCTCCTCAAAAGACACTTGGAGGTTTTTATACAATTCCTTCAAGGCCTTAAATTTTTCTTTTTCTTTGTGCATGTAGTCATCGGCCTCACCTAACATTCTAACAAGATCATCATATGAATAGCCATCATCATCAACATCATCGATATCATCATCATCATTTATATCATTTAAATCGGTGATGATTTTTACCTTAGCATCTCCCTTTGCCATGAGGCAATGGGGGGATGAGAAGAGTGAGGGAGCTTCCTTGATGGCAATTCCGGCATTAAGCTTGGATGAGGTGTCATCATCATCATCATCCGAGCTATCATCCGAGTCCCATTCAACTAAGTAGGCTTTGCCATCTTTCTTCTTGTTATAGTATTTCTTTTTCTTCTTGTCACTTTCATCTTTGCCCTTCTTCTTCTTGCTTGGACAATTCATGGCAATGTGACCGGGTTCCCCACACTCAAAACATTTTCTATCATTGAAAGCATTTCTTCTAGATGTTTGACCTCTTCTAGGTTGACCTCTTTTCATCTTCATGAATTTATTGAATTTCCTTACAAATAAAGCCATGTCACCATCACTCTCACTTTCATTTTCTTCATCATTGCTATCTTCCTTTTCAATTGCCTTTGAGGCCTTGGCTTTGAGAGCAATAGATTCATTTTTCACCTTCTTTGCCAAACTTAAAGCATCGGCTTGTGACTTCTTAAATATATCTTGAGTGAGAATTTCTCCCAATACTTCGGTTGGAGAGGTTGTAGATAGATCACTCCTTACTAGCATTGTCACAATAGTCTCATATTTCTCCGGAAGTGATCTAAGGAACTTGTGTGTGAAATCCACATCCGGAACATTAAAACCAAGTCCTTTGAGTTCATTTACAATCTCATTCAATCGATTGAACATATCGGATACACTCTCATCTTCTTTCATAATAAATTGCTCAAACTTCCCTTTGCACACATATAGTTTGGCACTCTTCACAATTGTAGTTCCTTCATGAATTTCCATTAGTTTTACCCAAATCTCATGAGCGGTTGTGAGATTCTTGATACGATTGAACTCATTTATATCAAGAGCATCATAAAAGACATTCATGGCTTGATCATTTGTGAGGATATTCTCATTATCACTAACGGATGGTTCATCTTCCTTCAATACAACAAATCCATCTCTGACAATTGGCCAAATTTTTCCACCCATTGCTCTAAGATGCATTGACATTCTTATTTTCCAATAATCATAATTGTTTCCATCAAAGTGCGGTGGCTTCCCAATGTGCACATTGTTGTTACTAGCCATTTTGTCCCACTCCGGGATGATTAGATCCACAAACAATGGAGTCCTCGGCTCCGATACCACTTGTAGGATCTAGGACACCGGCTAGAGGGGGGGTGAATAGACGGTTTTGACTAAAAACAACAATACTAAGTAAATTTAATCAATACAACAAGGGAAATAAATTTACTAGTGTCAATAAGTAAACAATGTATGAAAGACAACTACGGAGATTGAATACTTGAAGAACAATAAGCAAAACACTAATCAATTGCAAGGCAATAAGTAATGCTAGAAGGAATAGACACCGAAATTTATCCCGTGGTATCGGTGATTTGCCGATCACCCCTAATCCACGTTGAGGTGGACTTCAAGCTCTCACTTGCTCCTCTATCAAGACACGACTTGATCTTTGAGCCAAGTGGACAAGAAATCACTCAATACCTCGATTCCACTAATGTCACCTTTGCCGCTCCGGCGAGGTAGGCGCGAACCCCTCACAATCAACACCGCGGCTTCTCCACAATCTTCTTGGAGAGCTCGACGGAGACAATCACCCGAGCCGTCTAGGAGGCGGCAACCTCCAAGAGTAACAAGCCAACGACGCTTGCTCGGTGTACCACCTAGTGCCTCAAGAATCACCAAATGATGCAAATGCACTAGGAACCCTCAATCTCTCACTAGAATGCAACCTCAAGCAAAGAGTGTGAGAGAGTGAGTTGGAGGATCACAAATGAGCTCAATGTGTGCAAGGAATGGCCAAGAGAGGTCTCACACACGAGCTACCCTTCTATTTATAGTCCCCCATCTAAAACCAACCGTTATGCACAAAAGAGGGCAGTTCTGCGCACGCGCGGACCGTCCGCGCCCTAGGGCCGGACGGTCCGCCGTACACCATAACGGCTATAATGACCGTTGGAACATGTCAGAGTCGACTCAAAAGGTGGGTCCGGACAGTCCGCCCTTCAAGGTCGGACCGTCCGCCCTTCAAGGTCGGACCGTCCGCGACCTGGCAATTTCAAACACCCGAGCCTCGGATCAAACAGAGTTAACACACGCGGACCGTCCGGCTATAAATCCCGGACCGTCCGCGACCTGAGACAGTACTGTCCGGACTGGTCTCCCGGACCGTCCGTAGTACAACTCAATAAAAACACACAGTCCCTGTCCAAAACGAGTTAGACACATGCGGACCGTCCGCGCCTCGCAGGCGGACCGTCCGCCTATAATTCAGGGACTGACCCGAAGCCACCTTCCTTTGGTCAGGACTGCGGACGGTCCGGCCCTAAGGCCCGGACGGTCCGCAGTGCAAAAGAACACAGAGTCAATACAAATGGTCAAACCTAGGACCCTCTGGAGGATCGCGGACGGTCCGCCCCCAAGGGCCGGACAGTCCGCGCGACCAAGACTTCTCAAGTTTCAAACAAGCTTTTGAATGAACTTTTAACTCACGAAATGAGAAGCGCTGTTAGTCCTTATGCAAATGCAACTACTTGATGCTTTATGAGGCACTAAGTTTTACACAGATCTAAGTCATTGACCCCTCTTAATAGTACGGCTATCTAGCCTACTAATCCGGTCAGGTATCTTCTCTAAACACCTCAAGACCGGCAAAAGTAAAACCTATATTATACCTTTGCCTTCATCTGATCCACAACCAATGCGTATGACTCTTCAACATTCTTATTTCTATGTGGTCCAACCCTGCATTCTTATTTCTCCAAGAATCGTTAGTCCACAAGTAGTTGTCATTAATTACCAAAACATTACCAAAGGGGCCTAGATGATTCACAGCTGGCCAACAATCAAGGCGAGGTCTACGGCAACGCTTGGAACATCAAACAACTACGTCACTTCTACCCTTAAGATGTTTTCAAGTTGTTCATACACCTCGCACCCATGCAAAGTTTAGTCATCAAGGAAGGGTCGGCCTCGCCTCGGCAAAGCCCGACCCTCCCTCGGGGGCTAAAAGGGGGGAACCCCCTCTGCGTCGAAATTTTCCTCGAAAAAAGATCTCTTTTAGCAGAATATCTTTCGTGCTTTTTGACTACTTCGAAAAGCGGATCCTGAAAACGACGGAGTACACGTAAGCAGCCAAGGCTGACCGAGCCGAGGGACTCCTACGCCTCCGGGATACGGATACCTCACTCATCACCTTCTGCGATAAGTAACTCACGTTCGGATAAAGTGATCTCGTGGACCGAAAGAGTCTTTACGTTCGGAAGCTCTTCTGCCGAAGCGGTCCTTCAAGCCTTCTCGACTGAGTCGGAGACAGGGCCTCATGGACGGGTGAAAGTACGCGTAAGCGGCAAGGCCGACCGAGCCGAGGGACTCCCACGCCTCCGGGATACGGATACCTCACTCATCACCTTCCGCGAGAAGCAGCTCTCGCTCGCACAAACATCCCTGTTACCGACAAAAAGTCCAGATGCTCGAAATAAGAGGAAAGGAGACGCAGCTTTACAACGCAGCGAGGGTGTGTTCTCTGGCCTCAGCGGCCGCAGAAGGCACATGCTACAAGATAATCTGGTCCTGCAGGCTCGGGTCTTCACGCTGGAAGGGGGCTGTAGCACCCTCGGCATCGACGACGCCTTCAGCGAGATCCGACCCAGCCTCGGACGGCGACGCGGTCCAGGGACTTCTCCGGGAATCCGGCCCGAGCAGGCGGCTCGGCCGGTTACCCCAGGGGCCTCGGCTAACCATCTTCCAAGGGCACCAGCCCGGTCCGAGGCCTCAGCTGGTCAACTCCAGCGTCGATCCTGCTGACGGACAACCCGGCTAGGCTCCGGCCAACCAGGTTCTCATCTTCGAGCCAACTCCGCCTTTGTTCGTGTTGATATCGCTACCCCTGGCCTCGGCTCATCGAAGAGCGGTCGGGGGGTCTCTTTAACTAAGCTAGAGGAGCCTCAGACGACAAGGCCGATCGAGCCGAGGGACTCCTACGCCTCCGGGATACGGATACCTCACTCGTCACCTTGACACGGGGCGACTCATGCTTGGTGAAGCGGTTCAGATGATCAACAGGCGAGACTTAGTGCTCGAAAATGAGGAAAAAACACGGCTCCGTGCCGAAATTACATACATGTTCAGGCCTCGACAGCCACAATGAATAAGCACACTGGCATCCAAGGTGCCATTACAAACGGAACTCCGGTTCCCCCTCCGCAGGTACGAACAACCCCACTCCATGGGGGAAGGCCTGCGGAGCAACGGAAGACCGACGAACGGCGCGCCGTCACCTGCTCCAGCAGCGGCGACGACGACGACTTCTGCTCCGGGGTGCCGAACAGCGGCAGCACTGACCTCAGGGCGGATGCTGCCGTCAGGAGGCCCCCGCCCGTGCCGAAACTTGTGAGGCAAGGACGGGCAGAAGGCCGTAGAGTTGGAGGTCAGTCCGTGGCCGGCCCTGGCTACCACGTCGGCGGAAGAACCTCTTCCAGCTGCCGTGGCAGACGCCGGCGCCGCGAGCGGCTCTGAAGCCACTCGCGTCCGAAAGCCGGGCACGCTGCAGCTGCCAGCGCCACGGACGACAACCGCTCCTCCCCCCCATCACTGAGTGAAGGAGCGGGCCACCGCCCACGTAGGGGCCGACCCCAACTCGGCACACTCCCCTCCCCAGCCTTGGTGATGAAAATCCTTGAGGCTGAGGGAGGGGCAGAGGCCGCAGCCCGGCTCGCTTTCCCCCACCATCAAGCTGGAGGTCACCATCTTGGGTGACCGCCGGTGGAGGGGTGCAGCCGGGCTGCATGATGAAAATCCTTGAAGCCGAACGATGGCTGAAAGGTACCAACTCCCGCGGAGTTGCGTTCCTCCAACGATGAGGCGAAAAGACGGCGGATACCCCCCATCCGGGGGCTTGGGAGGTGGAGAGACGCGACACATAAGGGAGGAAGAAGACATGGTTGCCTTCCGAAAGGGGTCGCCCTCCTTTTAAAGGCAACTCTCCCTGCGTGCGCCCCCAAACGCCACGGGCTGAGTCTTCTCCAACACGCTCCAAGGCCCTCCCCTGCGGCGCGGGGGCTGGGTCCCGCATGTCATGCAAACCGGCTCAGAGCAGAAGAAGCCAAAGCGCCGCGCGTGGTGCACACAACCGCCCAGCGGTTACAAGCGACCCCCCACTTTTGCCCAGACCAACGGGCAGAAGGAGTGGGCAGCCATGCAGGCGGCATGCAACCGCGCCAAGTGGACACGCTTCTCCGACTCCCAACGCGCCAGCATGGAGGCCCAAGCCCACGTGTCACGCAACCAGCGCGCCGGATGCTGCATGCAGGCAACTGCACCGCCACTTGCGCCACCGTCGCGCCTCTTCGGTTGCGGAACCAATGCCGCAACTCGAGGCGACCCAGCACGACCCAGCGACGCCAGCCTGGCGCGACGGTCAATGCGGCCAAAAGTGGGCCGGCAGTAATGACGGTGGCAGGCGGGCGGGAGCAGCGGTCACGTCGTCAGCCAGGCTCACGTCCCATCCAGGGGCAGCAAGAGAGCCTCCTCTCACGGTGTGAAGACGGCGCACCCATGATCCGTCTCTCGAACGGCTCGCGCACGCGCAACGGCCGCCCCGCCAACCACTCGCCCCGTCGCATTAACTCCGCGGCGGGACAGGCGGCGTTTCTGGCGGGAGAAGCGGGCGACGCTTTGCCTTCGCCGTAATAACCGCGCCAAAAAAGGTACGCCACGTCGTTCGATTTCGTATCCTTTTCCTTTTTTCCTCTTTCTCTATCTCTTGCAATAGGGACCGGGAAAGGGGGATACCCCGAAAGGGATCCTTCCCTGTGAAGGAACCGGGCTCCGAGCCCCCCCTACTGATCAGAGGTTCGAAGGCTGGCCCTCCGAGGGGTTCAACAGTCGCCTCAGATCGTGTGGGCCCTACACCCACTACTGGTCAGAGGTTCGAAGGCCGGCCCCCCGAAGGGTTCCACGGCCGCCTCAGGCTACTCGGGCTCCGCGCCCATTACTGATCAGGGGTTCGAAGGCTGGCCCCCGAAGGGTTCACAGTCGCCTCAGGCGCCGAGCGAGGGATGACCAGGGGTACGTTCGATACATAACCAAGGCTCGGGCTGCGCTCCCGAGGTACCCTAGGACATTTCCGAGACCAGCGGGAGCGATCTTGTAACGGAATCCCATCGGAGGGAGGCATCGAGCCCTCGGACCCCGTCGCCAGGGGACCGGGTCCGGCAGATCACCCGCAGGTACTTTTGGGCGTGCCTCTGGGCCCCTAGCCGACCCCCAACGAACGGGGCACGGACGTCCACTCGGATTACCCGCTTGCAGCTCACCGGAGACACCATGTTCGGTGCCCATCGAGGGTAACATGGCGCACTCCCCCCCTCCTCCTTGCGGAAAGGCGACGTAGGGGCGTATGTAAAAAGCCGAGTCTGTCCCTGATCGCCCTCTCGCCCTGTGCGGAGACTCGGGGGCTGCTCTCGCAAACCCGGCTCCGGCCGAACCGTTGACAGCGTCAACATACCAGCCCGAGAGCTTGGGCCCGACCGTGCACCCGGGCTACGGCCAGTTCGCATGAGGGAACAACCAGACCAGCCGAAGCGTTACGCAAGGCATTAAGACCTCGAAGGAGTGAAACCACTCCTCCGAGGCCTCGGGGGCTACACCCGGCGGGTGCGCTCGCGCGCACCCACCAGAACAAAATGCAACCGAGAAAGGCTGGTCCCCTTGCAAAAAAAGTGCGACGAAAGCCTCCAAGCGAGTGCTAACACTCCCTTCGAGGCTCGGGGGCTACTGTCGGGGACCATAATTAGGGGTACCCTCAAGACGCCTAATTCTCAGCTGGTAACCCCCATCAGCATAAAGCTGCAGAGGCCTGATGGGTGCGATTAAGTCAGGGATCAGTCCGTACGAGCGACTTGATCACGCCTCGCCCGAGCCTAGCCTCGGACAAGGGCAGCCGACCCCGAGGGATTTCCGTCTCGCCCGAGGCCCCCCTTTAACGGCGGACACATCTCCGGCTCGCCCGAGGCCTTGCCTTCGCTAAGAAGCAACCCTGACTAAATCGCCGCACCGACCGACCAAGTCGCAGGAGCATTTAACGCAAAGGTGGCCTGACACCTTTATCCTGACGTGCGCCCCCCGGCAGAGCTGAAGTGACCGCCGTCACTTCGCCGCTCCACTGACCGGTCTGACAGAAGGACAGCGCCGCCTGCGCCACTCCGACTGCAGTGCACTTGACAGAGTGAGACTGACAGGCAGTCAGGCCCTGCCAAAGGCGCCATAGGAAACTCCGCTCCGCCCGGCCCAGGGCTCGGACTCGGGCTAAGCCCCGGAAGACGGCGAACTCCGCTCCGCCCGACCCAGGGCTCGGACTCGGGCTAAGCCCCGGAAGACGGCGAACTCCGCTCCGCCCGACCCAGGGCTCGGACTCGGGCTAAGCCCCGGAAGACGACGAACTCCGCTCCGCCCGACCCAGGGCTCGGACTCGGGCTAAGCCCCGGAAGACGGCGAACTCTGCTCCGCCCGACCCAGGGCTCGGACTCGGGCTAAGCCCCGGAAGACGGCGAACTCCGCTCCGCCCGACCCAGGGCTCGGACTCGGGCTAAGCCCCGGAAGACGGCGAACTCCGCTCCGCCCGACCCAGGGCTTGGACTCGGGCTCAGCCCCAGAAGACGACGAACTCCGCTTCGCCCGACCCCAGGGCTCGGACTCCGCCCTGGCCTCTGCCGAACGACCTCCGCCTCGCCCGACCCAGGGGCTCGGGCTCGGCCTCGGCAACGGAAGACAGACTCGACCCCAGCTTCGGAGGAGCCCCCACGTCGCCCGGCCTCGGGCGCGGGCCCGCCACGTCAACAGGGAGCGCCATCATCACCCTACCCCGAGCCGACTCGGGCCGCAGAGAACAAGACCGGTGTCCCATCTGGCTTGCTCCGCTAGATAGGCAATGATGGCGCCCCGCGTGCCCTGTGACGACGGCAGCTCTCAGCTCCCTTACGGAAGCAGGGGGACGTCAGCAAGGACTCGACCGCTCCGACAGCTGTCCCTCCGCCAAGCTCCGTTGCTCCTCCGACAGCCACGACATCACACCAGCAGGGTGCCAAGATCTCTCCGGCTGCCACATTGGCATGTACTTAGGGCGCTAGCTCTCCCTCCGCTAGACACGTAGCACTCTGCTACACCCCCATTGTACACATGGATCCTCTCCTTACGACTATAAAAGGAAGGACCAGGGCCTTCTTAGAGGAGGTTGGCCGCGCGGGAGCGAGGACGGGACATGCGCTCTCTTGGGGCCGCTCGCTTCCCTCACCCGCGTGGACGCTTGTAACCCCCTACTGCAAGCGCACCCGACCTGGGCGCGGGACGAACACGAAGGCCGCGGGATTTCCACTCCTCTCTCACGCCCGTCTCCGGTCACCTCGCTTTCCCCCCTTCGCGCTCGCCCACGCGCTCGACCTATCTGGGCTGGGGCACGCGGCACACTCACTCGTCGGCTCAGGGACCCCCCGGTCTCGAAACGCCGACAGGTATGCTAAAAAATAGGTGTGCTGATAATGTGTATACTCCAACAGCTGCTTGAAACAAATGCTAAAAATCTAAAAATGGACCCAAATTAAAACAAAACTCAAGTATGGTGCTAAATGGACCGTTTTACTTGTCTTGCATGTGCGAGACGTCCTTTCCTTTTGCCATGCAAGTGTCCATGCACATGCAAAACCTCCAGACGGATTGGAGAACGCAATGGTCACGAAAATATATAGAACACGAGTCATTGGATATAGGACATGTTTTTAAAGAAGGTTGAAGAAGCTGTTGGAGCAAGTAAAATGAGATTTCTTTTCTAATATCTATTTTAGGAAGGTTTACAAGTTCTTTTGGAGTTGCTCTAACGGACGTTGTTTCGTCGCTAGATAACAACGTGAGCCCAGCAGTACTCGTGGATTTTTTTAACTTTGTCGGCTCTCGCCTCTCACTTAAGCACTCATCAAGCAGCAAAACATATTCTCTTTCTTTTCCATTGAAGAGGCGCTCCTTCAACAATATCCTCTAACAGTCACATTTATGAATCATACACCACTTCCCTGCACAATTTACATGGATAAAAAATCTAGTGTATAAAAAACGATTAATGTATTATTGCTAGTATGACTATTATATAGCTCATGCTAACGCTATGATCCTAAGAAGGAGGTTGACAGTGGCGGTGGCGGTGCGAGGGGCGACGACGACACGACTGAGGGGAGGGGCAGCGGGAACACAGGGTGAGGGGGAGAGGGGTGCGATGAGGGGAGGATGAAGACAAATAATATTGCCCATTAGAAACAGAAAGAAAGGAAGCCAAGGCAACGGTAAAAGACACGCCATAAAACGGCGCGCGGCTTCTATTTTCTGCTGCCGAACCAAAAAAAATAGTGAGACAATAAAATAATGCCACGTGTGTGGATCACGTACCGGAGTCCGAAGCCGCGTCTGGTCTGATTAGGGAATCTTGTTAGAGATGGATTAAAATTAAATTAGTGGATACATCTCCTATATCTTAGGAGATCTAACAGTCCATATGCCTATATAAATAACTAGGACCCTGCCCAAGTTTCATCGCTACTCGTCTTGTCTGATTCCCCCGAGCTAGCCTAGCCAGCGAGATGGCGGGGATCTCTCGCGCGATCAGGGCCTGCGCCGCCACGTCCCAGCGCACCCTGGCCGCTGCTTCGGCGGTGACGCTGCCGAAGGAGGCGGGGGTGAAACCGGCAACGGTCGGGCGCAGGGGGCGGGGTCCGGAGGACGGGAGGCGCGTGCAGTGGGCGTTCCTCGGGTGCCCCGGGGTGGGGAAGGGCACCTACGCCAGCCGCCTCTCGCAGCTGCTCGGCGTCCCACACATTGCCACCGGCGACCTCGTCCGCGACGCCCTGGCCTCCCCTGGCCCCTTCTCGAAAAAGGTAAATCTCAGCGTTACTACCTGGCACTTAGATTGATCGGGTTGATGGATCCGGTGCGTCATGTTCTAGTTCGCTTGTAAGCTCCAAGCAATCATGTTGCGTGTGCCATGGATCGTTGTTGCTCTACTAGCCCCCTGCTGCAACAGTGATTGGACCGTCGCCCCAGACGTTATCCAACTCGTCAGCGCTAAAATTAGGGTCTCTGCGGATTGCACTTGCATGCGCTAGTCTGCTAGCCTTGCATATCCACAAACCATGGTAGTGCATAGCTAGGAAGCACTACATCTCACGAAGCTGCTCATTGTGGCTGCTTTCCACGATGCATTGCTTTCCGTGCGGAATAAAGAGATTATTACTTGACCTGTAGTGTAATATGGTTAAATAAATCTTTGGGCAAATAATCCATAAACCCTTCAGAAGCTTGTAAAATCAATAAGTAACTCCACATAGTCTGCTAGCTGTTTGTTGTTTAAATAAATAAAACAGTGTAAAATATGTTATTTAATCGTTTGGCCTCAGAATGTAGGCTGTAGTTTAGTTGTAGTTAGACCATAACCTTGCCAATGCAATTTCACATAGAAAATTAGAATCTCCTGTTGTGCCTCCTCTTTTACCACTTTGTAGTTCTGTTTGCTTGATTTTGTGTTAGTGGTGTGTTTCTTTTCCAGCTTGCTGAGATTGACAATCATGGAAAACTGGCATCTAATGAGATCAACATAAATCTCCTGTCAGTTTTTTAATTGTGTTGTTTGTATGCTTCCTTTCCAGCTTGCTGAGATTGTCAATCAAGGAAAACTGGTGTCTGATGAGATCATCATAAATCTGCTGTCAAGACGCCTGGAAGAGGGAGAAGAAAAGGGTGAATTGGGGTTCATCCTTGATGGCTTTCCTCGAACCATGAGACAAGCGGTAAGCTAATTATTTGACCTGACCATAAGTATGCAAAAACAAATACTTTCCTTTGATCAGGAAGCATTTTTCACTTGAATTTTCACTTGCAAAAACAAATCCTTGATGGCTTTCCTCGAACCATGAGTCATGCTTTACGTGCTGTTTGGGACCAATAATGTGTAACTTGATCACAGTAGCGGTCACTGATACCTTTGTTATCAATTCCTATAACCTGATAGTTTCTCAAAACATGCCAGCCAAATTTCATTAGCCAAGCACAAGTTGGTTAGAGCTGAATAGGTTTCCTCTGCTATAGACCCCAGCATTGAACAGTGGATTGGTATCCATGCCATTCAACCTTAACATCAACATGTGTTGAAGAACTTTAGAGACTGGGTAGAATTGTAGGGCCTAATATTGTTTTATCATGCGCCTTGTCAGGAGATACTTGAAGGAGTCACAAATATTGACTTGGTGATCAATCTCAAGCTTCGAGAAGAAGCTCTGGTTGCAAGATGTCTTGGCAGAAGGATGTGCAGCCAGTGTGGAGAAAACTTCAATGTGGCCTCCATTGATATTGAGGGAGAAAATGGTGGAGCTCCAATGTACCTGCCTCCACTATTGCCTCCGCCACAGTGTGAATCGAAGCTAATAACCAGAGCAGATGATACTGAAGAAGTGGTAAAGAACCGGCTACGTGTGTACCATGATCTGGTAGGTTCGGGTTGCCTGAAATTGCCTTTTGATAGTTTTCGCTTGCTCAGTAGTTTTTAAAATATCTATTCATGCAACCTGAATACGCAATTTGTGGTACTTGTAGTGAATGAGTTTGTTGTTGATATAGATCAGCTAGACTATTTTCTTGCATTAAAAAGGCCCTATATATCTATTATTTGTACATGTGAAATATTGTAAATTGCATTTTAATACTGCTTTTTAATTTGGCTTTTAATTATAGAAAAGTCACAAACGATTCTTCCTATCACTATAAGGTTTGAATGGCACAGATGTAAGATGTTTGGTGTGGTGCCATCATATATCTTACCAAGTGGGTTGTTCTCTTTACAGACTGAACCGGTGGAGGGATTCTACAAAGCGCGTCAAAAGCTCTTGGAGTTCAATATACCTGGTGGAATATCCGAATCATGGCGAAAGTTATTGGAAGCCTTGAATATAGAAGACTCCGACAATATGAGATCTGCAGCAGCATGATTTTTTTTAGGAATGCACGTTAAATTAAACATCTGTAGCTTATGTCAAAGTTAGTCAATTTTTCTGAACATTCCTTATATCTTTAGAAAGCATGGTCAAATCTGGATCGATATTTGATTATTTTAGCGTAGCACTCTAACTGTACAGTAGATTAGTCATCGATGGGCAAGATGAACAAAAGCGGTCTGTAAAAGGAAAGAGATAGTTGTTCGATGACCAGACATTCATTTGTAGCCTGTACCATATATGAACTTGTTGAAAGAGGTGCATACCAGAAGCAATTTGAATCGTTGTGGATATGATTGAAGCATTTCGTGTATGTGATGAGCTTTGGGTTTTTTTATACCTATACGGGAGCACATTGCATCCAGTGTGTATATGGTCGACCTCATGAAGTCATGTATGCCTTGCGGAGTCTACCAGCGATTATGAGTTGTGATCCTGGTCTTGTTAGGTTACTGAGTCTGAACTAGGCATATGGTCAGGGATCACGGGAGGATAGAGCACCTGCAACTGAAGCGAGCAAACTGGGAACTCTTCGGTGTATGACCAGCCACCAGCACTGTCCCTAGTTTGGGTTAGATCACTGAAATTTTCCCAAAATCAGGTCAGGCTGCTGGATTTCTTGTTTTTGTCAGCTACATAAGCCAATAGATGGGCGCTGTGCCAAATCCCGATGAAACAGGACGAGCTGGGCAGTTATATTTAGTTAATGTTAATTTGTATCAAATGTTTAAAATCTCAGCAAACATTAGGGGGTGTAGCTCATATGGTAGAGCGCTCGCTTCGCATGCGAGAGGCACGGGGTTCGATTCCCCGCACCTCCATTTTTTCTCTTTTTTAATCTCGAGCTATGTATGAATTTATAAAAAGCACAATTCTTTCTTTTAACTGACACACACGCCCCGGACAAACTGAATGTGTAGGTTTCTCCTCTGAATTGACATAATTTAGGAAGTAGAGACATAGATCTGTCTCCTAAAATAAAACTGACAAAAAGAAGTCTCATGTTGCCATGCAAAGAGCAAATTGCTTATCTCGTTCTATATGGAGACGACAACTTCCCATCTTTTTGCAGTAGATCTTGAAGTACGACCATTAATGTACCAAAGACGGTACTCTAAGAAATCGACAAATTTAGGAAGCGATTCCTCCGGGAAGGGAATGAGAACCACACTGGTGGCAAGTGCAAGGTTAACTGGCCGACAGTGGCAAGGCCGCTGGATCTTGGGGGACTTGGCGTCCTTGACATCCACCGCTTTGCGAGGCCTCTACGACTTTGCTGCCTATGGCGGACTGGGAGGACCCAAATGTCCCTTGGACGGGGTTACAAACTCCTTGTAACAGCACTGATAAAGACTCCTTGGATGAAGGCAAATAATATTATCCATTAGATTTTAGTAAGTGAGAGAGTTATTCAGCGATCTGAACTAATATTGTGTTAAGTTTAGGTGCAAATTAACGTGTATACTCCAACAGCTGCTTGAAACAAATGCTAAAAATCTAAAAATGGGCCAAATTAAAAAAACTCAAGTATGGTGCTAAATGGGTCGTTTTACTTGTCTTGCATGTGCCAGACGTCCTTTCCTTTTGCCATGCAAGTGCCCGACGCACACACCTGTGCACAC
This sequence comes from Zea mays, assembly GCF_902167145.1. NCBI lineage: Eukaryota > Viridiplantae > Streptophyta > Magnoliopsida > Poales > Poaceae > Zea > Zea mays. The sequence goes on from NC_050097.1 coordinate 2,668,222, forward strand.
GCATAAGCTCCAGATGGATTGGTGAGAACGCAATGGCCACGAAAATATACAGAACATGAGTCGCTGGATACAGGACGCATTTTTTTAAGAAGGTTGAAGAAGCTGCTGGAGCAAGTAAAATGTGATTTCTTTTCTAATATCTATTTTAGGAAGGTTTATAAGTTCTTTTGGAGTTGCTCTAACGGACATCGTTTCGTCGCTAGATAACAACGTGAGCTCAACAGTACTCGTGGATTTTTTTACATTTGTCGGCTCTCGCCTCTCACGTAAGCACTCAAGCAGCAAAAACATATTCTCTTTCTTTTCCATCGAAGAGGCGCTCCTTCAACAATATCATCTATGTGCGTTGATGCAGTCACATTTATGAATTATACACCACTTGCCTGCACAGTTTACATGAATAAAGAAATCTACTGTATCAAAAACGATTAATGTATTACTGCTAGTATGATTAGTATATAGATCATGCTAACGCTATGATTCTAGGAAGGGGGGTCGACAGTGGTAGTGGCGGGGCGACGACAACACGACTGAGGGGAGGGGCAACGGGAACACCGAATTTTTTGTATTTTGACTCTTTCTTGAAAAAAATCACTTTTGGACCCTAAAAAAATTAAATGTCACTTTTGGACCCTTTGCTCAGCGCCATAGCCTACGGCGCCGAGGTAACACATCTCGGCGCCATAGGCTATGGCGCCGAGGTACGTGCTGCGCTGGCACAACACGGACAACGTGGCGTCGAGGTGCATACCAGAAGCAATTTAAATCGTTGTGGATATGATTGAAGCATTTCGTGTATGTGATGAGCTTTGGTTTTTTATACCTATACGGGAGCACATTGCTTGCGAGGAATCATACAGCAGTCTGTTAGGTTCATTGCATCCAGTGTGTATATGGTCGACCTCAGCGATTATGGTCTTGTTAGGTTACTGAGTCTGAACTAGGCATATGGTCAGGGATCAGGAGGATGGAGCACCTGCAACTGAAGCGAGCAAACTGGGAACTCTTCGGAATATAACCAGCCACCAGCACTGTCCCTAGTTTGCGTTAGATCACTGAAATTTTCCCAAAATCAGGTCAGGCTGCTGGATTTCTTGTTTCTGTCAGCTACATAAGCCAATAGATGGGCGCTGTGCCAAATCCCGATGAAACAGGACGAGCTGGGCAGTTATATTTAGTTAATGTTAATTTGTATTAAATGCTTAAAATCTCAGCAAACATCAGGGGGTGTAGCTCATATGGTAGAGCGCTCGCTTCGCATGCGAGAGGCACGTAGTTCGATTCCCCGCACCTCCATTTTTTCACTTTTTTAATCTTGAGCTATGTATGAATTTATCAAAAGCACAATTCTTTCTTTTAACTGACACACACGCCCCGAACAAACTGAATGTGTAGGTTTCTCCTCTGAATTGACATAACCTAGGAAGTAGATACATGGATCTGTCTCCTAAAATAAACTGACAAAAAGAGGTCTCATGTTGCCATGCAAAGAGCAAATTGCATATCTCGTTCTATATAGAGACGACAACTTCTCATCCTTTTGCAGTAGATCTTGAAGTACGACCATTAATGTACCAAAGACGACAACTTCTCATCCTCTAAGAAATCGATAAATTTAGGAAGCGATTCCTCTAGGAAGGGAATGAGAACCACACTAGTGGCAAGTGCAAGGTTAACTGGCCGACAGTGGCAAGGGCGCTGGATCTTGGGGGACTTGGCGTCCTTGACATCCACCGCTTTGCGAGGGCTCTACGACTTTGCTGCCTATGGCGTACTGGGAGGACCCAAATGCCCCTTGGACGAGGTTACAGACTCCTTGTAACAGCACTGATAAAGACTCCTTGGATGAAGACAAATAATATTATTCATTAGATTTTAGTAAGTGAAAGAGTTATTCAGCGATCTGAACTAATGTTGTGTTAAGTTAAGGAGCAAATTAACATGTATACTCCAACAGCTGCTTGAAACAAATGCTAAAAATCTAAAAATGGGCCAAATTAAAAAAACTCAAGTATGGTGCTAAATGGGCCGTTTTACTTGTCTTGCATGTGCCAGACGTCCTTTCCTTTTGCCATGCAAGTGCCCAACGCACACACCTGTGCACACGCAAAAGCTCCAGATGGATTGGTGAGAACGCAATGGCCACGAAAATATACAGAACATGAGTCGCTGGATACAGGACGCGTTTTTTTAAGAAGGTTGAAGAAGCTGTTGGAGCAAGTAAAATGTGATTTCTTTTCTAATATCTATTTTAGGAAGGTTTATAAGTTCTTTTGGAGTTGCTCTAACGGACATCGTTTCGTCGCTAGATAACAACGTGAGCTCAGCAGTACTCGTGGATTTTTTTACCTTTGTCGGCTCTCGCCTCTCACGTAAGCACTCAAGCAGCAAAAACATATTCTCTTTCTTTTCCATCGAAGAGGCGCTCCTTCAACAATATCCTCTATGTGTGTTGATGCAGTCACATTTATGAATTATACACCACTTGCCTGCACAGTTTACATGAATAAAGAAATCTATTGTATCAAAAACGATTAATGTATTACTGCTAGTATGATTAGTATATAGCTCATGCTAACGCTATGTGTCGGGACCATAATTAGGGGTACCCTCAAGGCTCCTAATTCTCAGCTGGTAACCCCCATCAGCACAAAGCTGCAAAGGCCTGATGGGTGCGAACAAGTCAGGGATCGGTCCATTCGAGGGACTCGATCACACCTCGCCCGAGCCTAGCCTCGGACAAGGGCAGCCGACCCCGGAGGATCTCCGTCTCGCCCGAGGCCCCCTCCAGCAACGAACACATTTCCGGCTCGCCCGAGGCCCTGTCTTCGCCAAGAAGCAACCCTGACCAAATCGCTGCGCCAACCGACCAAATCGCAGGAGCATTTAATGCAAAGGTGGCCTGACACCTTTATCCTGACGCGCGCCCTTCAGTCGATAGAGCCGAAGTGACCGCAGTCACTTCGTCGCTCCACTGACCGACCTGACAAAAGGACAGCGCCGCCTGCGCCGCACCGACTGCAGTGCCACTTGACAGAGTGAGGCTGACAGGCAGTCAGGCTCGGACTTGGGCTAAGCCCCGGAAGACGGCGAACTCCGCTCCGCCCGACCCAGGGCTCGGACTTGGGCTCAGCCCCAGAAGACGACGAACTCCGCTCCACCCGACCCAGGGCTCGGACTTGGGCTCAGCCCTAGAAGATGACGAACTCTGCTCCGCCCGACTCAGGGCTCGGACTTGGGCTCAGCCCCGGAAGACGACGAACACCACTTCGCCCGACCCCAGGGCCCGGACTCAGCCCTGGCCTCAGCCGACGGTCTCCGCCTCGCCCGACCCAGGGGCTCGGACTCGACCACGGCCACGGAAGACATACTCGACCTCGACCTCGGAGGAGCCTCCACATCGCCCAACCTAGGGCGCGGACCGACCACGTCGACAGGAGGCACCATCATTACCCTACCCCAAGCCGACTCAGGCTACTGGGAACAAGACTGGTGTCCCATCTGGCTCGCTCCGCCAGATAGGCAATAATGGCGCCCCGCACGCTCCCTGACGACGGCGGCCTTCAGCCCCTTACGGAAGCAAGAGGACGTCAGCAAGGACTCGACAGCTCCGACAGTTGTCCCTCCGCCAGGCTCCAGCGCTCCTCCGACGGCCACGACATCACACGAACCGGGCGCCAAAACCTCTCCGGCCGCCACGATGGCGTGTACTTAGGGCGCTAGCTCTCCTCCGCTAGACACGTAGCACTCTGCTACACCCCCATTGTACACCTGGATCCTCTCCTTACGCCTATAAAAGGAAGGACCAGAGCCCTCTTAGAGAGGGTTGGCCGCGCGGGGACGAGGACGAGACAGGCGCTCGCGTAAGGCCGCTCGCTTCCTCACCCGCGTGGACGCTTGTAACCCCCTACTGCAAGCGCACCCGACCTGGGCACGGGACGAACACGAAGGCCGCGAGATTTCCACCTCTCTCACGCCGGTCTCCGGCCACCTCTCTCCTCCCTTTCGCGCTCGGCCTCGCGCCGACCCATCTGTGCTGGGGCACGCGGCGACATTCACTCGTTGGCCCAGGGACCCCCCCCGGTCTCGAAACGCCGACACTATGATTCTAGGAAGGGGGTCGGCAGTGGCAGTGGCGGGGCGAGGGGCGACGACGACACGACTGAGGGGAGGGGCAACGGGAACGCAGGGTGAGGGGGAGGGTAGGGGGTGGGGTCGCGTGGGAGGGGGGATGAAGACAAATAATATTGTCCATGGATTTTAGTAAGTGAGGGTTATTCAACGATCTAAACTAATGTTGTGTTAAGTGTAAGTGCAATTTATTTGGTGGATTTATTGGAGGTTTTGAGTGTATGGGTGATTTGATTGTGTAGGTTTGCAAAAGTTTAAAGTAGTGGTTTATACAGTGATATAGATATAGAAGAATGGGGCACCTTGTAAATAGATCAAATCTTCATGAATAAAACTACCATACATCTGTGTGTTGTTTTTGGCTGAATAAATGGCACATCATATGGGTTTGTTCGTTTTGCTCTGATTCTATGTGGATTGGGTGGGATTGAGTGAGTTTCAATTCCAAACAAGTCAAAATCTTTCATATTTTTTTCCAATCTCATTCAATCCACATGTTATAGAAATAATGAAACAAGCCTTAAATGGCCAAATTTTTTGTTTTTCAGTCCATTTTTGAAAAAATTATGTTTAGACCCCTAAATGACTTAATTATTGTTTTTGTCCCGAAGCTCGGCGCCATAAGCTGTGGCGTCGAGCCAACTCGGCTCGGCGCCACAGGTCTTGGCGCCGAGCTTGATGACGCGACAGCCGACGTGGCATCCTAACTCGGCGCCACATATCCTGGCGTCGAGCTAGGATTTAAGCCGAACTGTCGTCTTCTTTCTTTCTTCTTCTTTCTCCTTGCCCGCCACTGCTTTCCCCGCCGCGGCGCCTGCCCCTGCTTTCTCCGTCGCCGCGCCCGGCCAATCAACCAGCCACCACGCCCAGCCACTCAACCGGTCGCCACGTCCGCGCGCGCCACTCTGGTCGCCGCCTGCTCTCTCCGCCCGCACCACTCCGCCCGCCGCTCGCTCTCACCGCTCCGCCGACCGCCCGCTCGACTCCGGCCGCCGCTTGCTGTCCTCCGCCTGCCGCTCTCCCTCCGGCCTTCCAGCTCACCAGGTAACATTTTTTATAATTATTACTTAATATTTTTGTATTTAGTTGGTATTACTTAGTTAGTTAGTGTTTAGTTGTTTGTTAGTGGATAGTTAGTATTTAGTTTTTAGCATTTTAGGGTTTAGGGTTAGTGGTTAGTTAGTGTTTAGCATTTAGTTAGTATTTACTTAGTTTAGTATTTAGTTTTTAGTATTGAGTATACTAGCTAGCCATTTACATGTGAGTATATTTAGTCCTTTTATATGTCAGTTAACGTGTTGTTCTCTCAGTTGTTGAGTGTGCATGTCAGGCATCGTTCTGTTTGTTTGTCTGCAGGTTTTAGAAATCTGACCGCTGATATTGAAGGAGAAAATGGTGGAGCTCGAATGTACCTGCCTCCACTATTGCCTCCGCCAGAGTGTGAATCGAAGCTAATAACCAGATCAGATGATACTGAAGAAGTGGTAAAGGAGCGGCTACGTGTGTACCATGATTTGGTAGGTTCCGATTGCATGAGATTGCCTTTTGATAGTTTTAGCTTGCTCGGTATTTTTTAATATCTATTCATGCAATCTGAATACTCAACTTGTGGTATTTGTAGTAAATGAAAATGAGATTGTTGTTGATATAGGTCATCTAGACTATTTTCTTGCATTAAAAGAGGTCTTATATCTCTATTATTACTTAAGACTATAGTGTAGACGTTCACGGTGCACGGTTCTGCCCCCCTACCCTCACACCCCCGACATCCTCCCCTCTGCTCCGCTCCCCATCGCGCCATTCTCACCCTCCCAGCTGCGATCCCCGTCACCCGCAATCCCCAGAGGGGACGCGCTGGCGCCGGAGATGCCGGGGGCGAAGCTGGCGGCCATCTTCCGGGTGATGGAAAACCTCCTCGGCGACCCGACATGGCCACAGCTCCCCCCCCCCCCCGCGGCCCTACACTGACACGTCGTGGCTGGGCCTGCAGTGCGAGCTCGCGCCCGACGACGCGCGCGTGCTCTGCGCCACCCGCCTCCACCTGGGCCCCAACGTTGCCACCTGGCACTGCAGGCCCGGGGCTAGGCTCGACCCCGCCTCGCTGCAGGCCCGGGGCCGGACGCTCTCCATCTTCGGCTGCTTCGGCGCCGCATAATCTATGAGCTCTCTCCACCTTCATCATCGGGACTTTTCTCAAACTTCTACGGTGTACACTTGGGAGACTTGAGTGATCCTGAAACTGTAAGAGCTCATATTTGTGTATGTTCTATAAAAGATCGATACTATAAATATTGTGAGTATAGAAACATAGTAACACAGGGGCAACTAACTATTTTTTTAAATCATGGTTCGTTCTTGTTGACCCGTCTCATACATTATTCCATTTATTTCTTATCTTAGTTGCATGTTTACCAAAAAAATGAAGAATCGATCCAACAAAGAACTAACCATGGTTCCTTTTTCCTTTTGTTTGCCCTCGTGCAGTTGGACTACCTTCAGCATACTCAAGCTCGCCAAGGAGGCCAGCAGGCGGCAACATCCTGGTTTCTTCTTGTTCACTCGTTTCATACGTCACTATTTTTATTTCTTATCTCAGTTGTATGCTTACCAAAAAAGAAGAATCGATTCAACAGTGAACTAACCATGGTTGTTCTTTTTCCTACTTTTCGCGCTCGTGCAGTTCGACTACCTCATCCCACCGATGGGGATGGACAAATGCAGCGCAAATGGACAAGTGTAGCGCGAACAGCGTGGACGGCGACAACGTACACAAGGCAGGCATGGTGATGAACGGGTTGCCCATCCGTGTATATGCATCGGAGACGTTGGGGTGTGCGGCGGCCATGTCCACAGACGGTTCATGAGATAATATGAACATGTATGGTGTTTAGTTACTTCTTCTACTTTGTTCTAATTGATGAATAAAAATGAATGGGTCTTTCCTCCTTTTCCTCCTGTCGGGAGAGCACATCTCATAAAGTGATCCAAAATTAATTACTACTAATGCTTTTATCAGCGGTGTTCGTGTATCGTCGCAACGCACGGGCAACTAACTAGTGTCTATTATTTGTATATGCGAAATAGTGTAGTGTGCATTGCATTTTAATACCGCTTTTAATTTGGCATTTAAAAGTTGCGAGGATTCTTTTCCCAGACTTTTGAGGTGCATATGCACCTATGAATTATGGAAATGTCACAAATGATTCTTCGATTCTTTCATGTATCACTATGTATAAAGTTTGAATGGCACAAATGTTTGCTGGGGTGCCATCATATATCTTACCAAGTCTTTTGTCCTCTTTACAGACTGAACCAGTGGAGGGATTCTACAAAGCACGTCAGAAGCTTTTGGAGTTCAATATACCTGGTGGAATACTCGAATCATGGCGAAAGTTGTTGGAAGGCCTTGAACATAGAAGACCCGGACAATACGAGATCTGCAGCAGCATGATTTTTTTCTTGGTTTTAGGAATGTACATTAAATTGAACATCTATAGCTTATGTCAAAGTTAGTTTAATTGATGAGCAGCATGGTCCATTTCGGATCTAGATTATTTTGGCGTAGCACTCTTAACTGTACAGCAGATTAATCATCCACGGGCAAGATGAACGGAAGTGGGGGTCTGTAAAGGGCAAGAAATAAATGTTCGACTCAAGGAGACATTCATTTGTAACCTGTACAATATACATGCGCTTGCTGAAAGAGGTGCATACCAGAGGCGTTTTGAACCCTTTGGGGATGTGATTGAAGCTTTTCGTGTATGTGATGACCTTTTTTGCTACCTAGGTAGGAGCACATTGCATGCGAGGATTCAGACATCAGTCTGTTAGGTTGTCTGTCAGCTGATTCATTGCATCCTGTGTGTGTATGGTCAACCTCATGAAGTCAAATATGCCTTGCGGAGTCCATCATCGATTGTAACCTTGGTCTTGCTACAATGAGTCAGGGATCACGCCCCGAATCAGGAGGATTGGTGTTGTCCATATATCTGCTACAATGAATTTGTTCTGTGAATGAGTGAATCTGACATTCTGTCACTGTACAATTTTGTTGTATGATATCTACAACGTGCTTCTTCGATTTTTGCTATGAAATCAAGTGAATAGAGCAGCATTTTTTAATCTATGTACAGGTCGGGTAATTCGGGATTACCTGAATCCAAATCTGAAATTTCAGGTACTCGAAATTTCGGGTACAAGTTCTAGGTAGGCATAATTCAGATACTGAAATTTATTACCCGAATTTCCAATTACTCGAATTACCCGATACGAAAAAAATCTGGTAACCCGAATGCTCAAGCCCAATGTTATTCAGTTTAGACAAGTTGTTAAGATAGACATGACCCTTATTTAGACAACGAGATCCTTTGATGTGGGAGAGAGACACTATCGTGTGGCCCCTGCATGCCACAGGGCCCACGTGCAGTGACCCTACTTCCCTCGGCAATACGTGAGGATCTACTACCTTATTTAGGCGGGACATAGCTTCGGTGTTCCTATTGTGTGTTCCCCTCCATGCACCCGGCCGATAGGTGGCGCTGTTCTATTGGCTCTTTTTTCTGGGCCCAACAGGCAACAACTATCATATTCACGTCGAGTTAAGAGCAACTTCAAAAGGATGCTAAAAATTTCCCCCATAAAATGATTATTAGGGTATGCTAAAAAATTTAGGTGTGCTGATATATACTCCAACAGTTGTTTGAAACAAATGCTAAAAATCTAAAAACTGACCCAAATTTAAAAACCTCAAGTATGGTGCTAAATGAGGCGTTTTACTTGTCTTGCATGTGCCAAACGTCCTTTCCTTTTGTCATGCATGTGCCCGACGCACACACCTGTGCACACGCGGATTGGGGAGAACGCAGCGGCCACGAATATATACATGACATGAGTCATTGGATACGGGACACATTTTTAAGTAGGTTGAAGAAGTTGTTGGAGCAAGTAAAATGAGATTTCTTTTCTAATATCTAATTTTAGAAAGGTTTACAAGTACTTTTAGAGTTGCTCTAACCGACGTCGTTTCGTCGCTAGATAACAACGTGAGCCCAACAATACTCGTGGATTTTTTTACCTTTGTCGGCTCTCGCCTTTCATGTAATCACTCAGCAGGCAGCAAAAAAACATATTCTCTTTCTTTTCCATTGAAGAGGCGCTCCTTTAACAATATTCTCTTTGTGCGTAAATGCAGTCACATCTATGTATTATACACCACTTGCCTGCACAATTTACATGGATAAAAAAATCTACTATATCAAAAACGATTAATGTATTACTGCTAGTATGACTAGTATATAGCTCATGCTAATGCTATGATCTTAGGAAGCGGGGTCGACAGTGGTAGTGGCGGTGCGAGGGGCGACAACGACGCGACTGATGGGAGGGGTAGCGGGAACACATGGTGAGGGGGAGGGGAGGATGAAGACAAATAATATTATCCATTAGATTTTAGTAAGTGAGAGAGTTATTCAGCGATCTGAACTAATGTTGTGTTAAGTTTAGATGTAAATTAACATGTATACTTCAACAGCTGCTTGAAACAAATGCTAAAAAACTAAAAATGGACTCAAATTAAAAAACCTCAAGTATGGTGCTAAATGGGCCGTTTTACTTGTCTTGCATGTGCGAGATGTCCTTTCCTTTTGCCATACAAGTGCCCATGCACATGCAAAAGCTTCACGCGGATTGGAGAGAACGGAATGACCACGAAAATATACAGCACAGGAGTCACTGGATACGGGACACGTTTTTTAGAAGGTTGAAGAAGCTGTTGGAGCAAGTAAAATGAGATTTCTTTTCTAATATATATTTTAGGAAGGTTTATAAGTTCTTTTGGAGTTGCTCTAACGGACGTTGTTTCGTCGCTAGATAACAACGTGAGCCCAACAGTACTCGTGGATTTTTTTACCTTTGTCGGCTCTCGCCTCTCACGTAAGCACTCATCAAGCAGCAAAAACATATTCTCTTTCTTTTCCTTTGAAGAGGCGCTCCTTCAACGATATCCTCTATGTGCGTAGATGCATGCAGTCACATTTATGAATTATACACCACTTGCCTGCACATTTTACATGGACAAAGAAATCTACTGTATCAAAAATGGTTAATGTATTATTGTTAGTATGACTAATATATAGCTCATGCTAACGCTATGATCCTAGGAAGGGGGTCGACAGTGGCGGTGGCGATGGCGGTGCGAGGGGCGACGACGACAAGTCTGAGGGGAGGGGCAGCGGGAACACAGGGTGAAGGGAAGAGGGCGCGAGGAGGGGAGGATGCAGATAAATAATATTGTCCATTAGATTTTAGTAAGTGAGATGGTTATTCAACGATCTGAATTAATATTGTGTTAAGTTTAGGTGCAATTTATTTGTTGGATTTAATGAAGGTTTTGAGTGTGTACGGGTGATTTGTTTGTGTGGATTTTGCAAAAGTTTAAACTAATGAGTTATATAGTGATACGGATATAGATGAATGGTGCACCTTGTAAATAGATCAGATCATGAATAAAACTATCATACATTTTTGTGTTGTTTTTTTTGGCTGAATAAATGGCACACCGTGTAAATGGATCGCATCTAGTAAATAATTATATACTGTGTATAGTTTTTGGAGGGATATTTTATTTGGCGCCACGTTGACTTGTTTGGCCGAAACAGAAAGAAAGGAAGTCAAGACAACGGTAAAAGACGCGCCATAAAACAGCGCGCGGCTTCTGTTTAAAAAAAAATAGTGAGACAATAAAATAATGCCGCGTGTGTGGATCACGTAGCGGAGTCCGGAGCAGCGGCAAAGGCCGCGTCTGGTATGATTAGGGAATCTTGTTAGAGATGGATTAAAATTAAATTAGTAGATACATCTCCTATATCTTAGGAGATCTAACAGTCCATATGCCTATATAAATAACTAGGACCCTGCCCAAGTTTCATCGCTACTCGTCTTGTCTGATTCCCCCGAGCCTAGCCTAGCCAGCGAGAAGCGAGATGGCGGGGGTCTCTCGCGCGATCAGGGCCTGCGCCGCCACGTCCCAGCGCACCCTGGTCGCTGCTTCGGCGGTGGCGCTGCCGAAGGAGGCGAGGGTGAAAGCGGCAACGGTCGGGCGCAGGGGGCGGGGTCCGGAGGACGGGAGGCGCGTGCAGTGGGCGTTCCTCGGGTGCCCCGGGGTGGGGAAGGGCACCTACGCCAGCCGCCTCTCGCAGCTGCTCGGCGTCCCACACATTGCCACCGGCGACCTCGTCCGCGACGCCCTGGCCTCCCCTGGCCCCTTCTCGAAGAAGGTAAATCTCAGCGTTACTACCTGGCACTTAGATTGATCGGGTTGATGGATCCGGTGCGTCATGTTCTAGTTCGCTTGTAAGCTCCAAGCAATCATGTTGCGTGTGCCATGGATCGTTGTTGCTCTACTAGCCCCCTGCTGCAACAGTGATTGGACCGTCGCCCCAGACGTTATCCAACTCGTCAGCGCTAAAATTAGGGTCTCTGCGGATTGCACTTGCATGCGCTAGTCTGCTAGCCTTGCATATCCACAAACCATGGTAGTGCATAGCTAGGAAGCACTACATCTCACGAAGCTGCTCATTGTGGCTGCTTTCCACGATGCATTGCTTTCCGTGCGGAATAAAGAGATTATTACTTGACCTGTAGTGTAATATGGTTAAATAAATCTTTGGGCAAATAATCCATAAACCCTTCAGAAGCTTGTAAAATCAATAAGTAACTCCACATAGTCTGCTAGCTGTTTGTTGTTTAAATAAATAAAACAGTGTAAAATATGTTATTTAATCGTTTGGCCTCTGAATGTAGGCTGTAGTTTAGTTGTAGTTAGACCATAACCTTGCCAATGCAATTTCACATAGAAAATTAGAATCTCCTGTTGTGCCTCCTCTTTTACCACTTTGTAGTTCTGTTTGCTTGATTTTGTGTTAGTGGTGTGTTTCTTTTCCAGCTTGCTGAGATTGACAATCATGGAAAACTGGCATCTAATGAGATCAACATAAATCTTCTGTCAGTTTTTTAATTGTGTTGTTTGTATGCTTCCTTTCCAGCTTGCTGAGATTGTCAATCAAGGAAAACTGGTGTCCGATGAGATCATCATAAATCTGCTGTCAAGACGCCTGGAAGAGGGAGAAGAAAAGGGTGAATTGGGGTTCATCCTTGATGGCTTTCCTCGAACCATGAGACAAGCGGTAAGCTAATTATTTGACCTGACCATAAGTATGCAAAAACAAATACTTGCCTTTGATCAGGAAGCATTTTTCACTTGCATTTTCTTTTTAGTTCTTACCATACCTTTTTACGTGCTGTTTGGGACCAATAATATGTAAATTGGTCAAAGTAGCGGTCACTGGTACCTTTGTTATCAATTCCTATAACCTGATAGTTTCTCCAAACATGCCAACCAAATTTCATTAGCCAAGCACAAGTTGGTTAGAGCTGAATAGGTTTCCTCTGCTATAGACCCCAGCATTGAACAGTGGATTGGTATCCATGCCATTCAACCTTAACATCAACATGTGTTGAAGAACTTTAGAGACTGGGTAGAATTGTAGGGCCTAATATTGTTTTATCATGCGCCTTGTCAGGAGATACTTGAAGGAGTCACAAATATTGACTTGGTGATCAATCTCAAGCTTCGAGAAGAAGCTCTGGTTGCAAGATGTCTTGGCAGAAGGATGTGCAGCCAGTGTGGAGAAAACTTCAATGTGGCCTCCATTGATATTGAGGGAGAAAATGGTGGAGCTCCAATGTACCTGCCTCCACTATTGCCTCCGCCACAGTGTGAATCGAAGCTAATAACCAGAGCAGATGATACTGAAGAAGTGGTAAAGAACCGGCTACGTGTGTACCATGATCTGGTAGGTTCCGGTTGCCTAAGATTGCCTTTTGATAGTTTTCGCTTGCTCAGTAGTTTTTAAAATATCTATTCATGCAACCTGAATACGCAATTTGTGGTACTTGTAGTGAATGAGTTTGTTGTTGATATAGATCAGCTAGACTATTTCTTGCATTAAAAAAGCCCTATATATCTATTATTTGTACATGTGAAATATTGTAAATTGCATTGCATTTTAATACTGCTTTTTAATTTGGCTTTTAATTATAGAAAAGTCACAAACGATTCTTCCTATCACTATAAGGTTTGAATGGCACAGATGTTTGGTGTGGTGCCATCATATATCTTACCAAGTGGGTTGTCCTCTTTACAGACTGAACCAGTGGAAGGATTCTACAAAGCGCGTCAAAAGCTTTTGGAGTTCAATATACCTGGTGGAATACCCGAATCATGGCGAAAGTTATTGGAAGCCTTGAACATAGAAGACTCCGACAATATGAGATCTGCAGTAGCATGATTTTTTTTAGGAATGCACATTAAATTAAACATCTGTAGCTTATGTCAAAGTTAGTCAATTTTTCTGAACATTCCTTATATCTTTAGAAAGCACGGTCGAATTTGGATTGAGATTAGATTATTTGGCGTAGCACTCTAACTGTACAGTAGATTAGTGATCGATGGGCAAGATGAACGAAAGCGGTCTGTAAAAGGAAATAAATAGTTGTTCGATGACCAGACATTTATTTGTAGCCTGTACCATATATGAACTTGTTGAAAGAGGTGCATACCAGAAGCAATTTGAATCGTTGTGGATATGATTGAAGCATTTCGTGTATGTGATGAGCTTTGGTTTTTTTATACCTATACGGGCCAAGACTAAAGGTCTTTTGGAGGGAGATTCGAACACCAAGTATTTTCATTTAGTTGCGAATGGTAAACACAAGAAAACCCGTATTTACAGGCTTATGAATGGAGACAATGTAATTACGGAGGATATTGATTTAAAAAACATATCACATCGTATTACAAAACTCTATTCGGTCCAGCTACTGAATCCAACTTCTATCTAGATGACTCTAGGATACAAGATATCCCATAATTAAATCTCTAGCGATGAAAATACTTGTCTTACTGCTGATTTTACCATAGAAGAGGTTAAGGTGGCTATTTTTAAGATGGAGCATAACAAGGCTCCTGGTCCGGATGGTTTTCCGGCCGAGTTCTACCAGTATTTCTGGGATGTTATTAAAAATGACCTGATGGCTCTCTTTTCAGACTTTAGTACTGGTTGCCTCCGGTTACATAGCCTTAATTTTGGGACAATTATATTACTTCCCAAAGTATGTGAGGCTATTAGGATTGAGCAATACAGACCGATATGTCTGCTAAACGTGAGCTTCAAGGTCTTTACTAAAACAACAATGAATAGGCTGGTAGGTGTGACAATTAAAGTTATTAGCCCAACCCAGACGGCCTTCTTACCTGGGCGTAATATCATGGAAGGTGTTGTTATTCTGCACGAGACTATTCATGAATTACATTGTAAGAAGCAAAGTGGGGTTGTGTTTAAAATAGATTTCGAAAAAGCGTACGATAAAATTAGATGGTCGTTTGTGAGACAGACCTTAAAGTTGAAGGGGTTTTGTGATAGATGGTGTGATTGGATAGAGGCCTTCACTCAAAAAGGTCACGTCAATATTAAAATAAATGACACGTTGGGGAATAATTTTCAAACAAAAAAAGGACTGCGACAGGGGATCCTCTTTCTCCTGTGTTATTTAACATAGTAGTGGATATGCTAGTAGTGCTTGTTAATAGAGCTAAGAGGGAGGGTCGGATCGGTGGGGTGGTACCTCACTTAGTGGAGGAGGGCCTTTCTATTCTCCAGTATGCAGATGACACAATTTTGTTTATGGAGCATGATATTGAGAAGGCCCGAAACTTAAAACTCATTCTTTGTGCGTTTGAGGAACTTTCCGGCCTTAAGATTAACTTTCATAAGAGTGAAATCTTCTGCTTTGGAGAGGCAAAGGAGGTTGAGCACACGCATTCACAGCTCTTTGGGTGTAAGGTTGGGTCTTACCCTTTCAAGTATCTAGGTATTCCTATGCAAGTTACAAAATTAAAGAACGCCGATTGGAATGTACTGTTGGAAAGAATTGAGAAGAAACTAAGCAGCTCGAAAGGTAAACATCTTTCGGTTGGCGGACGCTTAGTTCTTATTAATTCGGTTCTGACAAGTCTTCCTATGTTCATGATGTCTTTCTTTGAAATCCCTCGGGTAATACTCAGGAAGTTGGACTACTTGAGGTCTAGATTTTTTGGCAAGCTGATAGCCAAAAAAGAAATATAGACTAGCTAAGTGGGACATCCGGTGTCAACCTAAGGACATGGGAGGGCTGGGAATAAAAAACATTGACACCCAGAATAAATGTTTACTTAGTAAATGGTTGTTTAAGTTAATTATTGAGGAAGGTTTATGGCAAGAAGTAATTAGAAAGAAGTACATATGTAACAAATCTATTGGACAGGTTCGCAGAAAACCAGGAGACTCCCATTTTTGGACTGGCCTTATGAAAGTAAGAGACATGTTTCTAGAAAGGGGAGTTTTTACGGTTAATAATGGTCGTGATATACGTTTTTGGGAAGATAGGTGGTTAGGTAATTTTACCTTACAACAAAGATTCCCGAGCTTGTATAACCTAGTCCATAGAAAGAATGATATAGTGGCTAATGTCTGTGCAACGAGTCCTTTGAATGTTTCCTTTCGAAGAGGACTTGTGGGAGTCAATCTCCAAAATTGGTATAATTTGGTAAGTTTGGTTGTTAATGTATCCTTAAACAATTCAAGCGACAAGTTTCAGTGGGGCCTCCACCAGAACGGTCAGTATTCTGTCAAGTCCTTTTATGATTTCATAATCGGTAATGGACGGGTTAGGCGTGACCAAATGGTGTGGAAGCTCAAAA
Source organism: Zea mays (assembly GCF_902167145.1). NCBI lineage: Eukaryota > Viridiplantae > Streptophyta > Magnoliopsida > Poales > Poaceae > Zea > Zea mays. The sequence continues at coordinate 2,684,150 of NC_050097.1, forward strand.
TGCCGCTTAAAATCAAGATTTTCTCTTGGTATTTAAGGAGGGGGGTTATACTAACTAAGGGTAGTTTGGCAAAAAGAAATTGGAACGACAACAGAAAGTGTGTGTTTTGTTTAGACGACGAGTCGATCCAACATCTTTTCTTTGATTACCATTATGCTAAGTTTATTTGGCGGGTTGTTAGCTTTACTTTTGGCCTAAAAGAACCGACTAACACCGAGGACATTTACAATAGTTGGCTTATAAATGTAAATGCTAGGTGGAGGTCGTTGATTTTGGTTGGTGCTACTGCCATTTGTTGGGCATTATGGTTGTGTAGAAATGATGTTGTTTTTTTATAAAAGCCCTATACAAACTTATATGCAGGTACTCTTCCGAGGAATTTATTGATGTCGTTCTTGGGCGCTCCTCCAAAAGCATGAAGACGATGCCAACATTATGAAGGATGCCTGCAGGAGGTTACAAGTGTCGGTGATGCAAATCTTCGCTCATCAGGGTGGCAATTTAGTAATAGGATTACTATCTAAGATGTAGCCTTTATGTTTTTGCTCTCCCAACTACGCTTGGGTTTGTGCCGCCTGTGGCAATGGATTTGTTTGTTTTGTGGATTTGTGTGGCCGTCATCCGTTTCGGATGTAGGTCGGGACATCTTTTCCCATTATCTAAAAAAAATCATACAACAGTCTGTTAGGTTATCTGCCAGCTGGTTCATTGCATCCAGTGTGTATATGGTCGACCTCATGAAGTCACGCATGCCTTGCGGAGTCTACCAGCGATTGTGAGTTGTGATACTGGTCTTGTTAGGTTTTAGTTGAGTCTGAACTAGGCATGTGGTCAGGGATCACGGGAGGATTTAGACATTGGAGGACCTGCAACTGAAGCGAGGAAACTGGGAACTCTTCGGTGTATAACCAGCCACCAGCACTGTCCCTAGTTTGCGTTAGATCACTGAAATTTTCCCAAAATCAGGTCAGGCTGCTGGATTTCTTGTTTTTGTCAGCTACATAAGCCAATAGACGCGAGCTGTGCCAAATCCCGATGAAACAGCACGAGCTGGGCAGTTATATTTGGTTGATGCTAATGTGTATCAAATGCTTAAAAGCACAACAAGCATCAGGGGGTGTGAGAGCACCTAGAGGGGGGGGTGAATAGGTGATCCTGTAAAACTTCAAAACTTAAGCCACAAAAACTTGTTAAGTGTTATCACAAGTATGGCCAAGTGGCTAGAGAGGAGTCAAAACACAATAACCACAAGAAATCAATCGCAGAGATGATACGGTGGTTATCCCGTGGTTCGGCCAAGTACAAAAACTTGCCTACTCCATGTTGTGGCGTCCCAATGGACGAGAGTTGCACTCAACTCCTCTCAAGTGATCCAATGATCAACTTGAATACCACGGTGTTCTTGCTTTTCTTTTCTCAATCCCGTTTGCGAGGAATCTCCACAACTTGGAGCCTCTCGCCCTTACAAAAGATGTTCACAGAGAATCACGGAGCAAGGGAGGGATTAGCAACTCACACACAACACAAAGATCACAGCGAATACGCACACACAAGACCCAGACTTGAGCTCAAGAGACTAGCACACTAGAACGGAGCTCAAATCACTAGAATATCGAACAAGTGTGCAAGATTGATGTGTGAGTGATCAAGAGTGCTCAAGGAATGCTTGGTATCCTCCTCCATGCGCCTAGGGGTCCCTTTTATAGCCCCAAGGCAGCTAGGAGCCGTTGAGAGCAAATCAGGAAGGCTGATCTTGCCTTCTGTCGTCGGGCGCACCGGACAGTCCGGTGCACACCGGACACTGTCCGGTGCCCGATTTCCTTCCTTAAACAGCACGGTCGACCGTTGCAGATGCGGGAGCCGTTGGCGCACCGGACATGTCCGGTGCACACCGGACAGTCCGGTGCACCCTTCCGACCGTTGGCTTGGCCACGTGTCCCGCGCAGATCGCGCGGCCGACCGTTGGCCCGGCTGACCGTTGGCTCACCGGACAGTCCGGTGCACACCGGACAGTCCGGTGAATTTTAGCCGTACGTCGTCAGCAAATTCCCGAGAGCGGCCTCTTCGGCCGGGGCAGCCTGGCGCACCGGACACTGTCCGGTGCACCACCGGACAGTCCGGTGCCCCAGACCGAAACAGCCTCTTGACTGTACACAACCAAGTCTTCTCTTCTCTTCTTCTTTCTGTTTCTAACACTTAGACAAATATATTAGTACACAAAACCAATGTACTAAGACTTAGAAACATACCTTTGCTCTAGATTTGCACTTTGTTCATCCATTGCATAAATTCACATTTAAGCACTTGAGTTGGCACTCAATCACCAAAATACTTAGAAATGGCCCAAGGGCACATTTCCCTTTCAATCTCCCCCTTTTTGGTGATTTATGCCAACACAACATAAAGCAACTAAAACAAGTGCAAAATCACTTCAAATAAAACTCAAATTGATTTTGATCCAATTTTGGCATATATGGATCATCCTTTGCCATCACTTGGTTTGTTTTTGCAAATCAAACTCAAATCTCTATCTTTTAAGTCAAACACACATGTTGAAGCATAAAGAGAGTCATTCCAAAAGAGATTGATCAAAGATTTCAAAAACTCCCCCTATTTCCCATAATCAACACTTCTCCCCACAAGAAACCACTCTTGACAAGAGAGACAATAAAAGAGTTTAACAAAACAAAAACTCTATTCTACTATTTTCAAAATCTCTCAAGTGGTAGCTGATCCATTTATTGCTTTGGCCTTTATTTTCTCCCCCTTTGGCATCAAGCACCAAAACGGGATCAATTTTGGCCCTTTAACCCCATTGCCTCACCAAAATCTTCAATTAAGAGTACAAAGGCAATAAGATGAACTTGGAATAAGTTACCCTCTCATCGGAGTGCAGTGGAAGTCTTGCATGGACCAAGTTCACCTTTCCCCTTTCAATCAACCTTCGAGACTAAATCAAGCAAACTCAAGCAAATGGTTAGTCTCAAAGGGTCAAGTTGTAACACATCTCCCCCTAAACATGTGCATCACTTTGCAACGGACTTGTGAGGTCCAGGGAGTGTTTGTACAACTTGAGCACCACAATAAGCAACAAAATGCAGAATGAACATGATCAAAAGCATAAACACATGTATGCTACAATTCAATCCAAGTTCCGCGAATCTAAGACATTTAGCTCACTACGCAACCTGCAAAAGGTCTTTTCATCTAGAGGCTTAGTGAAGATATCGGCTAGCTGGTTCTCGGTGCTAACATGAAACACTTCGATATTTCCCTTTTGCTGGTGGTCTCTCAAAAAGTGATGCCGGATGTCTATGTGCTTTGTGCGGCTGTGCTCAACAGGATTTTCTGCCATGCGGATAGCACTCTCATTATCACATAGGAGTGGGACTTTGCTCAGATTGTAGCCAAAGTCCTGGAGGGTTTGCCTCATCCAAAGTAGTTGCGCGCAACACTGTCCTGCGGCAACATACTCGGCTTCAGCGGTGGATAGGGCAACGGAAGTTTGTTTCTTAGAATTCCATGACACCAGGGACCTTCCTAAGAATTGACACGTCCCTGATGTACTCTTCCTATCGACCTTACATCCAGCATAGTCGGAGTCTGAGTATCCAACTAAGTCAAAGGTAGACCCTTTTGGATACCAGAGCCCGAAGCAAGGTGTAGCAACCAAATATCTAAGAATTCGCTTCACCGCCACTAAGTGACACTCCTTAGGATCGGATTGAAATCTAGCACACATGCAGACGCTAAGCATAATATCCGGTCTACTAGCACATAAGTAAAGCAAAGAACCTATCATTGACCGGTATGCTTTTTGATCAACGGACTTACCTCTTTTGTTGAGGTCGGTGTGTCCGTCGGTCCCCATCAGAGTCTTTGCGGGCTTGGCGTCCTTCATCCCAAACCGCTTTAGCAGATCTTGCGTGTACTTTGTTTGGGAGATGAAGGTGCCGTCCTTGAGTTGCTTCACTTGGAACCCAAGGAAGTAGTTCAACTCGCCCATCATTGACATCTCGAATTTCTGCGTCATTACCCTGCTAAACTCTTCACAAGACTTTTGGTTAGTAGAACCAAATATTATGTCATCGACATAAATTTGGCACACAAACAAATCATCATTACAAGTCTTAGTAAAAAGAGTTGGATCGGCTTTCCCAATCTTGAAAGCATTAGCAATTAAGAAATCTCTAAGGCATTCATACCATGCTCTTGGGGCTTGCTTAAGTCCATAGAGCGCCTTAGAGAGCTTACACACATGGTCGGGGTACCGTTCATCCTCGAAGCCAGGGGGTTGCTCCACGTACACCTCCTCCTTGATTGGCCCGTTGAGGAAAGCGCTCTTCACATCCATTTGGTACAACCTGAAAGAATGGTGAGCGGCATATGCTAGCAAGATTCGAATTGACTCTAGCCTAGCCACAGGAGCAAAAGTCTCCTCAAAGTCCAAACCTGCGACTTGGGCATAACCTTTTGCCACAAGTCGAGCCTTGTTCCTTGTCACCACCCCGTGCTCGTCCTGTTTGTTGCGGAACACCCACTTGGTTCCCACAACATTTTGCTTGGGACGAGGCACCAGCGTCCAGACTTCATTTCTCTTGAAGTTGTTGAGCTCTTCCTGCATGGCCAACACCCAGTCCGGATCTAGCAAGGCCTCCTCTACCCTGAAAGGCTCAATAGAAGAGACAAAAGAGTAATGCTCACAAAAATTAACTAATCGAGAACGAGTAGTTACTCCCTTGCTAATGTCACCCAGAATTTGGTCGACAGGATGATCCCGTTGAATCATCGCTCGAACTTGGGTTGGAGGAGCCGGTTGCGCATCTTCCTCCACATGATCATCTTGTGCTCCCCCTTGATCACACGCCTCCTGTTGATGAACCTGTTCATCGTCTTGAGTTGGGGGTAGCACCATAGTTGAGGAAGATGGTTGAACTCGTTCATCTTGTTCCTGTGGCCGCACTTCTCCAATTGCCATGGTTCGTATAGCGGCCGTCGGAGCATCTTCTTCATCTACATCATCACAATCAACAACTTGCTCTCTTGGAGAGCCATTAGTCTCATCAAATACAACGTCGCTAGAGACTTCAACCAAACCCGATGATTTGTTGAAGACTCTATACGCCTTTGTATTTGAGTCATAACCTAACAAAAACCCTTCTACAGCTTTTGGAGCAAATTTAGAATTTCTACCTTTCTTCACTAGAATGTAGCATTTGCTTCCAAAAACACGAAAGTAGGATACATTGGGTTTGTTACCGGTTAGTAGCTCATACGAAGTCTTCTTGAGGAGGCGATGTAGGTAGACCCTGTTGATGGCGTGGCAAGCCGTGTTCACGGCTTCCGATCAGAAACACTCGGGGGTCTTGAATTCTCCAAGCATCGTTCTCGCCATATCGATTAGCGTCCTGTTCTTCCTCTCTACTACACCATTTTGCTGTTGTGTGTAGGGAGCGGAGAACTCGTGCTTGATCCCTTCCTCCTCAAGGAATTCTTCCACTTGAAGATTCTTGAACTCGGACCCGTTGTCGCTCCTTATCTTCTTCACCTTGAGCTCAAACTCATTTTGAGCTCTCCTTAGGAAGCGCTTGAGGGTCCCTTGGGTTTCAGACTTATCCTGCAAAAAGAACACCCAAGTGAAGCGGGAAAAGTCATCAACAATAACTAAACCATACTTACTTCCCCCTATACTCAGATAGGTGACGGGTCCGAATAGGTCCATGTGCAGCAGCTCCAGGGGTCTTGATGTGGTCATCACATTCTTGCTATGATGCGCTCCTCCCACTTGTTTACCTGCTTGACAAGCTGCACAAGGTCTATCTTTTTCGAATTGCACGTTAGTCAAACCTATCACGTGTTCTCCCTTTAGAAGCTTGTGAAGGTTCTTCATTCCCACATGTGCTAAGCGGCGATGCCACAGCCAGCCCATGCTAGTCTTAGCTATTAAGCATGCATCTAGACCGGCCTCTTTTTTTGCAAAATCAACTAAGTAAAGTTTGCCGTCTAATACACCCTTAAAAGCTAGTGAACCATCACTTCTTCTAAAGACAGACACATCTATATTTGTAAATAGACAGTTGTACCCCATGTTGCATAACTGACTAACAGATAGCAAATTATAACCTAGAGACTCTACTAAAAACACATTAGAGATAGAGTGCTCATTAGAAATTGCAATTTTACCTAACCCTTTTACCTTGCCTTGATTCCCATCACCGAATATGATTGAATCTTGGGAATCCTTATTCTTGACGTAGGAGGTGAACATCTTCTTCTCCCCCGTCATATGGTTTGTGCATCCGCTATCAATAATCCAGCTTGAACCCCCGGATGCATAAACCTGCAAGGCAAATTTAGGCTTGGGACTTAGGTACCCAACTCATGTTGGGTCCTACAAGGTTAGCACAAATATTCTTAGGGACCCAAATGCAAGTTTTATCTCCCTTGCATCTTGCCCCTAACTTCCTAGCAACAATTTTCTTATCCTTTCTACAAATAGCAAAGGAAGCATTTAGAGCACAATAAATTTCGGAAGGTTCATTCACTACTTTCCTAGGAGCATTATGAACTACATTTCTCCTAGGCATTTGGTGAACAACATTTCTTCTAAACACATTTCTACCATGCATAACATGAGAACTAGAAGCAGTCATAGCATAAGAGTCATAAGCATGTGAATCAAAAACATCATTACTTCTAAAAGCATTTCTAGAGTATCTCCTATCATAGTACATGAAAGCATGATTCTTCTTAACACTATTAGCCATAGGAGCCTTCCCTTTCTCCTTGGTGGAGATAGGAGTCTTATGGCTTGTTAAGTTCTTGGCTTCCCTCTTGAAGCCAAGCCCATCCTTAATTGAGGGGTGTCTACCAATAGTGTAGGCATCCCTTGCAAATTTTAGTTTTTCAAATTCACTCTTGCTAGTCTTAAGTTGGGCATTAAGACTAGCTAATTCATCATTCAATTTTGAAATGGAAACTAAGTGTTCACTACAAGCATTAATATCAACATCCTTACACCTAGTGCAAATTTCAACATGTTCAACACAAGAGTTGGATTTTTGTGCTTCTACTAGTTTAGCATTTAAGTCATCATTAATGCTCTTTAATTTAGAAATTGAATCATGGCATGTAGACAATTCACAAGCAAGCATTTCATTTCTCTTAATTTCTAATGCAAGGGATTTTTGAGCCTCTACAAACTTATCATGTTCTTCGTACAAGAGATCCTCTTGCTTTTCTAGTAGCCTATTGTTATCATTTAAAGCATCAATCAATTCATTAATTTTGTCAATCTTAGATCTATCTAAGCCTTTAAATAAGCATGAATAGTCTATTTCATCATCACTAGACTCATCCTCACTAGAAGAAGCATAAGTAGAGTTTCGAGTACTTACTTTCTTCTCCTTAGCCATGAGGCACGTGTGATGCTCGTTGGGGAAGAGGGATGACTTGTTGAAGGCGGTGGCGGCGAGTCCTTCGTTGTCGGAGTGGGACGAGGAGCAATCTGAATCCCACTCCTTTCCAATATGAGCCTCGCCCTTTGCCTTCTTGTAATTCTTCTTCTTTTCCCATTTTCCACTCTTCTTTTCCTGGTCACTATCATTATCGGGACAATTAGCGATAAAGTGACCAATCTTACCACACTTGAAGCATGAGCGCTTCCCTTTCGTCTTGGTCTTGTTGGGATGCTCCTTGCGACCCCTTAATGTCGTCTTGAAGCGCTTAATGATGAGAGCCATTTCTTCATCATTAAGCCCGGCCGCCTCAATTTGCGCCACCTTGCTTGGTAGTGCCTCCTTGCTTCTCGATGCCTTGAGAGCAATGGGTTGAGGCTCGTGGATTGGACCATTCAACGCGTCATCGACGTACCTCGCCTCCTTGATCATCATCCGCCCGCTTACAAATTTTCCAAGAATTTCTTCGGGCGACATTTTGGTATACCTGGGATTCTCACGAATATTATTCACCAAATGAGGATCAAGAACGGTAAAGGACCTTAGCATTAGGCGAACGACGTCATGGTCCGTCCATCGCGTGCTTCCATAGCTCCTTATCTTGTTGACAAGGGTCTTGAGCCGGTTGTATGTTTGGGTTGGCTCCTCTCCCCTTATCATAGCGAATCTCCCAAGTTCGCCTTCCACCAATTCCATCTTGGTGAGCATGGTGACGTCGTTGCCCTCGTGAGAGATTTTGAGGGTGTCCCATATCTGCTTGGCATTGTCCAAGCCGCTCACCTTATTGTATTCTTCCCTGCACAAAGATGCTAAGAGAACAGTAGTAGCTTGTGCATTTCTATGAATTTGTTCATTAATAAACATAGGGCTATCCGAGCTATCAAATTTCATTCCATTCTCTACAATCTCCCATATGCTTGGATGGAGAGAGAATAAATGACTACGCATTTTGTGACTCCAAAATCCGTAGTCCTCCCCATCAAAGTGTGGAGGTTTGCCAAGAGGAATGGAAAGCAAATGCGAATTCGAACTATGTGGAATACGAGAATAATCAAATGAAAAATTCGAATTGACCGTCTTCCTGTAGTCGTTGTCGTCGTCCTTTTGAGAAGAAGAGGATTCGTCGCTGTCGTAGTAGATGATCTCCTTGATGCGCCTTGTCTTCTTCTTCTTCCCATCTTTGCGCTTGTGGCCCGAGCCAGAGTCGTTGGATTTGTCATCTTTTGGCTCGTTGACGAAGGACTCCTTTTCCTTGTCGTTGATCACGATTCCCTTCCCCTTAGGATCCATCTCTTCGGGCGATTAGTCCCTTTCTTGAAGAGAACGGCTCTGATACCAATTGAGAGCACCTAGAGGGGGGGTGAATAGGTGATCCTGTAAAACTTCAAAACTTAAGCCACAAAAACTTGTTAAGTGTTATCACAAGTATGGCCAAGTGGCTAGAGAGGAGTCAAAACACAATAACCACAAGAAATCAATCGCAGAGATGACACGGTGGTTATCCCGTGGTTCGGCTAAGTACAAAAACTTGCCTACTCCACGTTGTGGCGTCCCAATGGACGAGAGTTGCACTCAACTCCTCTCAAGTGATCCAATGATCAACTTGAATACCACGGTGTTCTTGCTTTTCTTTTCTCAATCCCGTTTGCGAGGAATCTCCACAACTTGGAGCCTCTCGCCCTTACAAAAGATGTTCACAGAGAATCACGGAGCAAGGGAGGGATTAGCAACTCACACACAACACAAAGATCACAGCGAATACGCACACACAAGACCCAGACTTGAGCTCAAGAGACTAGCACACTAGAACGGAGCTCAAATCACTAGAATATCGAACAAGTGTGCAAGATTGATGTGTGAGTGATCAAGAGTGCTCAAGGAATGCTTGGTATCCTCCTCCATGCGCCTAGGGGTCCCTTTTATAGCCCCAAGGCAGCTAGGAGCCGTTGAGAGCAAATCAGGAAGGCTGATCTTGCCTTCTATCGTCGGGCGCACCGGACAGTCCGGTGCACACCGGACACTGTCCGGTGCCCGATTTCCTTCCTTAAACAGCACGGTCGACCGTTGCAGATGCGGGAGCCGTTGGCGCACCGGACATGTCCGGTGCACACCGGACAGTCCGGTGCACCCTTCCAACCGTTGGCTTGGCCACGTGTCCCGCGCAGATCGCGCGGCCGACCGTTGGCCCGGCTGACCGTTGGCTCACCGGACAGTCCGGTGCACACCGGACAGTCCGGTGAATTTTAGCCGTACGTCGTCAGCAAATTCCCGAGAGCGGCCTCTTCGGCCGGGGCAGCCTGGCGCACCGGACACTGTCCGGTGCACCACCGGACAGTCCGGTGCCCCAGACCGAAACAGCCTCTTGACTGTACACAGCCAAGTCTTCTCTTCTCTTCTTCTTTCTGTTTCTAACACTTAGACAAATATATTAGTACACAAAACCAATGTACTAAGACTTAGAAACATACCTTTGCTCTAGATTTGCACTTTGTTCATCCATTGCATAAATTCACATTTAAGCACTTGAGTTGGCACTCAATCACCAAAATACTTAGAAATGGCCCAAGGGCACATTTCCCTTTCAGGGTGTAGCTCATATGGTAGAGCGCTCGCTTCGCATGCGAGAGGCACGGGGTTCGATTCCCCGCACCTCCATTATTTTTCTTTTTTTAATCTCGAGCTATGTATGAATTTATCAAAAGCACAATTCTTTCTTTTAACTGACACACACGCCCCGAACAAACTGAATGTGTAGGTTTCTCCTCTAAATTGACATAATCTAGGAAGTAGGGACATGGATCTGTCTCCTAAAATAAAACTGACAAAAAGAGGTCTCATGTTGCCATGCAAAGAGAAAATTGCTTATCTCGTTCTATATAGAGACGACAACTTCCCATCCTTTTGCACTAGATCTTGAAGTACGACCATTAATGTACCAAAGACGGTACTCTAAGAAATCGACAAATTTAGGAAGCGATTCCTCTAGGAAGGGAATGAGAACCACACTGGTGGCAAGTGCAAGGTTAACTGGCCCACAGTGGCAAGGCCGCTGGGTCTTGAGGGACTTGGCGTCCTTGACATCCACCGCTTTGCGAGGGCTCTACGACTTTGCTGCCTATGGCGGATTGGGAGGACCCAAATGCCCCTTGGACGGGGTTACAGACTCATTGTAACAACACTAGTAAAGACTCCTTGGATGAAGACAAATAATATTATCCATTTGATTTTAGTAAGCAAGAGAGTTATTCAGCGATCTGAACTAATGTTGCGTTAAGTTTAGGTGCAAATTAACGTGTATACTCCAACAGCTGCTTGAAACAAATGCTAAAAATCTAAAAATGGGACAAATAAAAAAAACTCAAGTATGGTGCTAAATGGGCCGTTTTACTTGTCTTGCATGTGCCAGACGTCCTTTCCTTTTGCCATGCAAGTGCCCGACGCACACGCCTGTGCACACGCAAAAGCACCAAATGGATTGGTGAGAACGCAATGGCCACAAAAATATACAGAACATGAGTCGCTGGATACAGGACGCGTTTTTTTAAAGAAGGTTGAAGAAGCTGTTGGAGCAAGTAAAATGTGATTTCTTTTCTAATATCTATTTTAGGAAGGTTTATAAGTTCTTTTGGAGTTGCTCTAACGGACATCGTTTCGTTGCTAGATAACAACGTGAGCTTAGCAGTACTCGTGGATTTTTTTTACCTTTGTCGACTCTCGCCTCTCATGTAAGCACTCATCAAGCAGCAAAAACATATTATCTTTCTTTCCATCGAAGAGGCGCTCCTTCAACAACATCCTCTATGTGCGTTGATGCAGTCACATTTATGAATTATGCACCACTTGCCTGCACAATTTACATGAATAAAGAAATCTACTGTATCAAAAACGATTAATGTATTACTGCTAGTATGATTAGTATATAGCTCATGCTAACGCTATGATTCTAGGAAGGGGGTCAACAGTGGCAGTGGCGGGGCGAGGGGCGACAACGACACGACTGAGGGGAGGGGCAACGAGAACACAGGGGGAGGGGGAGGGGGTGGGGTCGCGTGGGAGGGGGATGAAGACAAATAATATTGTCCATTGGATTTTAGTGAGGGTTATTCAACGATCTAAACTAATGTTGTGTTAAGTGTAAGTGCAATTTATTTGGTGGATTTATTGGAGGTTTTGAGTGTATGGGTGATTTGATTGTGTAGGTTTGCAAAAGTTTAAACTAGTGGTTTATACAGTGATATAGATATAGAAGAAATGGGGCACCTTTTAAATAGATCAAATCTTCATGAATAAAACTGTCATACATATGTGTGTTGTTTTTGGCTGAATAAATGGCACATCATATGGGCTTGTTCGTTTTGCTCTGAATCTATGTGGATTGGGTGAGATTGAATAAGTTTCAATTCCAAACAAGTCAAAATCTTTCATAATTTTTCCAATCTCATTCAATCCACATGTTATAGAAATAATCAAACAAGCCCTAAATGGCCAAATTTTTTGTTTTTCAGTCCATTTTTCGAAAAAATTATTTTTAGACCCCTAAATGTCTTAATTACTGTTTTTGACCCGAAGCTCGGCGCCATAAGCTGTGGCGCCGAGCCGAGTTTCAATTCCAAACAAGTCAAAATCTTTCATAATTTTTCCAATCTCATTCAATCCACATGTTATAGAAATAATCAAACAAGCCCTAAATGGCCAAATTTTTTGTTTTTCAGTCCATTTTTCGAAAAAATTATTTTTAGACCCCTAAATGTCTTAATTACTGTTTTTTACCCGAAGCTCGGCGCCACATATCTTGGCACCGAGCTAGGATTTAAGCCGAACCGTCGTCTTCTTTCTTTCTTTCTTCTTCTTTCTCCTTGCTCGCCCCTGCTTTCCCCGCCGCGGCGCCCGCCCCTGCTTTCTCCGTCGCTGCGCCCGACCACTCAACGCCGGCCACCGCGCCCAGCCACTCAACCGGCTGCCACGTCCGCGCGCGCCACTCTGGCCGCCGCCTGCTCTCTCCGCCCGTCGCTCGATCTCACCGCTCCACCGGCCTCCCGCTCGACTCCAGCCGCCGCTTGTTGTCCTCCGCCTGCCGCTCTACCTCCGGCCTTCCAGCTCACCAGGTAAATTTTTTTATAATTAATACTTAATATTTTTGTATTTTTTTGGTATTACTTAGTTAGTTAGTGTTTAGTTGTTCGTTAGTGGTTAGTTAGTATTTAGTTTTTAGCATTTTAGGGTTTAGGGTTAGTGGTTAGTTAGTGTTTAGCATTTAGTTAGTATTTACTTAGTTTAGTATTTAGTTTTTAGTATTGAGTATACTAGCTAGCCATTTACATGTGAGTATATTTAGTCCTTTTATATGTTAGTTAACGTGTTGTTCTCTTAGTTGTTGAGTGTGCATGTTAGGCATCGTTCTGTTTGTTTGTCTTCAGGTTTTAGAAACCTGACCGTTGATATTGAAGGAGAAAATGGTGCAGCTCGAATGTACCTGCTTCCACTATTGCCTCCGCCAGAGTGTGAATTGAAGCTAATAACCAGATCAGATGGAGAAATTTGGAACTGGACCATTATGAAACGTGGGCTTCACTGGATTGCCATCAAGTGAATTGGTTTCGCCTAGGTGCCATTATGAACAACTGCATACCCGCTAGAATGCCTTCTGGCTGTTTAATAAGAACTGGATCAGCTTTAATTTAAAAGTAGCAGCTGATCTGACTGTTTTACCCCTGTCGATTTACCCGCGCCTGCACCCACACCCACGCCCACGGTCTGCAGCCCCCACGGTCTCCAGCCCCCACGCGACTTGGAGAAGAGCAGAACCTGCATTAGAGAAGAGCAGAACTACACCCACATTCTGCATATGAGAAAAAGCAAGCAATAATTACAGACTTGATACCTGCACTAGTACCTTGCAATAAGATTACAGCACAAATACCTCACAATAATTACAACAGCACCACTAACCTTACAATGGTCTGTAGCAGCAAACCTTATACAAACTTGATACATGAGAATCACATTAGAATTTTCACACAAGCATCAGATACATCAGTTAGACTCACCATAATAAAGCATCACATCAGATTTACACACAAGCTTCATATGAGAATTTTTCACACAAACCTCACATCAGATAGACATGGCTCTCCATATGAGAAAAGGCAAGTAGCCATCTCAAACTTTCTTAGATACATAATAGTGGTTGAGTTCACATCTCAGATACATGCTACTAATAGTGGTCGAGTTCACATCTCAGATACATGCTACTAATAGTGGTTCAGTTCACATCTCAGATACATGCTACTAATAAATACTAGCTGATTTCACATATCAGCATCTCAGTTTCCTAGGTGTTAGCTTTGTAGGAGTTGTCATCTTGTCTGATGCTGATGGCAGACCTTCCTGTGAGGTTGGACCAACTCCCAATAGCATTGCAAGTCGACTGCAAGTGAAAGAGCAAACATTCAATACATATCTTAGCAGCATACACAACATGCCAAATTGGGCTATCAATTACTAACCTTCTGGTGACCCTAATTGGGCTATCATTTATAATTGTTTCCATTGTAGGCTTAGTTGGGTTCTGAACAGCAGCACCTTCCTCCATTTCTTGGATAGCAGCAACTTCCTCCATTTCTTGGACACAAGCACCTTCCTCCATTTCTTGGACAGCAGCACATTCTTTTGACTTCTTTTGCGTTGGCACTTTGGCATTCTCCCTATACTTAGTTGTGTTCTTCCGAGGCTTTCTCTTCCTGCGTGATAGAGGAAAATAGTTTTAGGAAATAATTAAATGTCAACAATTTGAATGAACCATTTGTACACTTGCCTTTTCTTTGTTCCATTTAATGGACACTTATAGCTGGTTTCACCGTGGCCTAGTTCTCCACATTTTTTGCACCTTCTCTTCCCTCTTATCATCTTCTTCTTGCCTTTTTCAGTTTGGTTTTCAGCCTGCATGTCAACTTCATTAGCTGCCTCTTTGTCAGCCTCTTTTCCTTTTTCTGCAGCAGCCTTCTTGCTCTTGCTATTCCCACCTTCAAGACAACTCTTGATTCTGAGTTTTTTGTACCTTCCTCTACCTCTCTTGTCTAGTGGTGCAGCAACAGCAAATGGTAGGTCCACATGTGGCCACTGAGACTTATCTGGCATTGGCTCTATAATTCTCTTGTATGCACTTTTGAACCTCTGAACTGAATAAAAATCATGCACAAAATCCTCCAGCTCCACATCTACACTTGTCTGCAAGCTCAACAACTGGAAGGTCTTTCCAATCTTTAACCCAATTGTTGAAAACTCCAGCTAGGTTGTTGGTGATATAATCACACTTAATGGCAGGGTTAAACTCACTCCTTTTCCACTTCAAATTATGGTACATTTCTAGCCACTTCTTTGCATCCTCTGAAGCTTCCACAACTTGATTGTAAAAGTACTGGCTGACTCCTGGCCTATAAGCTCTGGCTGCAGGGTACATATTGGAGAAGATGTCACCACCAAATCTTTTTACAAAATTCTGCATTAGATGTCTAAAGCATTCTCTTTGTTCAGCATAAGGGAAAACAAGCTTAACTGCCTTTTCGAGTCCTTTACATGCATCTGTGCACACAGCAAGCAAAGGGAGATCTCCTATGGCCCTTTTCATTTGACTCATGAACCAGACCCAATTATCTTCAGTTTCACCATCTATGAATCCAAAGGCTACTGGGTACATCCAATTGTGACCATCTATAGCAGTTGCTGCAGCCATATGCCCATTCCACCTACCATTAAGTGCTGTAGAGTCTATACTTAGATATGGCCTGCAACCCTCTAAAAACCTTTAATGCAAGGACCCAATGCACAAAAAAACCTATGAAAATATACCTTGCCATCCACCTCTTTAATGTCAACCTCGATGACACTCTCTGGAGACCGACTCAAAACATCTGCTCTCCAATTGAATAGCATCTGAAAGCTTTCTTCCCAGCTGCCATGCAACTCTTTCAGTGCTAGTTGTCTTCCCTTCCAAACAGTGTCATAAGGTATTTCACACTTGTATTTTTCTTCCAACCTAATCCTTAAATCTTTAGTTCCCATGGCTGAATTCTTTAACAGATGAATAGCCTTTGATGCCACCCATGCACTAGTAGGTGTAGTGGTCTTTCTTCTAGCGCTGGAGGTACAATTGTGTTCATCAAGTAACACTGTCACCTACAACACAAACAAAAAAATCAATTAGTAACCATATAAATGAAGGACAATGTTACATACAAAAATCAAAGGCCACCAATTATAAATACCATAACAGTCTTCCCATCGGGTTGCCTACGGCCCACGATATGCCACGGGCAATCCTCCCCTTTGCAATCACCAATAAATCGACTCGGGTCAGTTTTCACGATTTGCAGCTCAAACTCTTCATTTATAGCAAACTGTCTCATAGCCAACCTAAATTCACGCATGCTTGGGTACACAGTTCCAATATCCATACAAGGATTATCCGGATCATGCACCACCACCCTCTCCCCTGGTATGTTATCATTAACAAGGATGGCTGCACCAAGAGTGTCATTGTCAACAAAGGTGTCATTGCCACTAGCTGCATGTGCATTGTCTGCCTGCTCGAAAGTTTCACTACCCTTATCAGCAGCCTCATCCTCATCTCTTAGCCCCAATAGCACATACATTTGGTTATCATCAACTATTTCTATCCTTCCTTCTTCATCTGTACTATCAAAAATATGTAGTGTGTCCCAGTCAATAGCAGCTAGTGGCTGATCATGTCGAACAGGAGCTTCTACTATTGCTAAAGGCTCATCATCAATGCTGGAAATAAATAGGTTAGCGGTTAGCAAAATTGCACTGCTACTGTGCTTCCTACTCGTCAACTAACAACAAAGTGATAGCAGAGCATACCCATGGAAATCATCAATTGAGATGGACTCCATCCGATAACTACCTTTTTCCTTTTCTTATGTAACCTAGGGTTTGGATTTTAGGAAACAGAATGTACTGATTATTTTGTAGGCATGCTGGCAATCAAACATCAAATCAAAAATGCAAACCCCGTTCTCTTACACCTGTTGTAGGAGGAGCAGCCAACGTGGAGGGCGTCGACGGCGACGATGGTGGAGAGCTTCGGGGCGGCAATCGAACAACCACCGGCTGCAGTCGGTGGTGCGGGGACCGGAGAGCGCTGGCTGCTGGCGCAAGCCCCCTGCTGGCGTGGGCGCGGTGAGGAGCCTGGGCGTGGATGAGGAGACCTCAGGTGAGGAGCATGGCGGCGGGTGAGGACCCGTGAGGAGCTTGGCCTGTTGGCCACAGTGAAAGAAAGAAGACCGTGAAAAATCTCCCGTGAATGTGAAAGAGATGATGAGGGGCAAAAGAGTCAAGTCGCCTTCTCTAATTAAATTAAAACCATTTCAGGTTTTGGTAAACAACCAAAAGGCATTCTAGTGTATATGCAGTTGTTCATAATGGCACCTAGGCGAAACCAATTCACTTGATGCAATCCAGCGAAGCCCACGTTTCATAATGGCCCAGTTCCAAATTTCTCGATCAGATGATACTGAAGAAGTGGTAAAGGAGCAGCTACGTGTGTACTTGTAGTAAATGAAAATGAGTTTGTTGTTGATATAGGTCAGCTAGATTATTTTCTTGCATTAAAAGAGGTCCTATATGTCTATTATTTGTATATGCGAAATAGTGTACCGTGCATTGCATTTTAATACCGCTTTTAATTTGGCATTTAAAAGTTGTGAGGATTCTTTTCCGAGTCTTTTGAGGTGCATATATGAATTATGGAAATGTCACAAATGATTTTTCTTTCATGTATCACTATGTAGAAGTTTGAATGGCACAAATGTTTGCTGGGTGCTGAAAGGGAAATAGGGTTAACCATTTCCTATAAATGTTTGAATGGCACAAATGTTTGATGGGTTCTTCTTTCATGTATAACTGTCTGGTGAGCCAGCGGAGCAACGGCTCCCTGCACGCCAACGGTCGACTGTGCAGAGCTACAGCGCCGCGACAGAAGTCAGAGGGCACCGGACTGTCCGGTGTGGCACCGGATTGTCCGGTGCAGCAAGACGACAAGCGACTCCAACGGTCAACTGCTCCGACCCCTAACGGTTGCGTTGACGTGGCGCACACTGGATAGTGCACAGTGACTGTCCGGTGGCCCACCGGACTGTCCGGTGCGCCCATCGCCAGCAGCTTTCACCAACGGCTAGGAAGTGGTTGGGGGCCTCATTCATTGTCATCCAAGTTTTTTGAAGATCATATTCAATACAAGAGCTAGATCGTTCACTTCAAGACACAATTCCGAAGATCAAACCCTCTCCAAGTCCCAAATTTATATATCTTACCAAGTCGGTTGTCCTCTTTACAGACTGAACCAATGGAGGGATTCTACAGAGCACGTCAGAAGCTTTTGGAGTTCAATATACCTGGTGGAATACTCGAATCATGGCGAAAGTTGTTGGAAGCCTTGAACATAGAAGACCCGGACAATACGAGATCTGCAGCAGCATGATATTTTTTCTTGGTTTTAGGAATGTACATTAAATTCAACATCTATAGCTTATGTCAAAGTTAGTTTAATTGATGAGCAATATGGTCCATTTCGGATCCAGATTATTTTGGCGTAGCACTCTTAACTGTACAGCAGATTAATCATCCATGGGCAAGATGAGCGGAAGTGGGGGTCTGTAAAGGGCAAGAAATAAATGTTCGACTCAAGGAGACATTCATTTGTAACATGTACAATATACATGCGCTTGCTGAAAGAGGTGCATACCAGAGGCAACCTTTGGGGATGTGATTGAAGCTTTTCGTGTATGTGATGACCTTTTTTTGCTACCTAGGTAGGAGCACATTGCATGCGAGGATTCAGACATCAGTCTGTTAGGTTGTCTGTCAGCTGATTCATTGCATCCTGTGTGTGTATGGTCAACCTCATGAAGTCAAATATGCCTTGCGGAGTCCATCATCGATTGTAACCTTGGTCTTGCTAGTGCGAAGGTGTTGTCCCTCCATGGCAGCATTCTATGTTTGAATTGCCATGGCGCAATGGCGTGCCTACGTATTGAGACATATGAGTGATCTGAACTAGGCATGTAGTCAGGGATCACGCCCCGAATGAATTTGTTCTGTGAATTTGTGTTGTCCATATATATATCTGCTACAATGAATTTGTTCTGTGAATGAGTGAATCTGACATTCTGTCACTGTACAATTTTGTTGTATGATATCTACAACGTGCTTCTTCGATTTTTGCTATGAAATCAAGTGAATAGAGCAGCATTTTTTAATCTATGTACAGGTCGGGTAATTCGGGATTACCTGAATCCAAATCTGAAATTTCAGGTACAAGTTCTAGGTAGGCATAATTCAGATACTGAAATTTATTACCCGAATTTCCAATTACTCGAATTACCCGATACGAAAAAAATCTGGTAACCCGAATGCTCAAGCCCAATGTTATTCAGTTTAGACAAGTTGTTAAGATAGACATGACCCTTATTTAGACAACGAGATCATTTGATGTGGGAGAGAGACACTATCGTGTGGCCCCTGCATGCCACAGGGCCCACGTGCAGTGACCCTACTTCCCTCGGCAATACGTGAGGATCTACTACCTTATTTAGGCGGGACATAGCTTCGGTGTTCCTATTGTGTGTTCCCCTCCATGCACCCGATAGGTGGCGCTGTTCTATTGGCTCTTTTTTCTGGGCCCAACAGGCAACAACTATCATATTCACGTCGAGTTAAGAGCAACTTCAAAAGGATGCTAAAAATTTCCCCCATAAAATGATTATTAGGGTATGCTAAAAAATTTAGGTGTGCTGATATATACTCCAACAGTTGTTTGAAACAAATGCTAAAAATCTAAAAACTGACCCAAATTAAAAAACCTCAAGTATGGTGCTAAATGAGGCGTTTTACTTGTCTTGCATGTGCCAAACGTCCTTTCCTTTTGTCATGCATGTGCCCGACGCACACACCTGTGCACACGCGGATTGGGGAGAACGCATCGGCCACGAATATATACAGGACATGAGTCATTGGATACGGGACACATTTTTAAGTAGGTTGAAGAAGTTGTTGGAGCAAGTAAAATGAGATTTCTTTTCTAATATCTAATTTTAGAAAGGTTTACAAGTACTTTTAGAGTTGCTCTAACCGACGTCGTTTCGTCGCTAGATAACAACGTGAGCCCAACAATACTCGTGGATTTTTTTACCTTTGTCGGCTCTCGCCTTTCATGTAATCACTCAGCAGGCAGCAAAAAAACATATTCTCTTTCTTTTCCATTGAAGAGGCGCTCCTTTAACAATATTCTCTTTGTGCGTAAATGCAGTCACATCTATGTATTATACACCACTTGCCTGCACAATTTACATGGATAAAAAAATCTACTATATCAAAAACGATTAATGTATTACTGCTAGTATGACTAGTATATAGCTCATGCTAATGCTATGATCTTAGGAAGCGGGGTCGACAGTGGTAGTGGCGGTGCGAGGGGCGACAACGACGCGACTGATGGGAGGGGTAGCGGGAACACATGGTGAGGGGGAGGGGAGGATGAAGACAAATAATATTATCCATTAGATTTTAGTAAGTGAGAGAGTTATTCAGCGATCTGAACTAATGTTGTGTTAAGTTTAGATGTAAATTAACATGTATACTTCAACAGCTGCTTGAAACAAATGCTAAAAAACTAAAAATGGACTCAAATTAAAAAACCTCAAGTATGGTGCTAAATGGGCCGTTTTACTTGTCTTGCATGTGCGAGATGTCCTTTCCTTTTGCCATACAAGTGCCCATGCACATGCAAAAGCTTCACGCGGATTGGAGAGAACGGAATGACCACGAAAATATACAGCACAAGAGTCACTGGATACGGGACACGTTTTTTAGAAGGTTGAAGAAGCTGTTGGAGCAAGTAAAATGAGATTTCTTTTCTAATATATATTTTAGGAAGGTTTATAAGTTCTTTTGGAGTTGCTCTAACGGACGTTGTTTCGTCGCTAGATAACAACGTGAGCCCAACAGTACTCGTGGATTTTTTTACCTTTGTCGGCTCTCGCCTCTCACGTAAGCACTCATCAAGCAGCAAAAACATATTCTCTTTCTTTTCCTTTGAAGAGGCGCTCCTTCAACGATATCCTCTATGTGCGTAGATGCATGCAGTCACATTTATGAATTATACACCACTTGCCTGCACATTTTACATGGACAAAGAAATCTACTGTATCAAAAATGGTTAATGTATTATTGTTAGTATGACTAATATATAGCTCATGCTAACGCTATGATCCTAGGAAGGGGGTCGACAGTGGCGGTGGCGATGGCGGTGCGAGGGGCGACGACGACAAGTCTGAGGGGAGGGGCAGCGGGAACACAGGGTGAAGGGAAGAGGGCGCGAGGAGGGGAGGATGCAGATAAATAATATTGTCCATTAGATTTTAGTAAGTGAGATGGTTATTCAACGATCTGAATTAATATTGTGTTAAGTTTAGGTGCAATTTATTTGTTGGATTTAATGAAGGTTTTGAGTGTGTACGGGTGATTTGTTTGTGTGGATTTTGCAAAAGTTTAAACTAATGAGTTATATAGTGATACGGATATAGATGAATGGTGCACCTTGTAAATAGATCAGATCATGAATAAAACTATCATACATTTTTGTGTTGTTTTTTTTGGCTGAATAAATGGCACACCGTGTAAATGGATCGCATCTAGTAAATAATTATATACTGTGTATAGTTTTTGGAGGGATATTTTATTTGGCGCCACGTTGACTTGTTTGGCCGAAACAGAAAGAAAGGAAGTCAAGACAACGGTAAAAGACGCGCCATAAAACAGCGCGCGGCTTCTGTTTAAAAAAAAATAGTGAGACAATAAAATAATGCCGCGTGTGTGGATCACGTAGCGGAGTCCGGAGCAGCGGCAAAGGCCGCGTCTGGTATGATTAGGGAATCTTGTTAGAGATGGATTAAAATTAAATTAGTAGATACATCTCCTATATCTTAGGAGATCTAACAGTCCATATGCCTATATAAATAACTAGGACCCTGCCCAAGTTTCATCGCTACTCGTCTTGTCTGATTCCCCCGAGCCTAGCCTAGCCAGCGAGAAGCGAGATGGCGGGGGTCTCTCGCGCGATCAGGGCCTGCGCCGCCACGTCCCAGCGCACCCTGGTCGCTGCTTCGGCGGTGGCGCTGCCGAAGGAGGCGAGGGTGAAAGCGGCAACGGTCGGGCGCAGGGGGCGGGGTCCGGAGGACGGGAGGCGCGTGCAGTGGGCGTTCCTCGGGTGCCCCGGGGTGGGGAAGGGCACCTACGCCAGCCGCCTCTCGCAGCTGCTCGGCGTCCCACACATTGCCACCGGCGACCTCGTCCGCGACGCCCTGGCCTCCCCTGGCCCCTGCTGTTAATTGGGGTTTTCCCTTTATCTATACTACTCGTATAAGAGGCTAAGGAGGGCGTCCACAGGATACCGTGCCCCCGCCCCTATGGTCACTGCGCGCTCGAGACACCGCCCGCACGTGACACCGTGTGCATGCCCGCCCCCACCCCTTCCCCAGCACGGTGCCCGTCATCAGCGCCTCTTCTCCCGCCCCCATCCTCCCCGGCCTCGGCGCCGCCCCCGCCCCTGTCCTCAACGGCTCTGCGACTTCTCCGGGCACCGCTTGCACGCCATCAGCGCCATCCCCGATACCTCAACTTGCATATCGCGCGCCGCCATCCACCTTGCCCATCGTGTGTCGCATGCCCAAATCTCATATTTTTATGCCCCACGCAGCCTAGGCCATCCCACCGCAGAGCAGGAAAACCCTAGCGTACCCACGGACCATTGCTGGCCCACATGGCATCCCGGCCTGTGGCCACATCCATCTCGGCGCCTCGCCCGCCACACCCAACACGCTGCACCGCCGCTGCCGCTTCTCCTCCCCCACCGCACCATCGCCCTGAGTACCACCGCACACGCCGCCGGGGCCGCATCTCTCCCCGTCAGGGCCCAGCCGAACACTGTCGTCGCCTCCACCTCCGCGTTTGGGCCACCGCAAGAGTTCAGGGCTCCTCTAGGGTTCGAGATCAAATCCGGCCAGTAGAGCAGCATCCTCAGCACCACGCTCACCATCCCCCTCTACCTCGGCACCGGCGTCTTCACCCTCGGGTACACACCACGCCTTTTCTCACCATCTGAGCATTGCCAAGGAGCTCCTCTCCATCCCCGATGGCACCACTTCAGATTCCTGATCAGCAGGAGAGTCGTTGAGGCTGAGACGACGGCACGAATGCGGCAAGGAGCTTCAGATTCACTGCCATTAGAAACTTGCAGGTGAGGAAGGAGAGGGTCCAAGTTCCTGACCTCTGCATCGACTGAGAGGGTCCAAGTTCCTGACCCCTGCATTGACTAATTATCTTTGAGTTTCATCATTATGTTGAAATTGGTATGCGTTCAAAATACTCAATTGATTCTCACGGCTACCGTGCCTCCTAGCGAAACTTGCTTTTCGTTGGAGTATCTGGCGTAGTAATGGAAAAAATTACCTTCTCCCTTTGAGGGTTCAGTCCATTTCGTTCTCTATAATTGTCACCTACCCTTCCCGAGCCTACTTTTGTTGCTACTATAAGAATAAGAATGAAATAAGCTTCATCTCTATTTGTTTCTGATATGAATTGTGTAGCTTAGAGTTGTCTCTTAACTTACAATCTTACATTGGTGTAAAACAGTGACCACACTAAAAGCACAAATGCAAGGTTTTACAGACCAGTTGTGATGCTACTACCACTAACATGTACAAATAGGAAAGGCAAGAAAATGGCTTAGAGCAAGTATTTTTAAAGAAAAAGTGATCCATTTAAGAAACCTTTTTATTAAGTTACTCCTGATACCAGCTCCTCATTCCGCGAGTGTCTTCAGCTTCACTTTCTCTATCTGTTGTACGCGGGTGTCTCTTCGTCTTGTGTGTGAGTTGGATGAGAACTAGACAACTGGTAGGAACCACTCTCTGTTTCAGTTTCTGTTTGTGTTTCACTTCAGTTCAGGTTGTCTGCGCTCTTCTCTTAGGGATCGAGAATCATAGGGAGGTTCCTCGCTTCTATAAGAAATATGTGCCTTTTTGTTTCATTTTCCTTGTGGAGTTGTAGTTCAGTTCAGTTCATCTTCGTGCATGGGGAGTGCTTGGTTCGATTGTTCACAGCCATAGGTGCTACAGATTCGTCTATGGCGAAGACAGAAGTTTTTGTTTTCATGATGTTTTCATGGAAGATGGCGAGAAGCTCTCCACCCTTATCATAGTTAACTCTTTTGATTAAGTGATTAACCAATTTAGTAACACATATTTAATGTTTTAGCTTGTTTGGTTTAGATATGGAGGTCCGTCAGTAATTTTGTAATTTTTTGTATTATCTTTATCTGGAAACTAAGTTGTATGTAGTGACAGGTAAGAAATACTGTGGTGGTTTGGACCTCAGTTATTGGCCAGATGAAGGGCGGAGGCCATTATCAGATCCTCGTCCACCTTTGGGCTACTGCTGATAAGAGGACGAGTGTCGTACACCTCTCCAATTCCCCCCTTCAATGTGGTCAGTGCTGAATCATCTACGTCATACAGTGAACAAGGGCATACTGATGAGGTTAGCCTCATTATCTGAGCTATTTTCCTCAGCTATCTACCTGAGCATGCAGTGAGAATTACAATAAACTAAATGTTTGGTTACTCGTCATTCCTCTGAACTTTATCCTGTTAACCTTGTTCATTTTACCAGAGAAGGGATGACATGGATTTTTCTCATTCGAGCATCAGGTTTTGTGCGCTGATTATGGTGTGGTCGTTGGTGAGACTGCAACGCCCTCTGTAATCATCTCTCTGACAAGTTAGATTATGTGCTGAAATTTCTGTTATTTTTGTTGGATTGTATTGTTGTGAAAGGGGGCATAGTACGATGAATTGGGGACTGAAAGAGCATAGCAGAGCAGAGGGCCTATGTAATATAATTTTTTATGTATAAATTGTGCAAAAACAAATTACCTCTTTTGGGTTTCAATCATTTGACAACCCTTGGACCCTGACATTATATTAGTTTACTTACCTTGACCTTGTGATGAGTTTTGGAATATTTGGAGGAGGTTCACATGGACCGAACAGCCTGTTTAGTAGCTTTGCTTCAGCACAGTAAACTATATTTAGAACATTTGGATGGTAAACTATTCCAATCGTTGTTGTTACATGGTATCAGAGGATTTGGCAGTCAAGTCAATGCCTCAATTGTGAGATATTGAAATCGATGATAATATATGTCAGCTCCGGCGAACGAGAAGGCGTACCGCAGGGCCATGAAGTGCGCCTGCCTAGCCGCTGCGGCCGTTCTCCACGAGGTCCGGTCACTGAGCGTTTACCATTTTATGGCCCACTATCTCCCTCCTTGTCATGGCTTGGTATGGCGTGGCGCCTGGATTTTAGCCGCTGATCGGAATTGTCGAGTGCGTAGGGTACAATTGGGATCGGGAGATTGGGGCACACTGTCCATTTGCGTCAGTGAGACGTGGTGCATTATAAACTGAGCCGACCATGGCCTACTTGTTTTCAGTCCTATAAATTTGGGGTTTCTGGGTGACTAATTTTATTACCGTAGCTTCAGGAGGTTGTTGCTGTTCAAAGGATAACTTCAGGTTGTGCTGGACCATTCACGTTTGCACCATGAGCACTGGGACAGTACGATGTGTCGATGTGATATTTTGATCATGTGGAAATGCAATCTTCAGATCCGTCCTTGTAGATTCTATTTTCAGTAGTGGGTTCCTGATGATGTTTTGTACATTTCCAGGGCAGTGGCACAAGCCTGGACGCCGTTGCTGCTGCCATTCAAATTTTGGAGGTTAGTGCTATTGCTATATGACCTACTGTAGCTTTACTCTTGTAGTATCTATGTATAAATAATTTTTAAAAACATTGGTATGAAGATATATTTTGTGCACATAAATTGGAACAAAGCTGGAGCTTCGGACCAAGCTGGACCGAAATCTTTTGGTGGTGATGGTTGGAACAAGGGTGGTGATCAGAATAGCAGTTGGAACAGTCCTGGAAATTTTGGAGGTGGGCGTGGCTTTGGGCGAGGACGAGGGAGAGGTAGGGGTCGGGAATCTGGAGATTTCAATGGCAGAAATGATCAAGGAAATTGAAAGAATTCATGGGGTGGTGACAATGCTGAAAAATCTTCTTGGAGGTCTGATAATCAGGTAGACAATGAAGCTGGAGATTCTGGTGGATATAGGGGACGGGGAAGAGGAGGAAGGGGGCAATATGGAGGACGAGGAAGAGGCAGAGACAATGGTTGGAGAAATGGTGATGGACCAAAATGGGATGGTGGAGATAATTGGAACGCTACAAATCCACCAAGTAATCAGCCTTGGAGTAGCAGTGGAGGCACCAAGTCATATGGTCAAAATCAGCCTTCCACTTGGAATAATTCAGAGGATAACAAACCATCTGTAGGTCAGTAACCTGTTTAATTTCTACCTTTTGTTTCCCTGTTAAAGTTTCAAGCTACTATTTCTAAATGGCATCTTGAACATGCTTCTCAAATTTCTTGATTTGCCTAAGGCTCCAGCTCCAGCTACTTTTATTACATTTTGAATTTGTGTAAAGCAGAAACTGGTCCTCAAGCTGAGAGCTATCAGTATAAAAATAAAATAATTGACATTCTTGCAGTCCATTTTATGCTACAGAGCATTTATTTGTATTACTCTTGTAGGTGAACAAGGTGATCCTTGGGCAAGCAAGGTGTCTTCTACTGAAGGTGATTAAGAAGCAACCAACAACATTTTTTTCTGTGTTTAGTGTTTCTAGCTGTAGTTTTCCTCTGAGCTTCCTAATTCACTTGCTTTCTTGTGGGCTCTTTGCAGGTAAAGGACAACAGAATGATTCTTGGTCAAGTAAAATGACTTCTTGTGGTGCTGAGGATACCAGAGGTGGCTGGGACAGCAAGGTGAAAGGCTCTTCCTGCAATGATGGGGGTAAGTGGGAAAAATGTTGGTAGCGTTGAGTGTTAGACTGTGTGTGTTAGTGTGTGTGGGCCGGCACCACTGTTGGGCTGCCGGCCCATTAGAGTTAGGGTTGAGTCTATATATTGTACCCATTCTCTATGCAATACAACATTTTCATATTCCTACATGGTATCAGAGGATTAGGTTTAGGGTTTCCTCCCATCTCCCACAGCAGCCGCCACAGGCTTCCCTGCCGCCGTCCCCGGGAGGCTCCTTCATCTCTCTCAGGGGTGGCCCCCAACCCCATCCCGGTGCCCCCACCTTTCCTCCCCTCCCGTTCTCCAAGGCGCAAGGGAGCACCAGGCGCGCGGGCGCGACGGCCATGGCCCCAGCGCAGGCGCGACAGTTTCGGCCCAGGCACGGCGGCCAGGCCCCCGACGCGGCCCTCGGAGGCACAGTCGCCGGCGCGGACTTGGCCAGCCAAGCGCAACCACGGCTCCAGCACGGGCGCGTGGATCCGGCCAGGTACGACCCGGCGCGTGGCGCGGCGGCCTAGCCACGGCGGCGCGCAACCCCGAGGAGGGCGCGGCCCCAACATGCGCGGGGATGGCCACGACGCAGGCGCGGCGTGCATCTCCGGCCAGGCGCGACCGCCTCCTTCGGGCACGAACTGGCCCCGGTGTGCGCACACGTCCCCGGCCAGCGGCGGTGGCAGCCGGGCTCGACTGCATCCTCCACCGAGCTGGCCTCCTCGCCGACCTCCACCGAGCTCCTCTCCTCGCTGGCCATGGAGGTCGTCGTCCCAGCTCCTCCCTCACCTCCCCTTGGTGCTCGGCCTCCATCAGGTCGCCGACCTCCACCGAGCTCCTATCCTCGCCGGCCATGGAGGTCGTCGTCCCAGCTCCTCCCTCACCTCCCCTTGGTGCTCGGCCTCCATCAGGTCGTGGCCTTCACCACCTCCTCATCCTGGCCCCTCTCGCCCATGCCATCTTCTCCCAGTTTCCTCTACAGCAGCCGATGCTCTTCCTCTCTCTGCTTCCTCTCCGGCCGTCTGGCTCCCTGCTCGGCGGGCACAAGCCCTCGGACGCCCCGCGATCTGCTTAGTAGAAATGTGATATTAGTATAAGGCTAATTACCATATTCCCTTATAGACTGTATAAACTTAAGATCTTGGATTAGTTGACTGGTGCTTACAATAAACACCTTCGGTTAACTCAGTGCCTGCATATCTCTTTTAAGATGCGTGTACAAACATTCTTTACCTCAGTCGTGAAGTCAACTATTGGTGTATCTATGACACATGTGGTGTTAATTTCTTTTCAGTTGGTTTTCTCCCTGCTGACATACATGCTTATAAAGAAAATCAAACAATTATTTTTTCACTTATTTTTAAACTTTTCGCGAGAGCAACTTTTAATGAACAAAACCATAGTAATTTACCATGAAATAGAGTATTTTTATGTGAAATCGTTCACGAGAGAAGTGTCGCTTCACATACAAAACAGTTTATCCTTCAAAGCTATAATTGACAATCCATCCGGGGTGTCCATGGGCCTAATTGACAGTTTGTTGCAATCAATGCCACCTGTGGTTGGTGTTTCTTTAGTTGCTGATGCAACTGAGGAGCTCGAGCACGACACGATTAACTCAGGAATTTTATGTAATGTTGATGCAAGGACACTGACTTTTATCATCAGAAAGACTTCCTACTGTTGATGGTATGGATTCTAGCAGCTGGATTTTAGTTTTTGTATTTGGTGAACTTTGTTCAACACACTCGTTGAAGTTAACAGTAACAGATACAAGTCTATTATCCTGATATTTTTAATATGCATTTGCAGGCATTAGCATAAATCATATGAAGGAAGTAGATTCACATGCACCCGTGAAGCAGAAGCTACAATTATTTCCAATAAATGAAGCTACTCTTAAGCCATTTGAGAAGGTAAAACATGGTTTCTTGCTACTAGCAAGCTGCATATGAACCATAATTATCCTTAGTCTCTGTATTTTTATTTTAACAGTTTTTACTGGTGAATTATTGATCTAGCACCTAGGTTCTTGTTGTTGAATTCATGCATGTCGTAGATGAAAGACGACTTATCCATATATTTTCATAATTAAATTTGTGACCAATTATACTACTGTGCTTTCAATACATGTTATTTTTGCTCCAAAAGGCCATGCTTTCAGTTAGTGCTTTTGGCTTGTTGGAAATGGACGAAGTTGAGATGCTAACTCTCCTTGCTTCTCTCCTATTAAGACCAACTCAGAACACAGTCAATCTGGCGTGGAAAATTATGCATGTTAACAGCAGTAGGCTGCTGTTAGCTTCAAGTAGTACAAAAATCTTTATATAATGCATTGGATGACTGACGATAGCTTGGTTACTTCCTGCCTGCAGGTTGATTTATTAGACAGCCCTATTGCCAGACTTGACATAGAGACCACAACACTTGGAGCCACATATGTTGCTAGCTTAGATGCAGGAGTTTGGACCAAGGAACAAGTATTTGCAGGTTAGCACAAGGAGAACGCGACAATCTTTCGCCCAAAATTGGATGAGGTGCACAAGAAGAGGGCTGATTCATGGTACAAGACGGTTTCAAAATCATTCGATTTGGCTGACCTTTCTCTGTAAATGTTTCTTGTCGGCATTGATCTATCTGTTTTTGGAAGATGCAAATGAATAAATTGGTCTTTGCTGGTACTATTCTTAACTACTTGTTATTTACGGTCTTTACAAAAGCGAGTACAAGAATATCCTCAAATTTTCGGCAGGAAGTATTTTTCTAGAATATTTATGTGTGCTTCCATAGATTTGAATGGTTTGCATAGACTATCCCATCAACATAGACAATTGGAGAAGCTCAATTTCCGATCTGCAGCTTTGCTAGAGAATTTTGCTTAGTATGCATTAGTTATTGCATCCGAGAAAAAAGACTTAGGGTACATAAGCCTTGTACTTTGTCAATATTAAAAGTAGGTCTTGGATGAGCAATATGACAGAAGCAACATTTGTGACCTAATTTTCCTGCTCCTGTTTTTGTCTTGCATGGACAACAAGTTTGGCTCTTTGGACTGACACAATTAGCTCGAGCAGCCCACGCAACACCTCCATCGGGTCACTTAGAGACACCTCCCTCCTCTCGAGTTGCGTTGCCGCTGTCCCTCCCCTCCCTCGTTGGCACCTAATCTTATCAAAATAAACCATATAAAATTAAATAGTGAGATAAGTTTAAATAGCCGATGTAAAGTCGAGAGTAACAATGCATTGTTATTGACAGAAATTATCAGATATTTATTCATTTTTATGTAATTGGTGTGCAATATCATTTTATTGAATAATTTATGTACCGTCGCAACATACGAAAATTGTACTATTTAATGTTATCTCTGTCATCCATGCAAGAGGATCCCCATCGTGTTTCGCAAGATGGACACGTCCATCATGTTTCTCAAGATGGGAGCCGCTAAGCTCTTGTTTAGTTTCAGTGTAGAACCTCATGTAGTCACGCTCCTCATGTCTCGGATCCTCCTATCCATATCCCGATGATGATGCCTAACAACATTGTTAGCCCGTCATCGACTCGGACGAGCAGCAACAGATCCCTCTCAATATTTTATGTGCCGTCGCAACGCACGGGCACCTAACTAGTTAAAAAAAAAGGAGAAAGGGGGTCAGCCAGACTGGGCCGCTAGAAGGCCTTACAGCCGAGCAACCCAGCCGGTGACTTAACCTAGACGCAAAGGCTGTATCCCGAGAGGCAAAGAAAAAATAGGGGCAGAGAGCTGGGCGGCGGCGGCGGCTGAACGGATCTCCGTTTTCAGTGGCTTGCTCGGCCGTAGCTTTCGCCCTCTTCTTGCGCGACTAGCTCCTGCTCGGCTCCTTATAATGGGAGTTCGATTTCCTGACTTGGGATCGGTATATGCGATATTCCTTCTCCTCTCTCTCCCTGTTCACTGCTCCAGTTGAGAACTGGATCGATTGACTCGATCTCTGGCCTTCCTGTGGTGATTCTTGCTGGTTGTGATTGGAAGAAAGCTGTAGCTGGTGCTGCGCACGTGCAGCAACGGTTCCTTGTGCTTTTCTTCTGTGCTCTGACGCCTGTGTGGTGCTGTTCTCTGATCTTTGTCCACCGTGGCCTGGTGTTTGGGCTCCCTACTGCGCGGTGTTCCTCTTCTCGGGCTGGTGCCGAGGACGTCTCCCTCGGCTCCGGCAGCGGCTCCAGTATCTCCGTCAACCTCCCGCCGTGCAGGTCCGGACGTGGGCGGCGGAATTGGTTTTCTGGGACAGAACCTCGTGTTCGCTGAGCTGGTCTTCCCACGTAGACAATCTACGTGCTGTGAGTTACCCGTTGCCTCTATTTATTTATTGAATAATTTTGTGCTATCTGCTAGTATTATTTACTTGGGTGTGATTGCACAATTTGTGGGCGGATTATGTGCTCGATGATGATAGCGGTGTAGTGAGACGACGTGACAGTCTGGGTTTTAGTGTGTTGTTATTTTCAGCATTGATATTATTTGTGCCTAGTTATTTCTTACTATTGTGCAAGCTGATTATTTAAGTTCATTATTGTTCCTTAATTCTTATGCACACTGTTTTGATCTTAATATTCATGCTTGATTTCTAGGCTCATAATATTTGATCTAAAACCCTGATTTGGTAAGATAGGACTGTCACGTTAGTCGAGGATCTTTGATCACCCTTTAGCGTTGGAGGGCTGTCTATTGCAGCAACCCGCTATTTTGAGAGCAATATTTTAATATAAACAATCATGTTTATTTGTTTAATCTGCCTTCTTCATCTACCTGCCATGTTTAATTTGCAAATGGATTTGAGTAGCTATATTACATGTTTTCATGTCCTGGAATTGCTACTGTTCATTGCTGTTATAATTACATATGGCATTTATCTGAGTTATATGCTTGTTTTATTCGGAATTAGTATATTTAATCTATTTAAATATGTAGAAAGCATGTCACTTATTCCTCTAAATTTACAACAATCCAGAAAACCAATTCGTATAATGGCCTCCAGTTCTGATGTCATTAAGCCTGAAGCGTTCGACGGCGCTAGCTTTAAGCGCTGGCAGATTAAGACTCGCATGTGGCTCACTGACCTAAAATTATTTTGGGTAGTGACGTCGGCTGTTCCCCAGGCTGCATCAGATGATTCTGATGATGCAGCGAAGGCCGCCGCACTAGCGGAGAAGGCCAAGTGGGACGAAGCCAATGAGGCATGCTTGTCTCGTCTGCTGAACGTCTTGTCGAACCGCTTATTTGACGTGTACTCTCGTTTTACCTCCGCCAAGGGTCTATGGACTGAACTTGAGAACGAGTTCTCTGAAGTTGACAATGGCAATGAGTCATTCACAACGGAAAACTACCTCAACTATAAAATGGTTGAGGGAAGGTCTGTTATGGAGCAGCTACAGGAGATTCAACTCCTTGTTAGGGACTTGGTCCAATATGGTTGCGTCCTACCAGACAGTTTTCAGGTGAATGCAATACTGGCAAAGCTCCCGCCTTCTTGGCGAGACTTTGTGACTTCACGCCGCCACATGAAGAAGCAATTGACTCTCACTGAGTTGTCAGCTGCGATTAATGTGGAAGAGCGTGCAAGGTCCAGTAACAAGCCATCCCAGCAACTCCAGGCTCACGTTGTTGAGAAGGGTGGAGATAGAAAATTCCAGAAGAAGAACTCTCCACAGAAGAATATGAACCAACCTAAGTCCAAAAAGATGAAGAAGAAAAAGGAGGACTTTATCTGCTACGTTTGTGGTGTCTCCGGGCATACAGCTCGGAGATGCAAACTCAGGAAGGGAAAAGGTCCTCCACCTCAGCGCAAAGAAGGGAACGTGGTGGTTAACTCCACCCCAGGGTATGCACCTCAGGCCTTTATGGCAAGTCCATCAGATGACTGGTGGATGGATTCCGGTGCTACTGTTCATATTTGTGCTGATCGATCCATGTTCTCTTCATTCCAGGGATTCAACAGCGCACCAGTCTTGATGGGAAATGGTGTTCCGGCAGCAGTTCGAGGTACTGGACAGGTCTACCTGAAGTTAACTTCAGGAAAGACGCTCGTGCTGAAGGACGTACTCTATGTGCCCTCGATGAGCCGGAACCTCATTTCAGTGTCGCTGCTATGTCGACAGGGTCTCAAATTAGTGTTTGAGTCTAATAAAGTGGTCCTGTCTAAGTTTGGTACTTTTGTTGGAAAGTCATATGAGTCAGGCGGTTTGTTCCGTCTTTCTGTTTTGAACAATCATTCTTCTTACCATGTTAATGTGGTCTGTAATAACGATTCCATTAATAATATATGGCATTCCCGTTTGTGTCATGTGAATTTTGAGGCCATTAAGAGATTAAGTGACATGTCTTTAATTCCTGAATATAAACATGTTAAAGGTGTAAAATGTGGTATTTGTGTGCAAGCCAAGCAGCCTAGAAAACCGTTTCATACGGTTGAAGGCAGAAGTACCACTCCTTTAGAACTAATTCACTCAGATATCTGTGAGATGAATGGTATAATCACAAAAGGCGGTAAAAGATACTTTCTTACCTTGATAGATGATGCTACCAGGTTCTGTTATATTTACTTACTCAGAACTAAAGATGAGGCACTAGAACACTTTAAGATCTATAAGACTGAAGTTGAAAACCAGCTAGACAAGAAAATTAAAAGGTTACGGTCTGATAGAGGAGGTGAATACCTTTCCAACCTTTTTGATGAGTACTGCAAAGAGTGTGGAATCATTCATGAAACCACTGCTCCATATTCACCTCAGTCAAATGGGGTAGCTGAAAGGAAGAACCGAACGGTGTGTGACTTAGCTAATGCTTTGTTGCAAAGTTCGGGGATGCCTGACATCTGGTGGGGCGAGGCAGTACTCACAGTATGCTATGTCCTGAACAGGGTGCCGCCTCGCAACCGTGAAGTCACACCCTATGAAGGATTTAAAGGAAGGAAGCCAGATCTTTCGCATCTTCGAACTTGGGGCTGCCTTGCAAAGGTGAATGTCCCGTTGCCGAAGAAGAGAAAGCTAGGCCCTAAGACCGTAGATTGTGTCTTCTTGGGTTATGCACATAACAGTGCAGCTTATAGATTTCTAGTGGTCCATTCCGAGACAAGCGAAATCGCTGTAAATGTAATAATGGAGTCTCGGGATGTGACATTCTTTGAGAGCATCTTCCCTATGCGGGATAAGGAAGTAGTAGCCCCAGATGGTCCATCTCGGACATATTCTCTGCCCTCGAGTGTCCATGACCAGACTCCAGATTTGGAGTTAAGGAGGAGTAAGAGACAAAGGACTGAAAAGTCTCTGGGTGATGATTATATTATTTATCTAGTGGATGAAGAACCACGCTCCCTCACAGAGGCATATACATCTCCGGATGCAGAGTACTAGAGGGAGGCTGTCCGTAGCGAGATGGATTCAATCATCTCGAACGGAACTTGGGAGATAACTGATCTCCCAGCTGGTTGCAAGCCTGTGGGCTGTAAATGGATCTTTAGGAGGAAGAGGAGACCCGATGGTACTATTGAAAAGTACAAGGCCCGTCTTGTGGCTAAGGGTTTTACTCAAAAGAAAGAGGAGGATTATTTTGATACTTATTCTCCGGTGGCTCGATTGCCCACAATCCGTGTGCTTATAGCGCTGGCAGCTGCGTATAAACTTCTTGTTCATCAAATGGACGTAAAGACAGCATTCCTAAATGGAGAGCTGGAAGAGGAAATTTATATGCAGCAACCAGAAGGATTTGTGGTTAAAGGACAAGAGAGCAAAGTGTGTCGCTTGATTAAATCCTTATACGGTCTTAAACAAGCTCCCAGACAATGGCATGAGAAGTTTAATAATACTCTGACCACTGCCGGGTTTTGTGTAAACGAAGCCGACAAGTGTGTGTATTATCGCTTCTCTGGGGGCAAAGGTGTCATCATGTGTTTATACGTTGATGACATATTGATATTTGGGACCGATTTGGAGGCTATCATGGAGACAAAATTATTCCTCTCCAAGAACTTTGATATGAAGGACTTGGGTGAAGCTGATGTTATACTGAACATCAAGCTGATAAAGGGTGAGGATGGGATTACTTTGTCACAATCCCATTATGTGGAAAAGGTCCTGACTCGCTTTGGACATATGGACTGTAAACCAGTCACCACGCCCTATGATCCATCCTACACGCTCAGTAAATATGAAGGCGAGCCTGTGAACCAGCTACTATATTCGCAGATCATCGGATCTCTCATGTACCTGAGCAGTGCAACTAGACCAGATATCTCATATGCAGTATGCAGACTGGCTCGTTATTCGGCCAGTCCAGGAGATAGACACTGGGTAGCCTTGTACAGAGTGCTTCGGTATTTGAAGGGAGCGATGAATCTTGGTATTAAATATACCGGATTTCCGTCAGTACTTGAAGGATTCAGTGATGCAAACTGGATCTCTGACTCGGATCAAATGAAGTCTACAAGTGGCTATGTGTTCACTTTAGCTGGTGGGGCCGTGTCATGGAGATCGTCTAAACAATCAGTGTCGACACGTTCCACCAAGGAGGCTGAATTAGTTGCACTTGATTCAGCAGCATTGGAGGCTGAATGGTTGAGAGACCTATTGTCAGACCTTCCAATGCTAGCAAAGCCGATACCGGCTGTCCTAGTATACTGTGACAACACTTCTGTGTTGCTGAAAGTGAACAGTAGAAAGGACAACCAAAAATCCTCGAGGCATATCAGAAGACGACTTGATTCATGTCGGCATGCTAGAGAGACGGGTGTAATAACCGTAGATTACATCAAGTCTGAAAGGAACCTTGCTGATCCTTTTACCAAAGGGCTGGCTCAAAAGCCAATCCAAGCAGCGTGTATGGGAATGGGACTCGTACCCTGTTAGCGGTTTCAACTGCGGATAACTGTCCTGTGTGACCGGAGATCCCGAGATCCAGGCTCCAGGAAACGAAGCACTGTGGAACCAAGAGCACAAAAGATAAAGAGTCTCATGAGCTGCTGTGCTCTGACTGTATGGCAGGTTGAGCGATATGCTCTTAATGAAGTCAATGCTATAATCAGGGAAATTGTCCTACAGAATTTCCTTAACGATTTCACCTATATGAGCTGACTGTGGGGTCGCAGTCCAGGAGAGAATGAGGTTTTCTCTCTAGTGAGCTCATGAATAGATATTAAAGGGCATGACCGTAACGCCCTGCCCCGTAAGAGAAGCAGATAATCTGCCTAGTACTATGTGCCTTTTGTGCGAAGATTCTCACACTAGGGTTTGTGGATCAAGGCGTAGTCCTCCGCTTACTCGTGCAGGGTTGGAGTACACTGGGATAGGCTTTGGTTCAAACCTAACAAGTACCTCTGCCGAAAAGTAGTATATAAACAGTACGGGAGCTCAATGACATTGATCAGAAAATAAGAGTGAAAATGGTGGGGATTGCTGTTAATTGGGGTTTTCCCTTTATTAAAAAAAAGAGGAGAAAGGGGGTCAGCCAGACTGGGCCGCTGGAAGGCCTTACAGCCGAGCAACCCAGCTGGTGACTTAACCTAGACGCAAAGGCTGTATCCCGAGAGGCAAAGAAAAAATAGGGGCAGAGAGCTGGGCGGCGGCGGCGGCTGAACGGATCTCCGTTTTCAGTGGCTTGCTCGGCCGTAGCTTTCGCCCTCTTCTTGCGCGACTAGCTCCTGCTCGGCTCCTTATAATGGGAGTTCGATTTCCTGACTTGGGATCGGTATATGCGATATTCCTTCTCCTCTCTCTCCCTGTTCACTGCTCCAGTTGAGAACTGGATCGATTGACTCGATCTCTGGCCTTCCTGTGGTGATTCTTGCTGGTTGTGATTGGAAGAAAGCTGTAGCTGGTGTTGCGCACGTGCAGCAACGGTTCCTTGTGCTTTTCTTCTGTGCTCTGACGCCTGTGTGGTGCTGTTCTCTGATCTTTGTCCACCGTGGCCTGGTGTTTGGGCTCCCTACTGCGCGGTGTTCCTCTTCTCGGGCTGGTGCCGAGGACGTCTCCCTCGGCTCCGGCAGCGGCTCCAGTATCTCCGTCAACCTCCCGCCGTGCAGGTCCGGACGTGGGCGGCGGAATTGGTTTTCTGGGACAGAATCTCGTGTTCGCTGAGCTGGTCTTCCCACGTAGACAATCTACGTGCTGTGAGTTACCCGTTGCCTCTATTTATTTATTGAATAATTTTGTGCTATCTGCTAGTATTATTTACTTGGGTGTGATTGCACAATTTGTGGGCGGATTATGTGCTCGATGATGATAGCGGTGTAGTGAGACGACGTGACAGTCTGGGTTTTAGTGTGTTGTTATTTTCAGCATTGATATTATTTGTGCCTAGTTATTTCTTACTATTGTGCAAGCTGATTATTTAAGTTCATTATTGTTCCTTAATTCTTATGCACACTGTTTTGATCTTAATATTCATGCTTGATTTCTAGGCTCATAATATTTGATCTAAAACCCTGATTTGGTAAGATAGGACTGTCACGTTAGTCGAGGATCTTTGATCACCCTTTAGCGTTGGAGGGCTGTCTATTGCAGCAACCCGCTATTTTGAGGGCAATATTTTAATATAAACAATCATGTTTATTTGTTTAATCTGCCTTCTTCATCTACCTGCCATGTTTAATTTGCAAATGGATTTGAGTAGCTATATTACATGTTTTCATGTCCTGGAATTGCTACTGTTCATTGCTGTTATAATTACATATGGCATTTATCTGAGTTATATGCTTGTTTTATTCGGAATTAGTATATTTAATCTATTTAAATATGTAGAAAGCATGTCACTTATTCCTCTAAATTTACAACAGCCCCTTCTCGAGGAAGGTAAATCTCAGCGTTACTGGATTACTACCTGGCACTTAGATTGATCAGGTTGATGGATCCGGTGCGTCATGTTGTAGTTCGCTTGTAAGCTCCAAGCAATCTCACGAAGCTGCTCATTGTGGCTGCTTCCACGATGCATTGCTTTCCGTCTGTGCGGAATAAAGAGATTTTTACTTGACCTGTAGAGTAATATGGTTAAATAAATCTTTGGGCAAATAATCCATAAACCCTTCAGAAGCTTGTAAAATCAATAAGTAGCTCCACATAGGCTGCTAGCTGTTTGTTGTTTAAATAAATTAAACAGTGTAAATATGTAATTTAATCGTTTGGCCTCTGAATGTAGGCTGTAGTTTAGTTGTAGTTAGACCATAACCTTGCCAATGCAATTTCACATAGAAAATTAGAATCTCCTGTTGTGCCTCCTCTTTGACCACTTTGTAGTTCTGTTTGCTTGATTTTGTGTTAGCTGTGTGTTTCTTTTCCAGCTTGCTGAGATTGACAATCATGGAAAACTGGCATCTAATGAGATCAACATAAATCTTCTGTCAGTTTTTTAATTGATTGTGTTGGTTGTATGCTTCCTTTCCAGCTTGCTGAGATTGTCAATCAAGGAAAACTGGTGTCTGATGAGATCATCATAAATCTGCTGTCAAGACGCCTGGAAGAGAGAGAAGAAAAGGGGTGAATTGGGGTTCATCCTTGATGGCTTTCCTCGAACCATGAGACAAGCGGTAAGCTAATTATTTAACCTGACCATAAGTATGCAAAAACAAATACTTGCCTTTGATCAGGAAGCATTTTTCACTTGCATTTTCTTTTTAGTTCTTACCATACCTTTTTACGTGCTGTTTGGGACCAATAATGTGTAACTTGATCACAGTAGTGGTCACTGTTACCTTTGTTATCAATTCCTATAACCTGATAGTTTCTCAAAACATGCCAACCAAATTTCATTAGCCAAGCTCAAATTGCTTAGAGCTGAATAAGTTTCCTCTGCTATAGACGGATAGACCCCAGCATTGAACAGTGGATTGGTATCCATGGCATTCAATCTTAACATCAACATGTGTTGAAGAATTGTAGGGCCTAATATTGTTTTATCATGTGCCTTGTCAGGAGATACTTGAAGGAGTCACAAATATTGACTTGGTGATCAATCTCAAGCTTCGAGAAGAAGTTGTGGTTGCAAGATGTCTTGGCAGAAGGATGTGCAGCCAGTGTGGAGGAAACTTCAATGTGGCCTCCATTGATATTGAGGGAGAAAATGGTGGAGCTCCAATGCACCTGCCTCCACTATTGCCTCCGCCACAGTGTGAATCGAAGCTAATAACCAGAGCAGATGATACTGAAGAAGTGGTAAAGAACCGGCTACGTGTGTACCATGATCTGGTATGTTCCGGTTGCCTGAGATTGCCTTTTGATAGTTTTCGCTTGCTCAGTAGTCTTTAAAATATCTATTCATGCAACCTGAATACGCAATTTGTGGTATTTGTAGTGAATGAGTTTGTTGTTGATATAGATCAGCTAGACTATTTCTTGCATTAAAAAGGCCCTATATATCTATTATTTGTACATGTGAAATATTGTAAATTGCATTGCATTTTAATACTGCTTTTTAATTTGGCTTTTAATTATAGAAAAGTCACAAACGATTCTTCCTATCACTATAAGGTTTGAATGGCACATATGTAAGATGTTTGGTGTGGTGCCATCATATATCTTACAAAGTGGGTTGTCCTCTTTGCAGACTGAACCAGTGGAGGGATTCTACAAAGCGCGTCAAAAGCTCTTGGAGTTCAATATACCTGGTGGAATACCCGAATCATGGCGAAAGTTATTGGAAGCCTTGAACATAGAAGACTCCAACAATATGAGATCTGCAGTAGCATGATTTTTTTTTAGGAATGCACATTAAATTAAACATCTGTAGCTTATGTCAAAGTTAGTCAATTTTTCTGAACATTCCTTATATCTTTAGAAAGCACGGTCGAATTTGGATTGAGATTAGATTATTTGGCGTAGCACTCTAACTGTACAGTAGATTTGTGATCGATGGGCAAGATGAACGAAAGCGGTCTGTAAAAGGAAAGAAATAGTTGTTCGATGACCAGACATTTATTTGTAGCCTGTACCATATATGAACTTGTTGAAAGAGGTGCATACCAGAAGCAATTTGAATCGTTGTGGATATGATTGAAGCATTTCGTGTATGTGATGAGCTTTGGTTTTTTTATACCTATACGGGCCAAGACTAAAGGTCTTTTGGAGGGAGATTCGAACACCAAGTATTTTCATCTAGTTGCGAATGGTTAACACAAGAAAACCCGTATTTACAGGCTTATGAATGGAGACAATGTAATTACGGAGGATATTGATTTAAAAAACATATCACATCGTATTACAAAACTCTATTCGGTCC
This sequence comes from Zea mays, assembly GCF_902167145.1. Classification (NCBI taxonomy): domain Eukaryota; kingdom Viridiplantae; phylum Streptophyta; class Magnoliopsida; order Poales; family Poaceae; genus Zea; species Zea mays. The sequence continues at coordinate 2,723,840 of NC_050097.1, forward strand.
AGCTACTGAATCCAACTTCCATCTAGATGACTCTAGGATACAAGATATCCCATAAATCTTTAGCGAAGAAAATACTTGTCTTACTGCTGATTTTACCATAGAAGAGGTTAAGGTGGCTATTTTTAAGATGGAGCATAACAAGGCTCCTGGTCCGAATGGTTTTCCGGCCGAGTTCTACCAGTATTTCTGGGATGTTATTAAAAATGACCTGATGGCTCTCTTTTCAGACTTTAGTACTGGTTGCCTCCGGTTACATAGCCTTAATTTTGGGACAATTATATTACTTCCCAAAGTATGTGAGGCTATTAGGATTGAGCAATACAGACCGATATGTCTGCTAAACGTGAGCTTCAAGGTCTTTACTAAAACATCAATGAATAGGCTGGTAGGTGTGACAATTAAAGTTATTAGCCCAACCCAGACGACCTTCTTACCTGGGCGTAATATCATGGAAGATGTTGTTATTCTGCACGAGACTATTCATGAATTACATCGTAAGAAGCAAAGTGGGGTTGTGTTTAAAATAGATTTCGAAAAAGCGTACGATAAAATTAGATGGTCGTTTGTGAGACAGACCTTAAAGTTGAAGGGGTTTTGTGATAGATGGTGTGATTGGATAGAGGCCTTCACTCAAAAAGGTCACGTCAATATTAAAATAAATGACACGTTGGGGAATAATTTTCAAACAAAAAAAAGGACTGCGACAGGGGATCCTCTTTCTCCTGTGTTATTTAACATAGTAGTGGATATGCTAGTAGTGCTTGTTAATAGAGCTAAGAGGGAGGGTCGGATCGGTGGGGTGGTACCTCACTTAGTGGAGGAGGGCCTTTCTATTCTCCAGTATGCAGATGACACGATTTTGTTTATGGAGCATGATATTGAGAAGGCCTGAAACTTAAAACTCATTCTTTGTGCGTTTGAGGAACTTTCCGGCCTTAAGATTAACTTTCATAAGAGTGAAATCTTCTGCTTTGGAGAGGCAAAGGAGGTTGAGCACACGTATTCACAACTCCTTGGGTGTAAGGTTGGGTCTTACCCTTTCAAGTATAGATGGCCAAACGGGCCGGCACGGCCCGTCGCTGGCACGGCTACGAAGCGTGCCGTGCCCAGATGGGCCGGCGTGCCGCTGCCGCGGCCCAAGCACGGCCCGTGAGCCTGTTAGTCGTGCTGGGCCGGCCCGGTGGCACTATGGTCCATCTGAGTATATCGTGCTAGGCCGGCCCGGTGGCACTATGACCCATCTGAGTATATTGTAGAATTTAGCAAAAAAAGTGTAGTTGTGGGGGCTTGAACCCACAACCTAGTGTATATAAGAAGCTTAAACGCATCCATCTAACCAGTGCAGCTACAGTTTTATTGTGTTATATGTTGAATTCTTATACTTAATATATGTAAACTATTATTTATAAAATAAAAAATGTAATTGTGTCGTGCCCGTGCCAGCACTACGGGTCGAGATAGTGGCCCAGGCACGGCACTATAGCCGTGTCGTGCCAGGCACTAGCACTATACTAATCGGACCGGGTCGTGCCTGGACCGTGCTTTTTCGTGCCGTGCCTGGGCTGACCCATCGTGTTAGTGCCAAATGGCCATCTATACTTTCAAGTATCTAGGTATTCCTATGCAAGTTACAAAATTAAAGAACGCCGATTGGAATGTACTGTTGGAAAGAATTGAGAAGAAACTAAGCAGCTCGAAAGGTAAACATCTTTCGGTTGGCGGACGCTTAGTTCTTATTAATTCGGTTCTGATAAGTCTTCCTATGTTCATGATGTCTTTCTTTGAAATCCCTCGGGTAATACTCAGGAAGTTGGACTACTTGAGGTCTAGATTTTTTGGCAAGCTGATAGCCAAAAAAGAAATATAGACTAGCTAAGTGGGACATCCGGTGTCAACCTAAGGACATGGGAGGACTGGGAATAAAAAACATTGACACCCAGAATAAATGTTTACTTAGCAAATGGTTGTTTAAGTTAATTAATGAGGAAGGTTTATGGCAAGAAGTAATTAGAAAGAAGTACCTATGTAACAAATCTATTGGACAGGTTCGCAGAAAACCAGGAGACTCCCATTTTTGGACTGGCCTTATGAAAGTAAGAGACATGTTTCTAGAAAGGGGAGTTTTTACGGTTAATAATGGTCGTGATATACGTTTTTGGGAAGATAGGTGGTTAGGTAATTTTACCTTACAACAAAGATTCCCGAGCTTGTATAACCTAGTCCATAGAAAGAATGATATAGTGGCTAATGTCTGTGCAATGAGTCCTTTGAATGTTTCCTTTCGAAGAGGACTTGTGGGAGTCAATCTCCAAAATTGGTATAATTTGGTAAGTTTGGTTGTTAATGTATCCTTAAACAATTCAAGCGACAAGTTTCAGTGGGGCCTCCACCAGAACGGTCAGTATTCTGTCAAGTCCTTTTATGATTTCATAATCGGTAATGGACGGGTTAGGCGTGACCAAACGGTGTGGAAGCTCAAAATGCCGCTTAAAATCAAGATTTTCTCTTGGTATTTAAGGAGGGGGGTTATACTAACTAAGGGTAGTTTGACAAAAAGAAATTGGAACGACAACAGAAAGTGTGTGTTTTGTTTAGACGACGAGTCGATCCAACATCTTTTCTTTGATTACCATTATGCTAAGTTTATTTGGCGGGTTGTTAGCTTTACTTTTGGCCTAAAAGAACCGACTAACACCGAGGACATTTACAATAGTTGGCTTATAAATGTAAATGCTAGGTGGAGGTCGTTGATTTTGGTTGGTGCTACTACCATTTGTTGGGCATTATGGTTGTGTAGAAATGATGTTGTTTTTTATAAAATCCCTATACAAACTTATATGCAGGTACTCTTCCGAGGAATTTATTGATGTCGTTCTTGGGCGCTCCTCCAAAAGCATGAAGATGATGCCAAAATTATGAAGGATGCCTGCAGGGGGTTACAAGTGTCGGTGATGCAAATATTTGCTCATCAGGGGTGGCAATTTAGTAATAGGATTACTATCTAAGATGTAGCCTTTATGTTTTTGCTCTCCCAACTACGCTTGGGTTTGTGCCGCCTGTGGCAATGGATTTGTTTGTTTTGTGGATTTGTGTGGCCGTCATCCGTTTCGGATGTAGGTCGGGACATCTTTTCCCATTATCTAAAAAAATCATACAACAGTCTGTTAGGTTATCTGCCAGCTGGTTCATTGCATCCAGTGTGTATATGGTCGACCTCATGAAGTCATGCATGCCTTGGGGAGTCTACCAGCGATTGTGAGTTGTGATACTGGTCTTGTTAGGTTTTAGTTGAGTCTGAACTAGGCATGTGGTCAGGGATCACGGGAGGATTTAGACATTGGAGGACCTGCAACTGAAGCGAGGAAACTGGGAACTCTTCGGTGTATAACCAGCCACCAGCACTGTCCCTAGTTTGTGTTAGATCACTGAAATTTTCCCAAAATCAGGTCAGGCTGCTGGATTTCTTGTTTTTGTCAGCTACATAAGCCAATAGACGCGAGCTGTGCCAAATCCCGATGAAACAGCACAAGCTGGGCAGTTATATTTGGTTGATGCTAATGTGTATCAAATGCTTAAAAGCACAACAAGCATCAGGGGGTGTAGCTCATATGGTAGAGCGCTCGCTTCGCATGCGAGAGGCACGAGGTTCGATTCCCCGCACCTCCATTATTTTTCTTTTTTAATCTCGAGCTATGTATGAATTTATCAAAAGCACAATTCTTTCTTTTAACTGACACACACGCCCCGAACAAACTGAATGTGTAGGACATAATCTAGGAAGTAGGGACATGGATCTGTCTCCTAAAATAAAACTGACAAAAAGAGGTCTCATGTTGCCATGCAAAGAGAAAATTGCTTATCTCGTTCTATATAGAGACGACAACTTCCCATCCTTTTGCAGTAGATCTTGAAGTACGACCATTAATGTACCAAGGACGGTACTCTAAGAAATCGACAAATTTAGGAAGCGATTCCTCTAGGAAGGGAATGAGAACCACACTGGTGGCAAGTGCAAGGTTAACAGGCCCACAGTGGCAAGGCCGCTGGATCTTGAGGGACTTGGCGTCCTTGACATCCACCGCTTTGCGAGGGCTCTACGACTTTGCTGCCTATGGCGGATTGGGAGGACCCAAATGCCCCTTGGACGGGGTTACAGACTCATTGTAACAACACTAGTAAAGACTCCTTGGATGAATACAAATAATATTATCCATTTGATTTTAGTAAGCAAGAGAGTTATTCATCGATCTGAACTAATGTTGCGTTAAGTTTAGGTGCAAATTAACGTGTATACTCCAACAACTGCTTGAAACAAATGCTAAAAATCTAAAAATGGGACAAATAAAAAAAAACTCAAGTATGGTGCTAAATGGGCCGTTTTACTTGTATTGCATGTGCCAGACGTCCTTTCCTTTTGCCATGCAAGTGCCCGACGCACACGCCTGTGCACACGCAAAAGCTCCAGATGGATTGGTGAGAACGCAATGGCCAGTTGGCCACAAAAATATACAGAACATGAGTCGCTGGATACAAGACGCGTTTTTTTTAAAGAAGGTTGAAGAAGCTGTTGGAGCAAGTAAAATGTGATTTCTTTTCTAATATCTATTTTAGGAAGGTTTATAAGTTCTTTTGGAGTTGCTCTAACGGACATCGTTTCGTTGCTAAATAACAACGTGAGCTTAGCAGTACTCGTGGATTTTTTTACCTTTGTCGACTCTCGCCTCTCATGTAAGCACTCATCAAGCAGCAAAAACATATTATCTTTCTTTCCATCGAAGAGGCGCTCCTTCAACAACATCCTCTATGTGCGTTGATGCAGTCACATTTATGAATTGTGCACCACTTGCCTGCACAATTTACATGAATAAAGAAATCTATTGTATCAAAAACGATTAATGTATTACTGCTAGTATGATTAGTATATAGCTCATGCTAACGCTATGATCCTAAGAAGGGGGTCGACAGTGGTGGTGGCGGGGCGAGGGGCGACAACGACACGACTGAGGGGAGGGGCAACGAGAACACAGGGGGAGGGGGAGAGGGGTGCGGGGAGGGGAGGGGAGGATGAAGACAAAGAATATTGTCGATCAGATTTTAGTAAGTGAGAGGGTTATTCAGTGATATGAATTAATGTTGTGTTAAGTTTAGTGTAATTTATTTGTTGGATTTAATGAAGGTTTTGAGTGTATGGGTGATTTGTTTGTGTGGGTTTTGCAAAAGTTTAAACTAATGAATTATATAGTGATATAGATATAGATGAATGGTGCACCTTGTAAATAGATCAGATCATGAATAAAACTATCATACATCTGTGTGTTGTTTTTTTGGTTGAATAAATGGCACACCATGAAAATGGATCGTATCTAGTAAATAATTATATATCTGTGTATAGTTTTTGGCGCGATATTCATGTTGACTTGTTTGGCCGAAACAGAAAAAAAGGAAGCCAAGGCAACGGTAAAAGACGCGCCATAAAACGGCGCGCGGCTTCTGTTTTCTGCTGCCGGACCAAAAAAAAAATAGTGAGACAATAAAATAATGCCACGTGTGTGGATCACGTAGCGGAGTCCGAAGCCGCGTCTGGTCTGATTAGGGAATCTTGTTAGAGATGGATTAAAATTAAATTAGTGGATACATCTCCTATATCTTAGGAGATCTAACAGTCCATATGCCTATATAAATAACTAGGACCCTGCCCAAGTTTCATCGCTACTCGTCTTGTCTGATTCCCCCGAGCTAGCCTAGCCAGCGAGATGGCGGGGATCTCTCGCGCGATCAGGGCCTGCGCCGCCACGTCCCAGCGCACCCTGGCCGCTGCTTCGGCGGTGACGCTGCCGAAGGAGGCGGGGGTGAAACCGGCAACGGTCGGGCGCAGGGGGCGGGGTCCGGAGGACGGGAGGCGCGTGCAGTGGGCGTTCCTCGGGTGCCCCGGGGTGGGGAAGGGCACCTACGCCAGCCGCCTCTCGCAGCTGCTCGGCGTCCCACACATTGCCACCGGCGACCTCGTCCGCGACGCCCTGGCCTCCCCTGGCCCCTGCTGTTAATTGGGGTTTTCCCTTTATTAAAAAAAAAAGGAGAAAGGGGGTCAGCCAGACTGGGCCGCTAGAAGGCCTTACAGCCGAGCAACCCAGCTGGTGACTTAACCTAGACGCAAAGGCTGTATCCCGAGAGGCAAAAAAAAAAATAGGGGCAGAGAGCTGGGCGGCGGCGGCTGAACGGATCTCCGTTTTCAGTGGCTTGCTCGGCCGTAGCTTTCGCCCTCTTCTTGCGCGACTAGCTCCTGCTCGGCTCCTTATAATGGGAGTTCGATTTCCTGACTTGGGATCGGTATATGCGATATTCCTTCTCCTCTCTCTCCCTGTTCACTGCTCCAGTTGAGAACTGGATCGATTGACTCGATCTCTGGCCTTCCTGTGGTGATTCTTGCTGGTTGTGATTGGAAGAAAGCTGTAGCTGGTGCTGCGCACGTGCAGCAACGGTTCCTTGTGCTTTTCTTCTGTGCTCTGACGCCTGTGTGGTGCTGTTCTCTGATCTTTGTCCACCGTGGCCTGGTGTTTGGGCTCCCTACTGCGCGGTGTTCCTCTTCTCGGGCTGGTGCCGAGGACGTCTCCCTCGGCTCCGGCAGCGGCTCCAGTATCTCCGTCAACCTCCCGCCGTGCAGGTCCGGACGTGGGCGGCGGAATTGGTTTTCTGGGACAGAACCTCGTGTTCGCTGAGCTGGTCTTCCCACGTAGACAATCTACGTGCTGTGAGTTACCCGTTGCCTCTATTTATTTATTGAATAATTTTGTGCTATCTGCTAGTATTATTTACTTGGGTGTGATTGCACAATTTGTGGGCGGATTATGTGCTCGATGATGATAGCGGTGTAGTGAGACGACGTGACAGTCTGGGTTTTAGTGTGTTGTTATTTTCAGCATTGATATTATTTGTGCCTAGTTATTTCTTACTATTGTGCAAGCTGATTATTTAAGTTCATTATTGTTCCTTAATTCTTATGCACACTGTTTTGATCTTAATATTCATGCTTGATTTCTAGGCTCATAATATTTGATCTAAAACCCTGATTTGGTAAGATAGGACTGTCACGTTAGTCGAGGATCTTTGATCACCCTTTAGCGTTGGAGGGCTGTCTATTGCAGCAACCCGCTATTTTGAGAGCAATATTTTAATATAAACAATCATGTTTATTTGTTTAATCTGCCTTCTTCATCTACCTGCCATGTTTAATTTGCAAATGGATTTGAGTAGCTATATTACATGTTTTCATGTCCTGGAATTGCTACTGTTCATTGCTGTTATAATTACATATGGCATTTATCTGAGTTATATGCTTGTTTTATTCGGAATTAGTATATTTAATCTATTTAAATATGTAGAAAGCATGTCACTTATTCCTCTAAATTTACAACAATCCAGAAAACCAATTCGTATAATGGCCTCCAGTTCTGATGTCATTAAGCCTGAAGCGTTCGACGGCGCTAGCTTTAAGCGCTGGCAGATTAAGACTCGCATGTGGCTCACTGACCTAAAATTATTTTGGGTAGTGACGTCGGCTGTTCCCCAGGCTGCATCAGATGATTCTGATGATGCAGCGAAGGCCGCCGCACTAGCGGAGAAGGCCAAGTGGGACGAAGCCAATGAGGCATGCTTGTCTCGTCTGCTGAACGTCTTGTCGAACCGCTTATTTGACGTGTACTCTCGTTTTACCTCCGCCAAGGGTCTATGGACTGAACTTGAGAACGAGTTCTCTGAAGTTGACAATGGCAATGAGTCATTCACAACGGAAAACTACCTCAACTATAAAATGGTTGAGGGAAGGTCTGTTATGGAGCAGCTACAGGAGATTCAACTCCTTGTTAGGGACTTGGTCCAATATGGTTGCGTCCTACCAGACAGTTTTCAGGTGAATGCAATACTGGCAAAGCTCCCGCCTTCTTGGCAAGACTTTGTGACTTCACGCCGCCACATGAAGAAGCAATTGACTCTCACTGAGTTGTCAGCTGCGATTAATGTGGAAGAGCGTGCAAGGTCCAGTAACAAGCCATCCCAGCAACTCCAGGCTCACGTTGTTGAGAAGGGTGGAGATAGAAAATTCCAGAAGAAGAAGAACTCTCCACAGAAGAATATGAACCAACCTAAGTCCAAAAAGATGAAGAAGAAAAAGGAGGACTTTATCTGCTACGTTTGTGGTGTCTCCGGGCATACAGCTCGGAGATGCAAACTCAGGAAGGGAAAAGGTCCTCCACCTCAGCGCAAAGAAGGGAACGTGGTGGTTAACTCCACCCCAGGGTATGCACCTCAGGCCTTTATGGCAAGTCCATCAGATGACTGGTGGATGGATTCCGGTGCTACTGTTCATATTTGTGCTGATCGATCCATGTTCTCTTCATTCCAGGGATTCAACAGCGCACCAGTCTTGATGGGAAATGGTGTTCCGGCAGCAGTTCGAGGTACTGGACAGGTCTACCTGAAGTTAACTTCAGGAAAGACGCTCGTGCTGAAGGACGTACTCTATGTGCCCTCGATGAGCCGGAACCTCATTTCAGTGTCGCTGCTATGTCGACAGGGTCTCAAATTAGTGTTTGAGTCTAATAAAGTGGTCCTGTCTAAGTTTGGTACTTTTGTTGGAAAGTCATATGAGTCAGGCGGTTTGTTCCGTCTTTCTGTTTTGAACAATCATTCTTCTTACCATGTTAATGTGGTCTGTAATAACGATTCCATTAATAATATATGGCATTCCCGTTTGTGTCATGTGAATTTTGAGGCCATTAAGAGATTAAGTGACATGTCTTTAATTCCTGAATATAAACATGTTAAAGGTGTAAAATGTGGTATTTGTGTGCAAGCCAAGCAGCCTAGAAAACCGTTTCATACGGTTGAAGGCAGAAGTACCACTCCTTTAGAACTAATTCACTCAGATATCTGTGAGATGAATGGTATAATCACAAAAGGCGGTAAAAGATACTTTCTTACCTTGATAGATGATGCTACCAGGTTCTGTTATATTTACTTACTCAGAACTAAAGATGAGGCACTAGAACACTTTAAGATCTATAAGACTGAAGTTGAAAACCAGCTAGACAAGAAAATTAAAAGGTTACGGTCTGATAGAGGAGGTGAATACCTTTCCAACCTTTTTGATGAGTACTGCAAAGAGTGTGGAATCATTCATGAAACCACTGCTCCATATTCACCTCAGTCAAATGGGGTAGCTGAAAGGAAGAACCGAACGGTGTGTGACTTAGCTAATGCTTTGTTGCAAAGTTCGGGGATGCCTGACATCTGGTGGGGCGAGGCAGTACTCACAGTATGCTATGTCCTGAACAGGGTGCCGCCTCGCAACCGTGAAGTCACACCCTATGAAGGATTTAAAGGAAGGAAGCCAGATCTTTCGCATCTTCGAACTTGGGGCTGCCTTGCAAAGGTGAATGTCCCGTTGCCGAAGAAGAGAAAGCTAGGCCCTAAGACCGTAGATTGTGTCTTCTTGGGTTATGCACATAACAGTGCAGCTTATAGATTTCTAGTGGTCCATTCCGAGACAAGCGAAATCGCTGTAAATGTAATAATGGAGTCTCGGGATGTGACATTCTTTGAGAGCATCTTCCCTATGCGGGATAAGGAAGTAGTAGCCCCAGATGGTCCATCTCGGACATATTCTCTGCCCTCGAGTGTCCATGACCAGACTCCAGATTTGGAGTTAAGGAGGAGTAAGAGACAAAGGACTGAAAAGTCTCTGGGTGATGATTATATTATTTATCTAGTGGATGAAGAACCACGCTCCCTCACAGAGGCATATACATCTCCGGATGCAGAGTACTAGAGGGAGGCTGTCCGTAGCGAGATGGATTCAATCATCTCGAACGGAACTTGGGAGATAACTGATCTCCCAGCTGGTTGCAAGCCTGTGGGCTGTAAATGGATCTTTAGGAGGAAGAGGAGACCCGATGGTACTATTGAAAAGTACAAGGCCCGTCTTGTGGCTAAGGGTTTTACTCAAAAGAAAGAGGAGGATTATTTTGATACTTATTCTCCGGTGGCTCGATTGCCCACAATCCGTGTGCTTATAGCGCTGGCAGCTGCGTATAAACTTCTTGTTCATCAAATGGACGTAAAGACAGCATTCCTAAATGGAGAGCTGGAAGAGGAAATTTATATGCAGCAACCAGAAGGATTTGTGGTTAAAGGACAAGAGAGCAAAGTGTGTCGCTTGATTAAATCCTTATACGGTCTTAAACAAGCTCCCAGACAATGGCATGAGAAGTTTAATAATACTCTGACCACTGCCGGGTTTTGTGTAAACGAAGCCGACAAGTGTGTGTATTATCGCTTCTCTGGGGGCAAAGGTGTCATCATGTGTTTATACGTTGATGACATATTGATATTTGGGACCGATTTGGAGGCTATCATGGAGACAAAATTATTCCTCTCCAAGAACTTTGATATGAAGGACTTGGGTGAAGCTGATGTTATACTGAACATCAAGCTGATAAAGGGTGAGGATGGGATTACTTTGTCACAATCCCATTATGTGGAAAAGGTCCTGACTCGCTTTGGACATATGGACTGTAAACCAGTCACCACGCCCTATGATCCATCCTACACGCTCAGTAAATATGAAGGCGAGCCTGTGAACCAGCTACTATATTCGCAGATCATCGGATCTCTCATGTACCTGAGCAGTGCAACTAGACCAGATATCTCATATGCAGTATGCAGACTGGCTCGTTATTCGGCCAGTCCAGGAGATAGACACTGGGTAGCCTTGTACAGAGTGCTTCGGTATTTGAAGGGAGCGATGAATCTTGGTATTAAATATACCGGATTTCCGTCAGTACTTGAAGGATTCAGTGATGCAAACTGGATCTCTGACTCGGATCAAATGAAGTCTACAAGTGGCTATGTGTTCACTTTAGCTGGTGGGGCCGTGTCATGGAGATCGTCTAAACAATCAGTGTCGACACGTTCCACCAAGGAGGCTGAATTAGTTGCACTTGATTCAGCAGCATTGGAGGCTGAATGGTTGAGAGACCTATTGTCAGACCTTCCAATGCTAGCAAAGCCGATACCGGCTGTCCTAGTATACTGTGACAACACTTCTGTGTTGCTGAAAGTGAACAGTAGAAAGGACAACCAAAAATCCTCGAGGCATATCAGAAGACGACTTGATTCATGTCGGCATGCTAGAGAGACGGGTGTAATAACCGTAGATTACATCAAGTCTGAAAGGAACCTTGCTGATCCTTTTACCAAAGGGCTGGCTCAAAAGCCAATCCAAGCAGCGTGTATGGGAATGGGACTCGTACCCTGTTAGCGGTTTCAACTGCGGATAACTGTCCTGTGTGACCGGAGATCCCGAGATCCAGGCTCCAGGAAACGAAGCACTGTGGAACCAAGAGCACAAAAGATAAAGAGTCTCATGAGCTGCTGTGCTCTGACTGTATGGCAGGTTGAGCGATATGCTCTTAATGAAGTCAATGCTATAATCAGGGAAATTGTCCTACAGAATTTCCTTAACGATTTCACCTATATGAGCTGACTGTGGGGTCGCAGTCCAGGAGAGAATGAGGTTTTCTCTCTAGTGAGCTCATGAATAGATATTAAAGGGCATGACCGTAACGCCCTGCCCCGTAAGAGAAGCAGATAATCTGCCTAGTACTATGTGCCTTTTGTGCGAAGATTCTCACACTAGGGTTTGTGGATCAAGGCGTAGTCCTCCGCTTACTCGTGCAGGGTTGGAGTACACTGGGATAGGCTTTGGTTCAAACCTAACAAGTACCTCTGCCGAAAAGTAGTATATAAACAGTACGGGAGCTCAATGACATTGATCAGAAAATAAGAGTGAAAATGGTGGGGATTGCTGTTAATTGGGGTTTTCCCTTTATTAAAAAAAAGAGGAGAAAGGGGGTCAGCCAGACTGGGCCGCTAGAAGGCCTTACAGCCGAGCAACCCAGCTGGTGACTTAACCTAGACGCAAAGGCTGTATCCCGAGAGGCAAAGAAAAAATAGGGGCAGAGAGCTGGGCGGCGGCGGCGGCTGAACGGATCTCCGTTTTCAGTGGCTTGCTCGGCCGTAGCTTTCGCCCTCTTCTTGCGCGACTAGCTCCTGCTCGGCTCCTTATAATGGGAGTTCGATTTCCTGACTTGGGATCGGTATATGCGATATTCCTTCTCCTCTCTCTCCCTGTTCACTGCTCCAGTTGAGAACTGGATCGATTGACTCGATCTCTGGCCTTCCTGTGGTGATTCTTGCTGGTTGTGATTGGAAGAAAGCTGTAGCTGGTGCTGCGCACGTGCAGCAACGGTTCCTTGTGCTTTTCTTCTGTGCTCTGACGCCTGTGTGGTGCTGTTCTCTGATCTTTGTCCACCGTGGCCTGGTGTTTGGGCTCCCTACTGCGCGGTGTTCCTCTTCTCGGGCTGGTGCCGAGGACGTCTCCCTCGGCTCCGGCAGCGGCTCCAGTATCTCCGTCAACCTCCCGCCGTGCAGGTCCGGACGTGGGCGGCGGAATTGGTTTTCTGGGACAGAACCTCGTGTTCGCTGAGCTGGTCTTCCCACGTAGACAATCTACGTGCTGTGAGTTACCCGTTGCCTCTATTTATTTATTGAATAATTTTGTGCTATCTGCTAGTATTATTTACTTGGGTGTGATTGCACAATTTGTGGGCGGATTATGTGCTCGATGATGATAGCGGTGTAGTGAGACGACGTGACAGTCTGGGTTTTAGTGTGTTGTTATTTTCAGCATTGATATTATTTGTGCCTAGTTATTTCTTACTATTGTGCAAGCTGATTATTTAAGTTCATTATTGTTCCTTAATTCTTATGCACACTGTTTTGATCTTAATATTCATGCTTGATTTCTAGGCTCATAATATTTGATCTAAAACCCTGATTTGGTAAGATAGGACTGTCACGTTAGTCGAGGATCTTTGATCACCCTTTAGCGTTGGAGGGCTGTCTATTGCAGCAACCCGCTATTTTGAGAGCAATATTTTAATATAAACAATCATGTTTATTTGTTTAATCTGCCTTCTTCATCTACCTGCCATGTTTAATTTGCAAATGGATTTGAGTAGCTATATTACATGTTTTCATGTCCTGGAATTGCTACTGTTCATTGCTGTTATAATTACATATGGCATTTATCTGAGTTATATGCTTGTTTTATTCGGAATTAGTATATTTAATCTATTTAAATATGTAGAAAGCATGTCACTTATTCCTCTAAATTTACAACAATCCAGAAAACCAATTCGTATAATGGCCTCCAGTTCTGATGTCATTAAGCCTGAAGCGTTCGACGGCGCTAGCTTTAAGCGCTGGCAGATTAAGACTCGCATGTGGCTCACTGACCTAAAATTATTTTGGGTAGTGACGTCGGCTGTTCCCCAGGCTGCATCAGATGATTCTGATGATGCAGCGAAGGCCGCCGCACTAGCGGAGAAGGCCAAGTGGGACGAAGCCAATGAGGCATGCTTGTCTCGTCTGCTGAACGTCTTGTCGAACCGCTTATTTGACGTGTACTCTCGTTTTACCTCCGCCAAGGGTCTATGGACTGAACTTGAGAACGAGTTCTCTGAAGTTGACAATGGCAATGAGTCATTCACAACGGAAAACTACCTCAACTATAAAATGGTTGAGGGAAGGTCTGTTATGGAGCAGCTACAGGAGATTCAACTCCTTGTTAGGGACTTGGTCCAATATGGTTGCGTCCTACCAGACAGTTTTCAGGTGAATGCAATACTGGCAAAGCTCCCGCCTTCTTGGCGAGACTTTGTGACTTCACGCCGCCACATGAAGAAGCAATTGACTCTCACTGAGTTGTCAGCTGCGATTAATGTGGAAGAGCGTGCAAGGTCCAGTAACAAGCCATCCCAGCAACTCCAGGCTCACGTTGTTGAGAAGGGTGGAGATAGAAAATTCCAGAAGAAGAAGAACTCTCCACAGAAGAATATGAACCAACCTAAGTCCAAAAAGATGAAGAAGAAAAAGGAGGACTTTATCTGCTACGTTTGTGGTGTCTCCGGGCATACAGCTCGGAGATGCAAACTCAGGAAGGGAAAAGGTCCTCCACCTCAGCGCAAAGAAGGGAACGTGGTGGTTAACTCCACCCCAGGGTATGCACCTCAGGCCTTTATGGCAAGTCCATCAGATGACTGGTGGATGGATTCCGGTGCTACTGTTCATATTTGTGCTGATCGATCCATGTTCTCTTCATTCCAGGGATTCAACAGCGCACCAGTCTTGATGGGAAATGGTGTTCCGGCAGCAGTTCGAGGTACTGGACAGGTCTACCTGAAGTTAACTTCAGGAAAGACGCTCGTGCTGAAGGACGTACTCTATGTGCCCTCGATGAGCCGGAACCTCATTTCAGTGTCGCTGCTATGTCGACAGGGTCTCAAATTAGTGTTTGAGTCTAATAAAGTGGTCCTGTCTAAGTTTGGTACTTTTGTTGGAAAGTCATATGAGTCAGGCGGTTTGTTCCGTCTTTCTGTTTTGAACAATCATTCTTCTTACCATGTTAATGTGGTCTGTAATAACGATTCCATTAATAATATATGGCATTCCCGTTTGTGTCATGTGAATTTTGAGGCCATTAAGAGATTAAGTGACATGTCTTTAATTCCTGAATATAAACATGTTAAAGGTGTAAAATGTGGTATTTGTGTGCAAGCCAAGCAGCCTAGAAAACCGTTTCATACGGTTGAAGGCAGAAGTACCACTCCTTTAGAACTAATTCACTCAGATATCTGTGAGATGAATGGTATAATCACAAAAGGCGGTAAAAGATACTTTCTTACCTTGATAGATGATGCTACCAGGTTCTGTTATATTTACTTACTCAGAACTAAAGATGAGGCACTAGAACACTTTAAGATCTATAAGACTGAAGTTGAAAACCAGCTAGACAAGAAAATTAAAAGGTTACGGTCTGATAGAGGAGGTGAATACCTTTCCAACCTTTTTGATGAGTACTGCAAAGAGTGTGGAATCATTCATGAAACCACTGCTCCATATTCACCTCAGTCAAATGGGGTAGCTGAAAGGAAGAACCGAACGGTGTGTGACTTAGCTAATGCTTTGTTGCAAAGTTCGGGGATGCCTGACATCTGGTGGGGCGAGGCAGTACTCACAGTATGCTATGTCCTGAACAGGGTGCCGCCTCGCAACCGTGAAGTCACACCCTATGAAGGATTTAAAGGAAGGAAGCCAGATCTTTCGCATCTTCGAACTTGGGGCTGCCTTGCAAAGGTGAATGTCCCGTTGCCGAAGAAGAGAAAGCTAGGCCCTAAGACCGTAGATTGTGTCTTCTTGGGTTATGCACATAACAGTGCAGCTTATAGATTTCTAGTGGTCCATTCCGAGACAAGCGAAATCGCTGTAAATGTAATAATGGAGTCTCGGGATGTGACATTCTTTGAGAGCATCTTCCCTA
This sequence comes from Zea mays, assembly GCF_902167145.1. Classification (NCBI taxonomy): domain Eukaryota; kingdom Viridiplantae; phylum Streptophyta; class Magnoliopsida; order Poales; family Poaceae; genus Zea; species Zea mays. Next base: position 2,739,276 of record NC_050097.1, read on the forward strand.
TGCGGGATAAGGAAGTAGTAGCCCCAGATGGTCCATCTCGGACATATTCTCTGCCCTCGAGTGTCCATGACCAGACTCCAGATTTGGAGTTAAGGAGGAGTAAGAGACAAAGGACTGAAAAGTCTCTGGGTGATGATTATATTATTTATCTAGTGGATGAAGAACCACGCTCCCTCACAGAGGCATATACATCTCCGGATGCAGAGTACTAGAGGGAGGCTGTCCGTAGCGAGATGGATTCAATCATCTCGAACGGAACTTGGGAGATAACTGATCTCCCAGCTGGTTGCAAGCCTGTGGGCTGTAAATGGATCTTTAGGAGGAAGAGGAGACCCGATGGTACTATTGAAAAGTACAAGGCCCGTCTTGTGGCTAAGGGTTTTACTCAAAAGAAAGAGGAGGATTATTTTGATACTTATTCTCCGGTGGCTCGATTGCCCACAATCCGTGTGCTTATAGCGCTGGCAGCTGCGTATAAACTTCTTGTTCATCAAATGGACGTAAAGACAGCATTCCTAAATGGAGAGCTGGAAGAGGAAATTTATATGCAGCAACCAGAAGGATTTGTGGTTAAAGGACAAGAGAGCAAAGTGTGTCGCTTGATTAAATCCTTATACGGTCTTAAACAAGCTCCCAGACAATGGCATGAGAAGTTTAATAATACTCTGACCACTGCCGGGTTTTGTGTAAACGAAGCCGACAAGTGTGTGTATTATCGCTTCTCTGGGGGCAAAGGTGTCATCATGTGTTTATACGTTGATGACATATTGATATTTGGGACCGATTTGGAGGCTATCATGGAGACAAAATTATTCCTCTCCAAGAACTTTGATATGAAGGACTTGGGTGAAGCTGATGTTATACTGAACATCAAGCTGATAAAGGGTGAGGATGGGATTACTTTGTCACAATCCCATTATGTGGAAAAGGTCCTGACTCGCTTTGGACATATGGACTGTAAACCAGTCACCACGCCCTATGATCCATCCTACACGCTCAGTAAATATGAAGGCGAGCCTGTGAACCAGCTACTATATTCGCAGATCATCGGATCTCTCATGTACCTGAGCAGTGCAACTAGACCAGATATCTCATATGCAGTATGCAGACTGGCTCGTTATTCGGCCAGTCCAGGAGATAGACACTGGGTAGCCTTGTACAGAGTGCTTCGGTATTTGAAGGGAGCGATGAATCTTGGTATTAAATATACCGGATTTCCGTCAGTACTTGAAGGATTCAGTGATGCAAACTGGATCTCTGACTCGGATCAAATGAAGTCTACAAGTGGCTATGTGTTCACTTTAGCTGGTGGGGCCGTGTCATGGAGATCGTCTAAACAATCAGTGTCGACACGTTCCACCAAGGAGGCTGAATTAGTTGCACTTGATTCAGCAGCATTGGAGGCTGAATGGTTGAGAGACCTATTGTCAGACCTTCCAATGCTAGCAAAGCCGATACCGGCTGTCCTAGTATACTGTGACAACACTTCTGTGTTGCTGAAAGTGAACAGTAGAAAGGACAACCAAAAATCCTCGAGGCATATCAGAAGACGACTTGATTCATGTCGGCATGCTAGAGAGACGGGTGTAATAACCGTAGATTACATCAAGTCTGAAAGGAACCTTGCTGATCCTTTTACCAAAGGGCTGGCTCAAAAGCCAATCCAAGCAGCGTGTATGGGAATGGGACTCGTACCCTGTTAGCGGTTTCAACTGCGGATAACTGTCCTGTGTGACCGGAGATCCCGAGATCCAGGCTCCAGGAAACGAAGCACTGTGGAACCAAGAGCACAAAAGATAAAGAGTCTCATGAGCTGCTGTGCTCTGACTGTATGGCAGGTTGAGCGATATGCTCTTAATGAAGTCAATGCTATAATCAGGGAAATTGTCCTACAGAATTTCCTTAACGATTTCACCTATATGAGCTGACTGTGGGGTCGCAGTCCAGGAGAGAATGAGGTTTTCTCTCTAGTGAGCTCATGAATAGATATTAAAGGGCATGACCGTAACGCCCTGCCCCGTAAGAGAAGCAGATAATCTGCCTAGTACTATGTGCCTTTTGTGCGAAGATTCTCACACTAGGGTTTGTGGATCAAGGCGTAGTCCTCCGCTTACTCGTGCAGGGTTGGAGTACACTGGGATAGGCTTTGGTTCAAACCTAACAAGTACCTCTGCCGAAAAGTAGTATATAAACAGTACGGGAGCTCAATGACATTGATCAGAAAATAAGAGTGAAAATGGTGGGGATTGCTGTTAATTGGGGTTTTCCCTTTATTAAAAAAAAGAGGAGAAAGGGGGTCAGCCAGACTGGGCCGCTGGAAGGCCTTACAGCCGAGCAACCCAGCTGGTGACTTAACCTAGACGCAAAGGCTGTATCCCGAGAGGCAAAGAAAAAATAGGGGCAGAGAGCTGGGCGGCGGCGGCGGCTGAACGGATCTCCGTTTTCAGTGGCTTGCTCGGCCGTAGCTTTCGCCCTCTTCTTGCGCGACTAGCTCCTGCTCGGCTCCTTATAATGGGAGTTCGATTTCCTGACTTGGGATCGGTATATGCGATATTCCTTCTCCTCTCTCTCCCTGTTCACTGCTCCAGTTGAGAACTGGATCGATTGACTCGATCTCTGGCCTTCCTGTGGTGATTCTTGCTGGTTGTGATTGGAAGAAAGCTGTAGCTGGTGTTGCGCACGTGCAGCAACGGTTCCTTGTGCTTTTCTTCTGTGCTCTGACGCCTGTGTGGTGCTGTTCTCTGATCTTTGTCCACCGTGGCCTGGTGTTTGGGCTCCCTACTGCGCGGTGTTCCTCTTCTCGGGCTGGTGCCGAGGACGTCTCCCTCGGCTCCGGCAGCGGCTCCAGTATCTCCGTCAACCTCCCGCCGTGCAGGTCCGGACGTGGGCGGCGGAATTGGTTTTCTGGGACAGAACCTCGTGTTCGCTGAGCTGGTCTTCCCACGTAGACAATCTACGTGCTGTGAGTTACCCGTTGCCTCTATTTATTTATTGAATAATTTTGTGCTATCTGCTAGTATTATTTACTTGGGTGTGATTGCACAATTTGTGGGCGGATTATGTGCTCGATGATGATAGCGGTGTAGTGAGACGACGTGACAGTCTGGGTTTTAGTGTGTTGTTATTTTCAGCATTGATATTATTTGTGCCTAGTTATTTCTTACTATTGTGCAAGCTGATTATTTAAGTTCATTATTGTTCCTTAATTCTTATGCACACTGTTTTGATCTTAATATTCATGCTTGATTTCTAGGCTCATAATATTTGATCTAAAACCCTGATTTGGTAAGATAGGACTGTCACGTTAGTCGAGGATCTTTGATCACCCTTTAGCGTTGGAGGGCTGTCTATTGCAGCAACCCGCTATTTTGAGGGCAATATTTTAATATAAACAATCATGTTTATTTGTTTAATCTGCCTTCTTCATCTACCTGCCATGTTTAATTTGCAAATGGATTTGAGTAGCTATATTACATGTTTTCATGTCCTGGAATTGCTACTGTTCATTGCTGTTATAATTACATATGGCATTTATCTGAGTTATATGCTTGTTTTATTCGGAATTAGTATATTTAATCTATTTAAATATGTAGAAAGCATGTCACTTATTCCTCTAAATTTACAACAGCCCCTTCTCGAGGAAGGTAAATCTCAGCGTTACTGGATTACTACCTGGCACTTAGATTGATCAGGTTGATGGATCCGGTGCGTCATGTTGTAGTTCGCTTGTAAGCTCCAAGCAATCTCACGAAGCTGCTCATTGTGGCTGCTTCCACGATGCATTGCTTTCCGTCTGTGCGGAATAAAGAGATTTTTACTTGACCTGTAGAGTAATATGGTTAAATAAATCTTTGGGCAAATAATCCATAAACCCTTCAGAAGCTTGTAAAATCAATAAGTAGCTCCACATAGGCTGCTAGCTGTTTGTTGTTTAAATAAATTAAACAGTGTAAATATGTAATTTAATCGTTTGGCCTCTGAATGTAGGCTGTAGTTTAGTTGTAGTTAGACCATAACCTTGCCAATGCAATTTCACATAGAAAATTAGAATCTCCTGTTGTGCCTCCTCTTTGACCACTTTGTAGTTCTGTTTGCTTGATTTTGTGTTAGCTGTGTGTTTCTTTTCCAGCTTGCTGAGATTGACAATCATGGAAAACTGGCATCTAATGAGATCAACATAAATCTTCTGTCAGTTTTTTAATTGATTGTGTTGGTTGTATGCTTCCTTTCCAGCTTGCTGAGATTGTCAATCAAGGAAAACTGGTGTCTGATGAGATCATCATAAATCTGCTGTCAAGACGCCTGGAAGAGAGAGAAGAAAAGGGGTGAATTGGGGTTCATCCTTGATGGCTTTCCTCGAACCATGAGACAAGCGGTAAGCTAATTATTTAACCTGACCATAAGTATGCAAAAACAAATACTTGCCTTTGATCAGGAAGCATTTTTCACTTGCATTTTCTTTTTAGTTCTTACCATACCTTTTTACGTGCTGTTTGGGACCAATAATGTGTAACTTGATCACAGTAGTGGTCACTGTTACCTTTGTTATCAATTCCTATAACCTGATAGTTTCTCAAAACATGCCAACCAAATTTCATTAGCCAAGCTCAAATTGCTTAGAGCTGAATAAGTTTCCTCTGCTATAGACGGATAGACCCCAGCATTGAACAGTGGATTGGTATCCATGGCATTCAATCTTAACATCAACATGTGTTGAAGAATTGTAGGGCCTAATATTGTTTTATCATGTGCCTTGTCAGGAGATACTTGAAGGAGTCACAAATATTGACTTGGTGATCAATCTCAAGCTCCGAGAAGAAGTTGTGGTTGCAAGATGTCTTGGCAGAAGGATGTGCAGCCAGTGTGGAGGAAACTTCAATGTGGCCTCCATTGATATTGAGGGAGAAAATGGTGGAGCTCCAATGCACCTGCCTCCACTATTGCCTCCGCCACAGTGTGAATCGAAGCTAATAACCAGAGCAGATGATACTGAAGAAGTGGTAAAGAACCGGCTACGTGTGTACCATGATCTGGTATGTTCCGGTTGCCTGAGATTGCCTTTTGATAGTTTTCGCTTGCTCAGTAGTCTTTAAAATATCTATTCATGCAACCTGAATACGCAATTTGTGGTATTTGTAGTGAATGAGTTTGTTGTTGATATAGATCAGCTAGACTATTTCTTGCATTAAAAAGGCCCTATATATCTATTATTTGTACATGTGAAATATTGTAAATTGCATTGCATTTTAATACTGCTTTTTAATTTGGCTTTTAATTATAGAAAAGTCACAAACGATTCTTCCTATCACTATAAGGTTTGAATGGCACATATGTAAGATGTTTGGTGTGGTGCCATCATATATCTTACAAAGTGGGTTGTCCTCTTTGCAGACTGAACCAGTGGAGGGATTCTACAAAGCGCGTCAAAAGCTCTTGGAGTTCAATATACCTGGTGGAATACCCGAATCATGGCGAAAGTTATTGGAAGCCTTGAACATAGAAGACTCCAACAATATGAGATCTGCAGTAGCATGATTTTTTTTTAGGAATGCACATTAAATTAAACATCTGTAGCTTATGTCAAAGTTAGTCAATTTTTCTGAACATTCCTTATATCTTTAGAAAGCACGGTCGAATTTGGATTGAGATTAGATTATTTGGCGTAGCACTCTAACTGTACAGTAGATTTGTGATCGATGGGCAAGATGAACGAAAGCGGTCTGTAAAAGGAAAGAAATAGTTGTTCGATGACCAGACATTTATTTGTAGCCTGTACCATATATGAACTTGTTGAAAGAGGTGCATACCAGAAGCAATTTGAATCGTTGTGGATATGATTGAAGCATTTCGTGTATGTGATGAGCTTTGGTTTTTTTATACCTATACGGGCCAAGACTAAAGGTCTTTTGGAGGGAGATTCGAACACCAAGTATTTTCATCTAGTTGCGAATGGTTAACACAAGAAAACCCGTATTTACAGGCTTATGAATGGAGACAATGTAATTACGGAGGATATTGATTTAAAAAACATATCACATCGTATTACAAAACTCTATTCGGTCCAGCTACTGAATCCAACTTCCATCTAGATGACTCTAGGATACAAGATATCCCATAAATCTTTAGCGAAGAAAATACTTGTCTTACTGCTGATTTTACCATAGAAGAGGTTAAGGTGGCTATTTTTAAGATGGAGCATAACAAGGCTCCTGGTCCGAATGGTTTTCCGGCCGAGTTCTACCAGTATTTCTGGGATGTTATTAAAAATGACCTGATGGCTCTCTTTTCAGACTTTAGTACTGGTTGCCTCCGGTTACATAGCCTTAATTTTGGGACAATTATATTACTTCCCAAAGTATGTGAGGCTATTAGGATTGAGCAATACAGACCGATATGTCTGCTAAACGTGAGCTTCAAGGTCTTTACTAAAACATCAATGAATAGGCTGGTAGGTGTGACAATTAAAGTTATTAGCCCAACCCAGACGACCTTCTTACCTGGGCGTAATATCATGGAAGATGTTGTTATTCTGCACGAGACTATTCATGAATTACATCGTAAGAAGCAAAGTGGGGTTGTGTTTAAAATAGATTTCGAAAAAGCGTACGATAAAATTAGATGGTCGTTTGTGAGACAGACCTTAAAGTTGAAGGGGTTTTGTGATAGATGGTGTGATTGGATAGAGGCCTTCACTCAAAAAGGTCACGTCAATATTAAAATAAATGACACGTTGGGGAATAATTTTCAAACAAAAAAAAGGACTGCGACAGGGGATCCTCTTTCTCCTGTGTTATTTAACATAGTAGTGGATATGCTAGTAGTGCTTGTTAATAGAGCTAAGAGGGAGGGTCGGATCGGTGGGGTGGTACCTCACTTAGTGGAGGAGGGCCTTTCTATTCTCCAGTATGCAGATGACACGATTTTGTTTATGGAGCATGATATTGAGAAGGCCTGAAACTTAAAACTCATTCTTTGTGCGTTTGAGGAACTTTCCGGCCTTAAGATTAACTTTCATAAGAGTGAAATCTTCTGCTTTGGAGAGGCAAAGGAGGTTGAGCACACGTATTCACAACTCCTTGGGTGTAAGGTTGGGTCTTACCCTTTCAAGTATAGATGGCCAAACGGGCCGGCACGGCCCGTCGCTGGCACGGCTACGAAGCGTGCCGTGCCCAGATGGGCCGGCGTGCCGCTGCCGCGGCCCAAGCACGGCCCGTGAGCCTGTTAGTCGTGCTGGGCCGGCCCGGTGGCACTATGGTCCATCTGAGTATATCGTGCTAGGCCGGCCCGGTGGCACTATGACCCATCTGAGTATATTGTAGAATTTAGCAAAAAAAGTGTAGTTGTGGGGGCTTGAACCCACAACCTAGTGTATATAAGAAGCTTAAACGCATCCATCTAACCAGTGCAGCTACAGTTTTATTGTGTTATATGTTGAATTCTTATACTTAATATATGTAAACTATTATTTATAAAATAAAAAATGTAATTGTGTCGTGCCCGTGCCAGCACTACGGGTCGAGATAGTGGCCCAGGCACGGCACTATAGCCGTGTCGTGCCAGGCACTAGCACTATACTAATCGGACCGGGTCGTGCCTGGACCGTGCTTTTTCGTGCCGTGCCTGGGCTGACCCATCGTGTTAGTGCCAAATGGCCATCTATACTTTCAAGTATCTAGGTATTCCTATGCAAGTTACAAAATTAAAGAACGCCGATTGGAATGTACTGTTGGAAAGAATTGAGAAGAAACTAAGCAGCTCGAAAGGTAAACATCTTTCGGTTGGCGGACGCTTAGTTCTTATTAATTCGGTTCTGATAAGTCTTCCTATGTTCATGATGTCTTTCTTTGAAATCCCTCGGGTAATACTCAGGAAGTTGGACTACTTGAGGTCTAGATTTTTTGGCAAGCTGATAGCCAAAAAAGAAATATAGACTAGCTAAGTGGGACATCCGGTGTCAACCTAAGGACATGGGAGGACTGGGAATAAAAAACATTGACACCCAGAATAAATGTTTACTTAGCAAATGGTTGTTTAAGTTAATTAATGAGGAAGGTTTATGGCAAGAAGTAATTAGAAAGAAGTACCTATGTAACAAATCTATTGGACAGGTTCGCAGAAAACCAGGAGACTCCCATTTTTGGACTGGCCTTATGAAAGTAAGAGACATGTTTCTAGAAAGGGGAGTTTTTACGGTTAATAATGGTCGTGATATACGTTTTTGGGAAGATAGGTGGTTAGGTAATTTTACCTTACAACAAAGATTCCCGAGCTTGTATAACCTAGTCCATAGAAAGAATGATATAGTGGCTAATGTCTGTGCAATGAGTCCTTTGAATGTTTCCTTTCGAAGAGGACTTGTGGGAGTCAATCTCCAAAATTGGTATAATTTGGTAAGTTTGGTTGTTAATGTATCCTTAAACAATTCAAGCGACAAGTTTCAGTGGGGCCTCCACCAGAACGGTCAGTATTCTGTCAAGTCCTTTTATGATTTCATAATCGGTAATGGACGGGTTAGGCGTGACCAAACGGTGTGGAAGCTCAAAATGCCGCTTAAAATCAAGATTTTCTCTTGGTATTTAAGGAGGGGGGTTATACTAACTAAGGGTAGTTTGACAAAAAGAAATTGGAACGACAACAGAAAGTGTGTGTTTTGTTTAGACGACGAGTCGATCCAACATCTTTTCTTTGATTACCATTATGCTAAGTTTATTTGGCGGGTTGTTAGCTTTACTTTTGGCCTAAAAGAACCGACTAACACCGAGGACATTTACAATAGTTGGCTTATAAATGTAAATGCTAGGTGGAGGTCGTTGATTTTGGTTGGTGCTACTACCATTTGTTGGGCATTATGGTTGTGTAGAAATGATGTTGTTTTTTATAAAATCCCTATACAAACTTATATGCAGGTACTCTTCCGAGGAATTTATTGATGTCGTTCTTGGGCGCTCCTCCAAAAGCATGAAGATGATGCCAAAATTATGAAGGATGCCTGCAGGGGGTTACAAGTGTCGGTGATGCAAATATTTGCTCATCAGGGGTGGCAATTTAGTAATAGGATTACTATCTAAGATGTAGCCTTTATGTTTTTGCTCTCCCAACTACGCTTGGGTTTGTGCCGCCTGTGGCAATGGATTTGTTTGTTTTGTGGATTTGTGTGGCCGTCATCCGTTTCGGATGTAGGTCGGGACATCTTTTCCCATTATCTAAAAAAATCATACAACAGTCTGTTAGGTTATCTGCCAGCTGGTTCATTGCATCCAGTGTGTATATGGTCGACCTCATGAAGTCATGCATGCCTTGGGGAGTCTACCAGCGATTGTGAGTTGTGATACTGGTCTTGTTAGGTTTTAGTTGAGTCTGAACTAGGCATGTGGTCAGGGATCACGGGAGGATTTAGACATTGGAGGACCTGCAACTGAAGCGAGGAAACTGGGAACTCTTCGGTGTATAACCAGCCACCAGCACTGTCCCTAGTTTGTGTTAGATCACTGAAATTTTCCCAAAATCAGGTCAGGCTGCTGGATTTCTTGTTTTTGTCAGCTACATAAGCCAATAGACGCGAGCTGTGCCAAATCCCGATGAAACAGCACAAGCTGGGCAGTTATATTTGGTTGATGCTAATGTGTATCAAATGCTTAAAAGCACAACAAGCATCAGGGGGTGTAGCTCATATGGTAGAGCGCTCGCTTCGCATGCGAGAGGCACGAGGTTCGATTCCCCGCACCTCCATTATTTTTCTTTTTTAATCTCGAGCTATGTATGAATTTATCAAAAGCACAATTCTTTCTTTTAACTGACACACACGCCCCGAACAAACTGAATGTGTAGGACATAATCTAGGAAGTAGGGACATGGATCTGTCTCCTAAAATAAAACTGACAAAAAGAGGTCTCATGTTGCCATGCAAAGAGAAAATTGCTTATCTCGTTCTATATAGAGACGACAACTTCCCATCCTTTTGCAGTAGATCTTGAAGTACGACCATTAATGTACCAAGGACGGTACTCTAAGAAATCGACAAATTTAGGAAGCGATTCCTCTAGGAAGGGAATGAGAACCACACTGGTGGCAAGTGCAAGGTTAACAGGCCCACAGTGGCAAGGCCGCTGGATCTTGAGGGACTTGGCGTCCTTGACATCCACCGCTTTGCGAGGGCTCTACGACTTTGCTGCCTATGGCGGATTGGGAGGACCCAAATGCCCCTTGGACGGGGTTACAGACTCATTGTAACAACACTAGTAAAGACTCCTTGGATGAATACAAATAATATTATCCATTTGATTTTAGTAAGCAAGAGAGTTATTCATCGATCTGAACTAATGTTGCGTTAAGTTTAGGTGCAAATTAACGTGTATACTCCAACAACTGCTTGAAACAAATGCTAAAAATCTAAAAATGGGACAAATAAAAAAAAACTCAAGTATGGTGCTAAATGGGCCGTTTTACTTGTATTGCATGTGCCAGACGTCCTTTCCTTTTGCCATGCAAGTGCCCGACGCACACGCCTGTGCACACGCAAAAGCTCCAGATGGATTGGTGAGAACGCAATGGCCAGTTGGCCACAAAAATATACAGAACATGAGTCGCTGGATACAAGACGCGTTTTTTTTAAAGAAGGTTGAAGAAGCTGTTGGAGCAAGTAAAATGTGATTTCTTTTCTAATATCTATTTTAGGAAGGTTTATAAGTTCTTTTGGAGTTGCTCTAACGGACATCGTTTCGTTGCTAAATAACAACGTGAGCTTAGCAGTACTCGTGGATTTTTTTACCTTTGTCGACTCTCGCCTCTCATGTAAGCACTCATCAAGCAGCAAAAACATATTATCTTTCTTTCCATCGAAGAGGCGCTCCTTCAACAACATCCTCTATGTGCGTTGATGCAGTCACATTTATGAATTGTGCACCACTTGCCTGCACAATTTACATGAATAAAGAAATCTATTGTATCAAAAACGATTAATGTATTACTGCTAGTATGATTAGTATATAGCTCATGCTAACGCTATGATCCTAAGAAGGGGGTCGACAGTGGTGGTGGCGGGGCGAGGGGCGACAACGACACGACTGAGGGGAGGGGCAACGAGAACACAGGGGGAGGGGGAGAGGGGTGCGGGGAGGGGAGGGGAGGATGAAGACAAAGAATATTGTCGATCAGATTTTAGTAAGTGAGAGGGTTATTCAGTGATATGAATTAATGTTGTGTTAAGTTTAGTGTAATTTATTTGTTGGATTTAATGAAGGTTTTGAGTGTATGGGTGATTTGTTTGTGTGGGTTTTGCAAAAGTTTAAACTAATGAATTATATAGTGATATAGATATAGATGAATGGTGCACCTTGTAAATAGATCAGATCATGAATAAAACTATCATACATCTGTGTGTTGTTTTTTTGGTTGAATAAATGGCACACCATGAAAATGGATCGTATCTAGTAAATAATTATATATTTGTGTATAGTTTTTGGCGCGATATTCATGTTGACTTGTTTGGCCGAAACAGAAAAAAAGGAAGCCAAGGCAACGGTAAAAGACGCGCCATAAAACGGCGCGCGGCTTCTGTTTTCTGCTGCCGGACCAAAAAAAAAATAGTGAGACAATAAAATAATGCCACGTGTGTGGATCACGTAGCGGAGTCCGAAGCCGCGTCTGGTCTGATTAGGGAATCTTGTTAGAGATGGATTAAAATTAAATTAGTGGATACATCTCCTATATCTTAGGAGATCTAACAGTCCATATGCCTATATAAATAACTAGGACCCTGCCCAAGTTTCATCGCTACTCGTCTTGTCTGATTCCCCCGAGCTAGCCTAGCCAGCGAGATGGCGGGGATCTCTCGCGCGATCAGGGCCTGCGCCGCCACGTCCCAGCGCACCCTGGCCGCTGCTTCGGCGGTGACGCTGCCGAAGGAGGCGGGGGTGAAACCGGCAACGGTCGGGCGCAGGGGGCGGGGTCCGGAGGACGGGAGGCGCGTGCAGTGGGCGTTCCTCGGGTGCCCCGGGGTGGGGAAGGGCACCTACGCCAGCCGCCTCTCGCAGCTGCTCGGCGTCCCACACATTGCCACCGGCGACCTCGTCCGCGACGCCCTGGCCTCCCCTGGCCCCTGCTGTTAATTGGGGTTTTCCCTTTATTAAAAAAAAAAAAGGAGAAAGGGGGTCAGCCAGACTGGGCCGCTAGAAGGCCTTACAGCCGAGCAACCCAGCTGGTGACTTAACCTAGACGCAAAGGCTGTATCCCGAGAGGCAAAAAAAAAATAGGGGCAGAGAGCTGGGCGGCGGCGGCTGAACGGATCTCCGTTTTCAGTGGCTTGCTCGGCCGTAGCTTTCGCCCTCTTCTTGCGCGACTAGCTCCTGCTCGGCTCCTTATAATGGGAGTTCGATTTCCTGACTTGGGATCGGTATATGCGATATTCCTTCTCCTCTCTCTCCCTGTTCACTGCTCCAGTTGAGAACTGGATCGATTGACTCGATCTCTGGCCTTCCTGTGGTGATTCTTGCTGGTTGTGATTGGAAGAAAGCTGTAGCTGGTGCTGCGCACGTGCAGCAACGGTTCCTTGTGCTTTTCTTCTGTGCTCTGACGCCTGTGTGGTGCTGTTCTCTGATCTTTGTCCACCGTGGCCTGGTGTTTGGGCTCCCTACTGCGCGGTGTTCCTCTTCTCGGGCTGGTGCCGAGGACGTCTCCCTCGGCTCCGGCAGCGGCTCCAGTATCTCCGTCAACCTCCCGCCGTGCAGGTCCGGACGTGGGCGGCGGAATTGGTTTTCTGGGACAGAACCTCGTGTTCGCTGAGCTGGTCTTCCCACGTAGACAATCTACGTGCTGTGAGTTACCCGTTGCCTCTATTTATTTATTGAATAATTTTGTGCTATCTGCTAGTATTATTTACTTGGGTGTGATTGCACAATTTGTGGGCGGATTATGTGCTCGATGATGATAGCGGTGTAGTGAGACGACGTGACAGTCTGGGTTTTAGTGTGTTGTTATTTTCAGCATTGATATTATTTGTGCCTAGTTATTTCTTACTATTGTGCAAGCTGATTATTTAAGTTCATTATTGTTCCTTAATTCTTATGCACACTGTTTTGATCTTAATATTCATGCTTGATTTCTAGGCTCATAATATTTGATCTAAAACCCTGATTTGGTAAGATAGGACTGTCACGTTAGTCGAGGATCTTTGATCACCCTTTAGCGTTGGAGGGCTGTCTATTGCAGCAACCCGCTATTTTGAGAGCAATATTTTAATATAAACAATCATGTTTATTTGTTTAATCTGCCTTCTTCATCTACCTGCCATGTTTAATTTGCAAATGGATTTGAGTAGCTATATTACATGTTTTCATGTCCTGGAATTGCTACTGTTCATTGCTGTTATAATTACATATGGCATTTATCTGAGTTATATGCTTGTTTTATTCGGAATTAGTATATTTAATCTATTTAAATATGTAGAAAGCATGTCACTTATTCCTCTAAATTTACAACAATCCAGAAAACCAATTCGTATAATGGCCTCCAGTTCTGATGTCATTAAGCCTGAAGCGTTCGACGGCGCTAGCTTTAAGCGCTGGCAGATTAAGACTCGCATGTGGCTCACTGACCTAAAATTATTTTGGGTAGTGACGTCGGCTGTTCCCCAGGCTGCATCAGATGATTCTGATGATGCAGCGAAGGCCGCCGCACTAGCGGAGAAGGCCAAGTGGGACGAAGCCAATGAGGCATGCTTGTCTCGTCTGCTGAACGTCTTGTCGAACCGCTTATTTGACGTGTACTCTCGTTTTACCTCCGCCAAGGGTCTATGGACTGAACTTGAGAACGAGTTCTCTGAAGTTGACAATGGCAATGAGTCATTCACAACGGAAAACTACCTCAACTATAAAATGGTTGAGGGAAGGTCTGTTATGGAGCAGCTACAGGAGATTCAACTCCTTGTTAGGGACTTGGTCCAATATGGTTGCGTCCTACCAGACAGTTTTCAGGTGAATGCAATACTGGCAAAGCTCCCGCCTTCTTGGCAAGACTTTGTGACTTCACGCCGCCACATGAAGAAGCAATTGACTCTCACTGAGTTGTCAGCTGCGATTAATGTGGAAGAGCGTGCAAGGTCCAGTAACAAGCCATCCCAGCAACTCCAGGCTCACGTTGTTGAGAAGGGTGGAGATAGAAAATTCCAGAAGAAGAAGAACTCTCCACAGAAGAATATGAACCAACCTAAGTCCAAAAAGATGAAGAAGAAAAAGGAGGACTTTATCTGCTACGTTTGTGGTGTCTCCGGGCATACAGCTCGGAGATGCAAACTCAGGAAGGGAAAAGGTCCTCCACCTCAGCGCAAAGAAGGGAACGTGGTGGTTAACTCCACCCCAGGGTATGCACCTCAGGCCTTTATGGCAAGTCCATCAGATGACTGGTGGATGGATTCCGGTGCTACTGTTCATATTTGTGCTGATCGATCCATGTTCTCTTCATTCCAGGGATTCAACAGCGCACCAGTCTTGATGGGAAATGGTGTTCCGGCAGCAGTTCGAGGTACTGGACAGGTCTACCTGAAGTTAACTTCAGGAAAGACGCTCGTGCTGAAGGACGTACTCTATGTGCCCTCGATGAGCCGGAACCTCATTTCAGTGTCGCTGCTATGTCGACAGGGTCTCAAATTAGTGTTTGAGTCTAATAAAGTGGTCCTGTCTAAGTTTGGTACTTTTGTTGGAAAGTCATATGAGTCAGGCGGTTTGTTCCGTCTTTCTGTTTTGAACAATCATTCTTCTTACCATGTTAATGTGGTCTGTAATAACGATTCCATTAATAATATATGGCATTCCCGTTTGTGTCATGTGAATTTTGAGGCCATTAAGAGATTAAGTGACATGTCTTTAATTCCTGAATATAAACATGTTAAAGGTGTAAAATGTGGTATTTGTGTGCAAGCCAAGCAGCCTAGAAAACCGTTTCATACGGTTGAAGGCAGAAGTACCACTCCTTTAGAACTAATTCACTCAGATATCTGTGAGATGAATGGTATAATCACAAAAGGCGGTAAAAGATACTTTCTTACCTTGATAGATGATGCTACCAGGTTCTGTTATATTTACTTACTCAGAACTAAAGATGAGGCACTAGAACACTTTAAGATCTATAAGACTGAAGTTGAAAACCAGCTAGACAAGAAAATTAAAAGGTTACGGTCTGATAGAGGAGGTGAATACCTTTCCAACCTTTTTGATGAGTACTGCAAAGAGTGTGGAATCATTCATGAAACCACTGCTCCATATTCACCTCAGTCAAATGGGGTAGCTGAAAGGAAGAACCGAACGGTGTGTGACTTAGCTAATGCTTTGTTGCAAAGTTCGGGGATGCCTGACATCTGGTGGGGCGAGGCAGTACTCACAGTATGCTATGTCCTGAACAGGGTGCCGCCTCGCAACCGTGAAGTCACACCCTATGAAGGATTTAAAGGAAGGAAGCCAGATCTTTCGCATCTTCGAACTTGGGGCTGCCTTGCAAAGGTGAATGTCCCGTTGCCGAAGAAGAGAAAGCTAGGCCCTAAGACCGTAGATTGTGTCTTCTTGGGTTATGCACATAACAGTGCAGCTTATAGATTTCTAGTGGTCCATTCCGAGACAAGCGAAATCGCTGTAAATGTAATAATGGAGTCTCGGGATGTGACATTCTTTGAGAGCATCTTCCCTATGCGGGATAAGGAAGTAGTAGCCCCAGATGGTCCATCTCGGACATATTCTCTGCCCTCGAGTGTCCATGACCAGACTCCAGATTTGGAGTTAAGGAGGAGTAAGAGACAAAGGACTGAAAAGTCTCTGGGTGATGATTATATTATTTATCTAGTGGATGAAGAACCACGCTCCCTCACAGAGGCATATACATCTCCGGATGCAGAGTACTAGAGGGAGGCTGTCCGTAGCGAGATGGATTCAATCATCTCGAACGGAACTTGGGAGATAACTGATCTCCCAGCTGGTTGCAAGCCTGTGGGCTGTAAATGGATCTTTAGGAGGAAGAGGAGACCCGATGGTACTATTGAAAAGTACAAGGCCCGTCTTGTGGCTAAGGGTTTTACTCAAAAGAAAGAGGAGGATTATTTTGATACTTATTCTCCGGTGGCTCGATTGCCCACAATCCGTGTGCTTATAGCGCTGGCAGCTGCGTATAAACTTCTTGTTCATCAAATGGACGTAAAGACAGCATTCCTAAATGGAGAGCTGGAAGAGGAAATTTATATGCAGCAACCAGAAGGATTTGTGGTTAAAGGACAAGAGAGCAAAGTGTGTCGCTTGATTAAATCCTTATACGGTCTTAAACAAGCTCCCAGACAATGGCATGAGAAGTTTAATAATACTCTGACCACTGCCGGGTTTTGTGTAAACGAAGCCGACAAGTGTGTGTATTATCGCTTCTCTGGGGGCAAAGGTGTCATCATGTGTTTATACGTTGATGACATATTGATATTTGGGACCGATTTGGAGGCTATCATGGAGACAAAATTATTCCTCTCCAAGAACTTTGATATGAAGGACTTGGGTGAAGCTGATGTTATACTGAACATCAAGCTGATAAAGGGTGAGGATGGGATTACTTTGTCACAATCCCATTATGTGGAAAAGGTCCTGACTCGCTTTGGACATATGGACTGTAAACCAGTCACCACGCCCTATGATCCATCCTACACGCTCAGTAAATATGAAGGCGAGCCTGTGAACCAGCTACTATATTCGCAGATCATCGGATCTCTCATGTACCTGAGCAGTGCAACTAGACCAGATATCTCATATGCAGTATGCAGACTGGCTCGTTATTCGGCCAGTCCAGGAGATAGACACTGGGTAGCCTTGTACAGAGTGCTTCGGTATTTGAAGGGAGCGATGAATCTTGGTATTAAATATACCGGATTTCCGTCAGTACTTGAAGGA
This sequence comes from Zea mays, assembly GCF_902167145.1. Taxonomy (NCBI): domain Eukaryota; kingdom Viridiplantae; phylum Streptophyta; class Magnoliopsida; order Poales; family Poaceae; genus Zea; species Zea mays. The sequence continues at coordinate 2,756,186 of NC_050097.1, forward strand.
TTCAGTGATGCAAACTGGATCTCTGACTCGGATCAAATGAAGTCTACAAGTGGCTATGTGTTCACTTTAGCTGGTGGGGCCGTGTCATGGAGATCGTCTAAACAATCAGTGTCGACACGTTCCACCAAGGAGGCTGAATTAGTTGCACTTGATTCAGCAGCATTGGAGGCTGAATGGTTGAGAGACCTATTGTCAGACCTTCCAATGCTAGCAAAGCCGATACCGGCTGTCCTAGTATACTGTGACAACACTTCTGTGTTGCTGAAAGTGAACAGTAGAAAGGACAACCAAAAATCCTCGAGGCATATCAGAAGACGACTTGATTCATGTCGGCATGCTAGAGAGACGGGTGTAATAACCGTAGATTACATCAAGTCTGAAAGGAACCTTGCTGATCCTTTTACCAAAGGGCTGGCTCAAAAGCCAATCCAAGCAGCGTGTATGGGAATGGGACTCGTACCCTGTTAGCGGTTTCAACTGCGGATAACTGTCCTGTGTGACCGGAGATCCCGAGATCCAGGCTCCAGGAAACGAAGCACTGTGGAACCAAGAGCACAAAAGATAAAGAGTCTCATGAGCTGCTGTGCTCTGACTGTATGGCAGGTTGAGCGATATGCTCTTAATGAAGTCAATGCTATAATCAGGGAAATTGTCCTACAGAATTTCCTTAACGATTTCACCTATATGAGCTGACTGTGGGGTCGCAGTCCAGGAGAGAATGAGGTTTTCTCTCTAGTGAGCTCATGAATAGATATTAAAGGGCATGACCGTAACGCCCTGCCCCGTAAGAGAAGCAGATAATCTGCCTAGTACTATGTGCCTTTTGTGCGAAGATTCTCACACTAGGGTTTGTGGATCAAGGCGTAGTCCTCCGCTTACTCGTGCAGGGTTGGAGTACACTGGGATAGGCTTTGGTTCAAACCTAACAAGTACCTCTGCCGAAAAGTAGTATATAAACAGTACGGGAGCTCAATGACATTGATCAGAAAATAAGAGTGAAAATGGTGGGGATTGCTGTTAATTGGGGTTTTCCCTTTATTAAAAAAAAGAGGAGAAAGGGGGTCAGCCAGACTGGGCCGCTAGAAGGCCTTACAGCCGAGCAACCCAGCTGGTGACTTAACCTAGACGCAAAGGCTGTATCCCGAGAGGCAAAGAAAAAATAGGGGCAGAGAGCTGGGCGGCGGCGGCGGCTGAACGGATCTCCGTTTTCAGTGGCTTGCTCGGCCGTAGCTTTCGCCCTCTTCTTGCGCGACTAGCTCCTGCTCGGCTCCTTATAATGGGAGTTCGATTTCCTGACTTGGGATCGGTATATGCGATATTCCTTCTCCTCTCTCTCCCTGTTCACTGCTCCAGTTGAGAACTGGATCGATTGACTCGATCTCTGGCCTTCCTGTGGTGATTCTTGCTGGTTGTGATTGGAAGAAAGCTGTAGCTGGTGTTGCGCACGTGCAGCAACGGTTCCTTGTGCTTTTCTTCTGTGCTCTGACGCCTGTGTGGTGCTGTTCTCTGATCTTTGTCCACCGTGGCCTGGTGTTTGGGCTCCCTACTGCGCGGTGTTCCTCTTCTCGGGCTGGTGCCGAGGACGTCTCCCTCGGCTCCGGCAGCGGCTCCAGTATCTCCGTCAACCTCCCGCCGTGCAGGTCCGGACGTGGGCGGCGGAATTGGTTTTCTGGGACAGAACCTCGTGTTCGCTGAGCTGGTCTTCCCACGTAGACAATCTACGTGCTGTGAGTTACCCGTTGCCTCTATTTATTTATTGAATAATTTTGTGCTATCTGCTAGTATTATTTACTTGGGTGTGATTGCACAATTTGTGGGCGGATTATGTGCTCGATGATGATAGCGGTGTAGTGAGACGACGTGACAGTCTGGGTTTTAGTGTGTTGTTATTTTCAGCATTGATATTATTTGTGCCTAGTTATTTCTTACTATTGTGCAAGCTGATTATTTAAGTTCATTATTGTTCCTTAATTCTTATGCACACTGTTTTGATCTTAATATTCATGCTTGATTTCTAGGCTCATAATATTTGATCTAAAACCCTGATTTGGTAAGATAGGACTGTCACGTTAGTCGAGGATCTTTGATCACCCTTTAGCGTTGGAGGGCTGTCTATTGCAGCAACCCGCTATTTTGAGAGCAATATTTTAATATAAACAATCATGTTTATTTGTTTAATCTGCCTTCTTCATCTACCTGCCATGTTTAATTTGCAAATGGATTTGAGTAGCTATATTACATGTTTTCATGTCCTGGAATTGCTACTGTTCATTGCTGTTATAATTACATATGGCATTTATCTGAGTTATATGCTTGTTTTATTCGGAATTAGTATATTTAATCTATTTAAATATGTAGAAAGCATGTCACTTATTCCTCTAAATTTACAACAGCCCCTTCTCGAGGAAGGTAAATCTCAGCGTTACTGGATTACTACCTGGCACTTAGATTGATCAGGTTGATGGATCCGGTGCGTCATGTTGTAGTTCGCTTGTAAGCTCCAAGCAATCTCACGAAGCTGCTCATTGTGGCTGCTTCCACGATGCATTGCTTTCCGTCTGTGCGGAATAAAGAGATTTTTACTTGACCTGTAGAGTAATATGGTTAAATAAATCTTTGGGCAAATAATCCATAAACCCTTCAGAAGCTTGTAAAATCAATAAGTAGCTCCACATAGGCTGCTAGCTGTTTGTTGTTTAAATAAATTAAACAGTGTAAATATGTAATTTAATCGTTTGGCCTCTGAATGTAGGCTGTAGTTTAGTTGTAGTTAGACCATAACCTTGCCAATGCAATTTCACATAGAAAATTAGAATCTCCTGTTGTGCCTCCTCTTTGACCACTTTGTAGTTCTGTTTGCTTGATTTTGTGTTAGCTGTGTGTTTCTTTTCCAGCTTGCTGAGATTGACAATCATGGAAAACTGGCATCTAATGAGATCAACATAAATCTTCTGTCAGTTTTTTAATTGATTGTGTTGGTTGTATGCTTCCTTTCCAGCTTGCTGAGATTGTCAATCAAGGAAAACTGGTGTCTGATGAGATCATCATAAATCTGCTGTCAAGACGCCTGGAAGAGAGAGAAGAAAAGGGGTGAATTGGGGTTCATCCTTGATGGCTTTCCTCGAACCATGAGACAAGCGGTAAGCTAATTATTTAACCTGACCATAAGTATGCAAAAACAAATACTTGCCTTTGATCAGGAAGCATTTTTCACTTGCATTTTCTTTTTAGTTCTTACCATACCTTTTTACGTGCTGTTTGGGACCAATAATGTGTAACTTGATCACAGTAGTGGTCACTGTTACCTTTGTTATCAATTCCTATAACCTGATAGTTTCTCAAAACATGCCAACCAAATTTCATTAGCCAAGCTCAAATTGCTTAGAGCTGAATAAGTTTCCTCTGCTATAGACGGATAGACCCCAGCATTGAACAGTGGATTGGTATCCATGGCATTCAATCTTAACATCAACATGTGTTGAAGAATTGTAGGGCCTAATATTGTTTTATCATGTGCCTTGTCAGGAGATACTTGAAGGAGTCACAAATATTGACTTGGTGATCAATCTCAAGCTCCGAGAAGAAGTTGTGGTTGCAAGATGTCTTGGCAGAAGGATGTGCAGCCAGTGTGGAGGAAACTTCAATGTGGCCTCCATTGATATTGAGGGAGAAAATGGTGGAGCTCCAATGCACCTGCCTCCACTATTGCCTCCGCCACAGTGTGAATCGAAGCTAATAACCAGAGCAGATGATACTGAAGAAGTGGTAAAGAACCGGCTACGTGTGTACCATGATCTGGTATGTTCCGGTTGCCTGAGATTGCCTTTTGAAAGTTTTCGCTTGCTCAGTAGTTTTTAAAATATCTATTCATGCAACCTGAATACGCAATTTGTGGTACTTGTAGTGAATGAGTTTGTTGTTGATATAGATCAGCTAGACTATTTTCTTGCATTAAAAAGGCCCTATATATCTATTATTTGTACATGTGAAATATTGTAAATTGCATTGCATTTTAATACTGCCTTTTAATTTGGCTTTTAATCATAGAAAAGTCACAAACGATTCTTCCTATCACTATAAGGTTTGAATGGCACAGATGTTTGGTGTGGTGCCATCATATATCTTACCAAGTGGGTTGTCCTCTTTACAGACTGAACCAGTGGAGGGATTCTACAGAGCGCGTCAAAAGCTCTTGGAGTTCAATATACCTGGTGGAATACCCGAATCATGGCGAAAGTTATTAGAAGCCTTGAATATAGAAGACTCCGACAATATGAGATCTGCAGCAGCATGATTTTTTTAGGAATGCACGTTAAACTAAACATCTGTAGCTTATGTCAAAGTTAGTCAATTTTTCTGAACATTCCTTATATCTTTAGAAAGCATGGTCAAATCTGGATCGAGATTAGATTATTTTAGCGTAGCACTCTAACTGTACAGTAGATTAGTCATTGATGGGCAAGATGAACGAAAGCGGTCTGTAAAAGCAAAGAAATAGTTGTTCGATGACCAGACATTCATTCGTAGCCTGTACCATATATGAACTTGTTGAAAGAGGTGCATACCAGAAGCAATTTGAAACGTTGTGGATATGATTGAAGCATTTCGTGTATGTGATGAGCTTTGGTTTTTTTTATACCTATATGGGAGCACATAGCTTGCGAGGAATCATACGGCAGTCTGTTAGGTTCATTGCATCCAGTGTGTATATGGTCGACCTCATGAAGTCATGGATGCCTTGCGGAGTCTACCAGCGATTATGAGTTGTGATCCTGGTCTTGTTAGGTTACTGAGTCTGAACTAGGCATGTGGTCAGGGATCACAGGAGGATGGAGCACCTGCAACTGAAGCGAGCAAACTGGAAACTCTTTGGTGTATAACCAGCCACCAGCACTGTCCCTAGTTTGCGTTAGATCACTGAAATTTTCCCAAAATCAGGTCAGGCTGCTGGATTTCTTGTTTCTGTCAGCTACATAAGCCAATAGACGGGAGCTGTGCCAAATCCCGATGAAACAGCACGAGCTGGGCAGTTATATTTGGTTGATGCTAATGTGTATTAAATGCTTAAAAGCACAGCAAGCATCCGGGGGTGTAGCTCATATGGTAGAGCGCTCGCTTCGCATGCGAGAGGCACGGGGTTTGATTCCCCGCACCTCCATTTTTCTCTTTTTAATCTCGAGCTATGTATGAATTAATCAAAAGCACAATTCACACACACCGACACACATCCCGAACAAACTGAATGTGTAGGTTTCTCCTCTAAATTACAGTTCCTAAATTGTTTCTGAATTCTAGGAATTAAACAAAAGGAGGTCTCATGTTGTCATGCAAAGAACAAATTGCTTATCTGGCTCTATATAGAATTGACCCCTTCCCATCCATAAGGGGGTGTAGCTCATATGGTAGAGCGCTCGCTTCGCATGTGAGAGGCACGGGGTTCGATTCCCCGCACCTCCATTTTTTCTTTTTTTAATCTCGAGCTATGTATGAATTAATCAAAAGCACAATTCTTTCTTTTAACTGACACACACCGACACACGTCCCGAACAAACTGAATGTGTAGGTTTCTCCTCTGAATTGCAGTTCCTAAATTGTTTCTGAATTCTAGGAAGTAAACAAAAGGAGGTCTCATGCTGTCATGCAAAGAGCAAATTGCTTATCTGGCTCTATATAGAGATGACCCCTTCCATCCATCAGGGGGTGTAGCTCATATGATAGAGCGCTCGCTTCGCATGCGAGAGGCATGGGGTTCGATTCCCCACACCTCCATTTTTTCTCTTTTTTAATCTCGAGCTATGTATGAATTAATCAAAAGCACAATTCTTTCCGACACACGTCCCGAATAAACTAAATGTGTAGGTTTCTCCTCTGAATTGCAGTTCCTAAACTGTTTCTGAATTCTAGGAAGTAAACAAAAAGAGGTCGCATGTTGTCATGCAAAGAGCAAATTGCTTATCTGGCTCTATATAGAGACGACAACTTCCCATCCATCAGGGGGTGTAGCTCATATGGTAGAGCGCTCGCTTCGCATGCGAGAGGCACGGGGTTCGATTCCCCGCACCTCCATTTTCTCTTTTTTAATCTCGAGCTATGTATGAATTAATCAAAAGCACAATTCTTTCTTTTAACTGACACACACCGACACACGTCCCGAACAAACTGAATGTATAGGTTTCTCCTCTGAATTGCAATTCCTAAACTGTTTCTGAATTCTAGGAGGTAAACAAAACGAGGTCTCATGTTGTCATGTAAAGAGCAAATTGCTTTTCTGGCTCTATATAGAGACGACAACTTCCCATCCATCAGGGGGTGTAGCTCATATGGTAGAGCGCTCGCTTCGCATGCGAGAGGCACGGGGTTCGATTCCCCGCACCTCCATTTTTTCTCTTTTTTAATCTCGAGCTATGTATGAATTAATCAAAAGCGCAATTCTGAATGTGTAGGTTTCTCCTCTGAATTGCAGTTCCTAAATTGTTTCTGAATTCTAGGAAGTAAACAAAAAGAGGTCTCATGTTGTCATGCAAAGAGAAAATTGTTTATCTGGCTCTATATAGAGACGACAATTTCCCATCCTTTTGCAGTAGATCTTGAAGTACGACCATTAATCTCTACTACTATTAAGGCTGCAAGAGTAGTCGGGCATTCCCGTGTTCTGCCACCGTTCCATTCTCATGTCTGTCATTCTCATTCTTTATTATGTCTTTCTCATTCCCTCCTCCCGTAGAGCTCATTCTCATTCCCATTCTCATTCCCCCGTACAGCCCACGTCTAGCTAAAATTAAAAAAAACATACATGTCCTCAAGGGGATTTGAACCCGTGACCTCTCAAGCAAAGACCAAGAGTAGCTACCGCTACACCACATATGTGTTTATGTCTACATCTATGATAGGAAACACATCTACTATATCTCTCACCAAGCTCACTTGCTACCCTTGCACAATGCGTAGTAGTAGATAAGTATCACCGAGATTCTTGAATTAGATTTTTGGATGGAGATAATATTATTTAAAGAAGAGTTTTGCATGCAATTTCTTTTGTTTGAATAATGTATTATACTTAAATTCCTTTTTTTGCATGCGTGACATTTTTCTTCGTAATATTTTTTCCATAGATCAGACTTCTGAGTCATTTTCATAAACCAACGCCAAGCATGAATCCATGTTTCTTACTTGAAACCCCAAACAAACACCATGAGCAGGAGACACTCACGTTGGCGTCTCTTATCGATGACGAGAAGAAGCTTGGCGACTGTCAGTTCGACCTCTAGAAGCAGTCCTACGTGGTCGCATACGCCGCTGTGTACGACAAGCTCCCGCGAAGCCACCACTTGGACGTGGTCCAGAGCAGCTGCACCGCGCTGTCCATCGTTAAGCATGGGGGCCTCATGGTTGTCGCCAACATTGACGACTCTCGGGTTGTTCTGGACACCGCATCCGACGACGACGCCATCACGTCGTCTAGCTCATCGTCCACCTGAAGCCCAACCTACCACGTAAGTCGCTACTAACCGGACATGAATTCTTGTGCGCTGGGACGATGGACGTTGCTGACGTTGTGTGAGTGTCCTCGAACATGATGTATGTAGTGGAGTCGCTGATGAGCCCGGGGTGCACTTCGTTTGGTAGCCCAACCAAGAGTCATCGGTACTCGTCATGTCGCGCGTGTTCGACGACTACTATATCGAGGATTGTGACGTCATCTTAGCGTCGGAGGTGACGTAGAGGAGGATCGACAATAGTGACCAGTTCGTCATCCTCGCCACCGTCAGGGTAGCTTTTGTGCCGACTTGCCTTTAATTCTCTTCGCAAACACACACACTTACTTTTTTGTTTAAGCAAGAGCGTATGGTGGTGCGTGTCTGATGACTAACGATGTACGAGGAAATTTCTTCCAGCATGTGTGGAACGTGCTCTCCAATGATGAGACCATACAAATCGTGGCATATATCGAAGTCTGCATGATACTGATAGTTGCAATGTAGTGGTGAAACAACTAGATTAAAACAACAAAATTTATGTATGGCTAGGATCACAAATTGATTATGAAACATTTTCTCATAACAATATAACATACATTTTATATATAAGTTATCGTAGTATACTGGTATTATATATTACCGTTGCAACGCATGGACACTCAGCTAGTGTACCAAAGAAGGTACTCGAAGAAATCGACAAATTTAGGAAGCGATTTCTCTAGGCAGGGAATGAGAACATCACTGGTGGCAAGTGCAAGGTTAGCTGGCCGACAGTGGCAAGCTGCTAGATCTTGGGGGACTCGTCGTCCTTGACATCCACCGCTTTGCGAGGGCTCTACGGCTTAGCTGCCTATGGCGGATTGGGATGACCCAAATGCCCCTTGGACGGGGTTACAGACTCCTTGTAACGACACTGATAAATTACTCTTTGCAACACCCATGAGAATCGCAATTGGCGATGGAGCCAAGACCTCCTTCTGGCATTGCACTTGGGTCAATGATCAACGACCCAAGGACATTGTGCCTGACATCTTCGTCGCCTCCTCTGACCGTAGGCTCTCTGTTCGGGAGGCCTTGACCGATAGCGCATGGGTGAGTCATATTGATCTCCACGCGATCCACGCGGTTGATCACCTAAAATAGTTTGTGGACCTCTGGTCCTTTGCCCATTCGGTCTCCTTGGTGCAAAACACATATGATCGCATCGATTGGATCTACAACGCCTACAGTGAAATATTCTGCAGCATCTGCTTACCAGATTCAATTCATGGGTCACACTTGTTTCAATCTCAAAGCCCTTATTTGGAAGCCATGTGGGTCATATAAATGCAAACTCTTCGCTTGGCTTATCATCCGCAACCGGCTTTGGACCTCTGATAGGCTCGCAGCACGTGGATGGCTGCATAGTCCTTCTTGTCCACTCTGCAAGCGGCACTCCGAAACACCTCATCATATTATTGCTAGTTGCCCCTACTCAAGGAGAATTTGGGACGCCCTAGCATCTTGGCTCTCCATCGGCCCTTTATCTCTAGCTACCTGGATGGACTCCACTTTGATCAAGCAGTGGTGGTTCATGGTCGGCTCATCCGTTGCGCCTAAAAAGGGGGACACGCTCCCTATTTTTGCTGGTGGTTTGGCAAATTTGGCTGGAAAGAAACAACCGCACTTTCCAAAGGCCAGAGAGGTCAGTGGCAGACCTGCTAGCAACAATTAAAACGGAGGCAAGGTTGTGGGGTGTCGCAGATGCTAAGCACCTTCTTGCGCTTTTATCTCTAGTGTAATTATATAATCTTTTTGTATTCTTCCTGTGGTGTCTCTTGACCACTGCTTGACTCTCTTCTTTATTAACAGAAACATGCAAAATCTAGTGTCGTTCGTTAAAAAAAAATATTCGTCCATATGATCTCCAATACATCCTGATCACACAAATTCATATCTAGAGTACCAACTTTGTTCTGAAAAGGAAGTAGTGTACACTCATATTAAACTGTAACTTTACAGCAGTAGAGCCATGTAAACCTTTTCGTGTGGTCTACAATTGTTTTCCAGTTTCAGAGATTATGTCAATGCATTTCTAAATTGGTGCACGTTCATATCAGCAGCTGCGAACTTTGACTGGAAGTTAGAGAGAGATGGAAGCAACAAACAGGCCTACAAGTGTAAATATTAATAGGGTGTTTGGTTTGAGGAATGAGCTAGTCCATCATCTTCTCACTCCTCACTATTTTTGTCTGGTTTGTGGAATGGAATGAATTGATCCATTATCACCTCATTCCTCATAGTTAGTTAGTTAGTACTAATATGAGGATTGAGGTCATCCCACCAAATTTGAGGAATAAACTCATGATGCACTTTTGAATGTAGTGATTCCTTAAACCAAACACGCCCTAAGTAACCTTACATAGCAAAACTTCTCTGTAAAAAAAACATAAAGTTATCTTCAGCAAGAGTATTCAGTAGCTATACTATATACCTTCAAAAGTAGCAAAGCTTATATAAAAAAAATAAAGTACATGAGCTTGCTAGAGGGATAAAGAATTTCCGAATCTGTATCTCAACACCATTGGGGGTGTAGCTCATATGGTAGAGCGCTCGCTTCGCATGCGAGAGGCACGGGGTTCGATTCCCCGCACCTCCATTTTTTCTCTTTTATATTTCGTGCTATGTATGAATTAATCAGATGCTTCTTTCAGTTAACTGAGTCACATGCCCCAAACAAACTGGATGTCACCTCCATTTTTTCTCTTTTTTATTTGGTGCTATGTATGAATTAATCAGATGCTTCTTTCAGTTAACTGAGTCACATGCCCCAAACAAACTGGATGTGTAGGTTTGTACTCTGAATTACAGTTTATGAAATGTTTCTGAATTCTGGGAAGTAGGGACATGGATGTTTCTCCTAAGTAAAACAGACAAAAGTTGTATATAGAGATGACGACTTCCCATCCTTCTGCATTAGATATTGAAATGGCCGGGGTGAGTAGTTCTCAAGATCTTTCATCCATATGGTCTCTACTCTCTAATACACCTGGATCACCCAAATTCATGTCTAAAGAACTAACTTTGTTCTGAAAACAAAGATCTAAGATTGCAGCTTTCGGCGCCGCACTACAGCACATATTAAACTGTAACAGTACAGCAGTAGAGCCATGTAAATCTTTTCTTGTGGTCTACAATTGTTTTCCAGTTTCAGAGAGTATTTCAATGCATTTCTAGGCTGGTGTGCGTTCATATCAGCAGCTGCGAAATTTGATACGAAGATAGAGAGAGGGATGGAAACAACAAACAGGCCTACACAGTAAGTGTAAGTATTAATTAACCTACACGTAGCAAAACTTGTCAGTAAAAAAACATAAAATTATCTTCAGCAAGAGTATTCAGTAGCTATACTGTATACGTTCCTTCAAAACCAGCAAAGCTTATAAAAAAAACAAAATAAAGTACTTGAGGCTATTTAATATGTAGGTGCATAATTTTGAAACATAAGAAGGAACGTATACATACATGTATGCTAGCCAGTAACTGTTCTCCCTTTCGAAGAATCTGACGGGTGTGTTTCCTACCTAAAATATCCATAATAAGATTTGCAAGCTGAGCTAATAACTATAGAGGGTTGATTTTTGAGCTCAGAAGCTCCTTGGCCCTCCGCACAGTTGTAGCTAGCACCATCCAATGACATGGCCAGATTGAGAAGACCAAGCAATTGCTTATATGAGAAAGGTAAGGAAAAAAAAACATAGGAAGTTTAGGTGCCGACAAATTGACACATTGCGGCTCTAGTTATATAGATGAGTAATTGTGTCGTGCGGCACAAGCACGACACGGACCTGATAATGCATGGCACGAACAGTGTCAGACCAGACACGACACGGTTTTAGGTACGCCACGATTCTAAGAGCATCTCCGGTAGTTCCTAAAAAAGATTTTGGTTTCGTTTGTACGATAAAGTTCAATAATCATCATTCTTCTCTTTATTAATATTTTCATTCTGTATGAATCACGGTTGGTCATTTTCCTCTAAATTTTTGGAATGGTCATCTTCATGCTTGTCAAGCGAGGATGTTAAATTCATCCTTTCCGCAGCTCCAATCATTCGTAGTGCATCATTTGTACACGTGCTTGTCAAGCGAGGATGTTAAATTCATCCTTTCCGCAGCTCCAATCATTCGTAGTGCATCATTTGTACACGGGTGGGGACTACGGGGATGTTAAATGATTTTACGGTGTGATTGACGCGCAAAATAGGCTACGGGGAGTGCACAAGAGGATCCAAAGTCAGGGTCTAAAAAAGGATATTTCGGAAGTTAGTACATTTGAGGACCTTATTTAATCAACTGCTGGATAATGATTTTTGGTTAATAACATCCTCAATTAATTTGTGGGGGTGGGGGGGGGCAAGCCTGGTGTGCGATTGCTGGGGATATATCGTGTATTTTAGTTGTATAATAAGATAAGATAGATAGACACACAGAGATAGGTATGCAGTTTGTGTGGGCCCATTCCGCGCGAAGAAAAAGGCCTTGGCCTGAAACGCGATTTCCGCACTCAGTTCTCGCTGGTCTCACACTGCACCGCACGCCCGCACTCCATTCCGTCCGGCTCCGGCCCAAACGCCTGCGTTTCAGGTCCACTCCACTCTCAGTTATTAATAAGCAGCAACGCAGGCAGCATGATATTTGTTTACGATACAAAAGGCAACCCAAGAATCCAGCCTATACCGCGGCTGCATCGCAGTAGCACGCTGCGCTAGTCCTAGCTGCTAGCCAAAAAAAAAAAAAAAAAGGCGCCATTTGGTGAATGACTACGGTAGTGTGGTCAGGTGTTGTGGGGTTCCCGTTCCGCTACGGACGAACACGACGCTGCCGCTGAAAAGGGCAGCAGAAGGCCCAAGCGCCGCGTCTCTACAACACGTACTACTACGGCTAGCAGAGTAGTTCATGAACAGCGGTGGACCTCGGCCTAGGTTTAGGAGGAGAGGGGTGCTTCTGCTGCTCCGATCCCCGTGGTGATCGCAACCACTTGTGGGGGGAACTTTTGGCAAGTAGAGTAGATGATTGCCGTCGAACCATAGTTAATTTAACACCGTCTTCTTCTGCTACTAAGATACTTTTATAGGCACATAATAGCACTAACTAGCTCTAGCTAGATCCATCATGCATGTAAACACGTAACACCATCTTCTTTCTGGGGGAAACGACACTGCTGTGCTGTGGGGGGGGGTTGGCTTCTTTCCTTTCTCTTTTTCTTCCGTTTTTATTTTTTATTTTTACTGTTAGAGGACCTGTGGCGCGACTGTTCCGGGCGCAGCACGCTCGCTCCGCATATGTCCAAGCACGCACACAGGCACGCACAAGCACAATCACACACACCCCGGCCCGGCCTGGCCAGGCCAACAGCGAGTCCTCTTTCCTAGGCGGAAGCGGAACAGGCCAGGGCCAACGCGCTCAGAAGTGGCGTGGCCGGTCACTGCTGGGAGGGGTCCCCCTGCACGGAGAGGATGAGGTGAGGACGCGGCACGCCGGCAGCTACGGGACACCCCGGTGGCGGTGCTCGGCTCCGCGACAACCAAGCCCCCGAACAGAAGCGCTCACTGCTCACTCGCCAGCCCCAGCCATTTAGCTCGAGGCCGGTGATAAGTACTAGCATAACAGAAGCGTCTGCGTCTGCGTGCAAGCGTTGTGAACGACGACACGAGAAGAAAAAGGTTACTGGGAAAACTGAAAAGGAACCGCGGGAAACGAGCAGGAGGCGGGCGGGCGAGAGGGATGAGCAGCCGGGAACGTGAACGAGCCTGACCGGGCGCGGCCGATGAGATCCCCCACTCACATGGAGCGCCCTGCCTGCCACTGCCACGCTCCAAGCCTTGCACTGCACTGCACTGCGCTGCGCCCGATCCGAAGCGAAACGCCCTCTAACTGCACTGCTGCGTGCGTACAGTGCACCTCTTTGGTTGGGTGGGTTAAAGCTTAACGCCACCACTAAACCCAGGCCAGCACAACGCCGTGGCCATGTAAATACGGGGGTGCCCAGTCCAGTGGCCTCCTCGCCAGCCTTCGCCGCGCGTCCGACCCAAACCCAACCACACCGCCCTCCCCTAGCTCGTCGCGTCCCGACCCGATGCCGTAGCTAGCAGCGGCCCTGCAGCCAGCCACCCACCCACGCCTGCAGCCGTCGCATGTCGGACAACACCGTAGCCAAGGCGGCGGCAGCGACCATGACGCCCGCCGCCGCCTCCGACCCGTCGCCGTCGTCCTCGTCCGGCGTCGGGGCGTCCCCGCTCGCGCTGCTCCGCCCGCACGCGCACGGCCACATGACGCCGCCGTCGCCGGCGCTCGCGGCCCCGCCGCCGTCCCCGGCGTCCGCGCCCCGGGACTACCGCAAGGGCAACTGGACGCTCCAGGAGACGCTCGTCCTCATCACGGCCAAGCGCCTGGACGACGACCGCCGCGCCGGAGGCGCCCATGCCCACGCCCACGCCCTGGCCGGGTCGCCCACCACGCCGCGCTCGGCGGAGCAGCGCTGGAAGTGGGTGGAGAACTACTGCTGGAACCACGGCTGCCTCCGCAGCCAGAACCAGTGCAACGACAAGTGGGACAACCTCCTCCGCGACTACAAGAAGGTCCGCGACTACGAGTCCCGCGCCGCCGCCGCCGCGCCGGCCGCCGCGCCGGCCACGAGGGCTCTCCCGTCCTACTGGGCCATGGAGCGCCACGAGCGCAAGGACCGTAACCTGCCCACCAACCTGGCGCCCGAGGTGTTCGACGCGCTCACCGACGTGCTCTCCCGCCGCGCCGCGCGCCGAGGGGGCGCGGCGATCACGGCCGCCCCGCCGCCACCCCAGCTCGCGCTGCCTGCTCCGCCTCCGCCTCCGCCGCTTCCTCCTCCATCGCCACCGAAGCCCCCCATCGTCCAGCCCCGCGCTCCGCCTCCTCCGCTGCCGCTTCCGGCGGCCGTGCCTCCGCCGGCGACGTCCGTTTCCGGTATGGTCGGTCGGCGCGCGCCGCGCCCGTACTTAACACCAAGCTGCTGTTACATCTATCTACCCGTTCCATTTACTGTTCGTCTGTCGTCTCGTCTCGTCTCAACTGACACGTGGGCCCCTGGATCGCCACGATGTTATTTATATGCTTAGAGCCAGGCGTTATGATTGGGGGAGATCAGATGCTCCCTCGAGCTGGTCTAATTATTTACCTCACCAGGCGGGGTAGGGGGGCTCGCTTTTTAACTTTTTTTTACTGTGCCTTCTTCCCCGGTGGGTGGCAGTGGTGATAGCGCTGGGAGATGAGAATAAAGCAGCGTTCATCAGAGTGCAGCGCAGCTCATGCATGCAGGGCAAAGTAGGCGGCGAATTCTATAGTTTATGGAGGGTTTTACTTGCATTGCAGAGATAGATGACAAAATAAAATGAGAAAATAGATTTCATGTGGCTAGTATAAGAACTACTACACAGGCGAAGCAATGCAAAGTAAGAAACAAAGGTCGCAGTCACTTTGTAAAGGCATTGGCAAGATCCAATTCTAAAAGCCTGAAAGCTTGGAGCAACTGTTGAAACGAACTAACAAAGCACCTTTTGTTGTCCAGCACTCCAGCCTGTTTGTTGTTTTCGCAGTTTAAGTAGATTACAGTGTGCTATATACATAAGTCGCAATGCATATGGTAGTAACTGCTGTGCAGTTTATATATGTTAGCCAGCCTGGTCCCTCCCTGCAGCGTTTTTTTGATGACGTGTTGCATGGATGGATCGTGGATGTGTACGTGCAGCGGAGGAGCTGACGGGGTCGTCGGAGTCCGGTGAGGACGACGACGGGTCGGACGCCGTGGCGGAGCCGGAGCCGAAGCGGCGGCGGCTGAACCGGCTGGGGTCCAGCGTGGTGCGCAGCGCGACGGTGCTGGCGCGCACCCTGGTGGCGTGCGAGGAGAAGCGGGAGCGGCGGCACCGGGAGGTCCTGGAGCTGGAGGAGCGGCGGCTGCGGCTGGAGGAGGAGCGCACGGAGGTGCGGCGCCAGGGCTTCGCGGGCCTCGTCTCCGCCGTCAACAGCCTCTCCAGCGCCATCCACGCCCTCGTCTCCGACCACCGCAGCGGCGACTCCGCCTCCCGGTGATCGGGCCGGGCAGGCCGGCAACTAACGCTCGGCCTTGACCGTCCGTCGTTGTCAACACCTCTCCCAGCTCAGCTCGGCTCGGCTCATCTGCCGCCGCGCCGGCGTTCGTTGTGCGATCCGTCGTCCGTCGCGGCCGGGCGGCTATATCTGGGCTCCGACGACAACATGATCCAGGTATCGACCGACAAACCGACCGACCGACCAGGATGTAAATAAGGTGAAGCGTGATTCATTGTTTGTTGGAGGCTGTGTGACTCCGAATTCTTTTGGAGGTGGTGGAATGGAAGCGTGTGTGTAGCATTGCATTGGTCCGTCTCGCTCGCGTGCATGTAGTAGTAGTAAGTACAACGTGTCCTCCTGCTGCTGCTGCTGCTAGTGCTAGGTATCTGCTTTGAGCTCCCTCCCTCCCCTTTTTTTTGTGCATGCATTGACTCGTTGTTGACTGGAGATGGAGCTTGCGTTGCGATCAGTGGACATTGTTACTGTGCAGCATGCCAGCTGCCGTGGTGTGGTGTGTGGGTATTATTATGGTCGATGAGGGAGGCCGGTGCTGCCATTGACACTGTCTTCTTGGGTTCCGGGTTTGTCGCGGACGACGATCATTAGCGGTGCATGGCATGCAGGGTAGTAGCAGAGGGGAACGAGTGGGAGGGGGAGGATCAGCAGTCGAGGCGAGTAGCATAGCATGGCGTGGCCCGTGGGGCCTCTCCCCCTCGGCTCGCTGCCGCTGTGGCTGTGGCTGCGTGCATGCAGGAACTCCAGTACTGCACGGCTGCCATGGCATAGTGCCACTGCTTTCTTTCTTCGTCCCTGACCCTGCGTGTGGGTGGGTATTGGAGGAAGGAATCAAAGCTAGCAGCATCTCATGACTCGTGCATGCTAGCCCTCTAGCTAGCCTCTCTAGTCTCTACTATGAGAGCCTGAGAGCTGAGAGGAGAGTAGAGCGTGCATGCAGTATAGCCGGCTAGTGGTAGCTCTGATGGAATGGCGCTTTTGCCCCCTGCGGTGTGTTGTGCATGGCAGTAGTACTCGTCTCTACAACCTCTACCTGGACTCACTGGACGATCCATGATTGATTGTTCAACGAGTCTACTCATGGAATCGCCACCGTACCGCGTCTGGCCGGCCGGTTACTGCCGTGACTTGACTTGTGTAAGCCACGCACCTTTGTCTGTCTCTGCGTACGTACCCGAGGATCGTGTGACATGTACAGCTACGGTCGAGGCGTACGTATTTTTTTACTACGAGTTCGATCGGTCTGCTCTTCACCAGTCACGCTGCAGTAGTGTTTTATACGCTGTACATACGTACTAGTATGCGTACGTGCGCACCGTCATCTCCTACGTATAGTCGCGACTCACGACATGACAAAAGCACGGTTGCGCAAAGGCCGGGAGGGGCCTTAAACAATTGCATGATCATTGCTACGGCCGGGTATGGCGTACCTGTACTTGTTGCCACTGGACAGTGCTTCTGGCCTATGCATATATATAGCTCGCATCTCGACCGACCGACTACAGCTTACCGTCACTGGCTTCAAAACCGAACGCTATGGACTTTCTGATCGGCGGTTAGGAACAAACCGGTTTTCTAATCTGAACCACGAATTTAGGACAAAAGGGTTAAGAATACGAATTCTGGTTAGACTAAAGGTCGTTTTTCCCCCTAATTTGTACCGTGTATTTAAGATTAAATGTTTGAGACTATCGATTTAAGTTAGGAGAATTGAGACTAAAGGTGTTTTGACGCATAAAAAGAAGTCATTTTGGACAATGTTTGTGTCGAACACATAAACAGAAGCATTGCCTTAGAGCAAATCTAAAAGGATGTTAAAAATTTTACCTCAAAAATTGATTATTAAGAGCAGGTTAAAATTTTATAAGAGTGAATTATGATGGGTACTCTAACAGTTCCTTTAAATATGACATGTGGCGCAATTTGTACAGTCGTCGGGAGGCCATAGATGACCTGATACGTTGAGAAATGGATTGGGGAGGGATAAAACACACCAAAATATACGAGGTTGAGGAGGCAGTGGATGCGAGATGCTAATTTTTTGGGGGAGAATGAGAGAGCTGTTGAAGTAAGAAAAAACAATATTTTTGACTAATATCTGTTTTGGGGTTAGTTTACACGTTCTTTTGGAGTTGCTCTTAGATTGCTATCAGTCGAGATTGAAAGCCTTTTGACGCCTATAAAACTTGGACTAGTGTGTTGACCGCAGATCTATTCTCTACATGTACGTGCGTGTACTCGTACAATACAACATCATTAGTATCGGTGACCCATGCATGCAGGCGCGCGGCACTGCATAATACTCCAACGTCGTAATGCATGCGAAAACTTCTGGTGCCCAAGTGCATGGCGACCCGGCCGGGTGCATTGATAGAGAAGAGATCGACCGACCAAGAAGGTAAGACGGTCGTCGACATGGCGGCAAGCTGGCGGGCCGGCCGGCGACGCACTTGAGCGGCCTTGGCGCCGGCACGTAGGAGACATGACCGCATGCACCAGCCACCAGCTGCCTGCATGCCGCGCGTGTTTAATTCTGGATCGTCGGGGTTCGTTGCAAACCAAGCGAAGCTAGCATTTACGTAGGTGGAAGCGTATGTATACATGGTAAGTATGCCTAAACATACACATGGCCTGTCATCAGCATCTCCGGATGGCTACTACCTGTCGTGTACTAGGGGTAGGGTCAGATCACACATAGATGATAGCATATCGCTGATCGCGGCTGATGAGAGACGGGCAACAGATAGAGTGAGAAAGAGGTGGTGTGCATGCTCATCGAACTCCATGGCTGCGATGCGCGCGAATGAAGGAGCTAGTTGAAGCTAGCTTTGAGAGCAAGATGCATGCATGAGCATGACAGTCCAGCTTTGCCGCGGCGTCTGGCTGAAGTTGTGGGCTTGTGGCGGATGTAGTGATGCATGCAGGATATTTCAGGTCTTCGTTGACCTGGTGCGGCACGTACGATGGATCCGGGCATCCGGGATGGCGCCTACCAGCGCTAGCCGCTAGGTGCTGCTGCTACTACGTCTACGTGACTACGTCGGTGTCGACGAGATGCAATTTTATGTCTGATAAAAGTCAGATCTTTTTAATTACATCCAACATATATAACTACTACAAATAAATAAATGATAAAAATATAGCCGGGGACAAATTTAAATATTTATCCGCCCGTCTCGGACGATTTAATTTGTGGCTGCATTTTCATATAGTGAAGAATACTACAGGCTCTTACGTACAAGGCAACGATTAATCAAATCGTATAAAGAGTTTATCTGGACACGAAGGATTTCTATCTATTTCAGATAGCTTCTCAGAGATAAATTAATATTGAATCTTTAGTTAATGGTCAAAATGTGCTCTGATCACTTTGGTTTGACCCCAATCAAAACATACTTACCATTTCGAAACGAGGAGAGTGGTGATAGATATAATTATCATTTCCATTTTCCAAACACACATTCGGCCAGTTGGCTTGGCTCTGCCAGAGGATCACGCTCGCAGCGGGCCCCTCTGGTTCGCTGAGACTGGCTGCATGCATGAGATGAGCTCCTCATCTTCTCCCAGGCCAGCTAGGCGCTAGGCCTTGGGCGTAGCGTAGATAATCGCGGCAGTGTGGAAGGAATACACGTACGCAGGCGAGCAAAAGTTTTACCGCATCCGGGCGCGCGGCGCAATGACGAGACTGCCCTCGGCGGGCACTGGCAGCAGGGGATCTAGCGGGGCTACGTGGGCCGTAGCGTGGTCAATGGACTCTGCTGCTACTGTACTGCGACTGCGAACGAGTATACATGGCCATGGGGGAGGTGAGAGAAGGGGGCTTGGCTCGGGTGGACCGCTGCCTTGTCGGCTTGCGGCCATCATCTCGCTGGACTGGACCAGAGACCCGACCCGGTGGGCACTTTGTCCCGATCCGGCCTCTCGCACTACCCTTCCTTGCTCTCTCTGCGCTCTCTGTCTCGTGTCGTGTCTAGGGACAGACTTGTCTTTCCGCGCCCGCTGACTGGATAGTTAATTGGATTTCAAAGACCAGTGACCGGTGTCGACTCTCGATGAGATGAGAGTTACAGGAGAGAAGGTTGATAGTATCAAGTAGATAACAAAAGGCACTCGGTCCGTAAATATAATAGTGCCTATGTTTACAGGAGATCGGTGAGCTTGTTTTGATATAATAGTGCCTATTTTTACTTTGGTCGCTTATTACGTCCCCAAAAAAATTAGCAAGATTCATAAAAGGTATTATCAATACTCACATCAGTAAATATAATCATCATTATGAAAGTACATATTTCAGTGTTGATATTAAAGATATTCGTTACCTATCATACTGATACTTGTTAGTACGTACAATAAAAATTTTGTACCTTATATACGTCTACCCGTAACCGTAACCCGCGGTGGGGTGGACAGGACACAGTCGGTGGCGAGCGTATGGATCTGTCCTCTTGGTGTCAGAAAAGACTGACACCCCCCTCTCTCTCTGCCTCTCGGCTGCCACCGCTCTCAGGTCCGTCCGTAGTCAAAAGTGGCTTGACCGGATTGGAGAGAGAGAGAGAGACAGCAATGCGATATCAGATCAGATCAGATGCTAACGCTATACTACATACTTCCTCCCAGCCAGGCAGCCACCACCATTCCATTCTTTACCTCCATCTCTACCCAAAATACCCCTGCCGTCTCCGTCACCCCCAGTCCCTGTACGGCTGTACGACACACCACGCCACATCTTGAAGCCTTGAAACAACCAACCAACCCTTCACTCGCTGCGTCGAGCGTGAACTCCTACTGCAGCTTGTATGTAGCATTGTGGCACAGCAGCGGCAGATATATAGTAGCATGCATGGACCGTGTCACTCTCGATCGCTAGTTCATCAGTAGTTCAGGGCAGGCTTTGAGAAGGAGTCAAGAGATTGTTGCCGCCCCGTAGTCGTTGCTGGTAGCTTTTTTTTTTTCTCTGTCGGCATGCATGCAGTGCCCCTTCTTAGCTCAGCTGGAAGAAGAAGAAGAAAACTGGTAGTATACCACTACTGTCGTCTACTGCTGCCAATCATTTCTATATATATGGTCTTGAGGCAGGCAGCAGAGTATTTACCCCACTAGCTATCGTATGCAAACTCATAGTATACACGCACGCGCGCGTACGTGTGCACACAAAACTTTGTACTCGATCCTGCTGAGCTCAATATCATCATCGTATGTCATCACAGCGGAATCGGGGAAAAATCTAGAGAAAATTCCTTCAATGTCATCCAAATTTATACCAATCCCTTCAATGCCATCAGGATTTATAGCTTCCCTTCAATGCAATCGAATTTAAATTTTAATTCTTTGAATGCCATCACTGATATTTTGAAGCTAACGTCGTTAGTTATATTTAAAGCAAATCCCTCCAATGTCATCAAAATATATACCCCCAAAATCTATACTGATCTCTTCAATGTCACTAGAAATTGGTTCGATCTATTTGAGTTTTAAAAATTTCAGAATAAAAATTCTTAAAAACATGAATGTACATCTCAGCTTAACTCATCTATATACAAAATTTCATAGTCAAATTTATCTTACTCTAGTAGTTAAAAAAGACAAAAAAAATGGTCAGGCGTAGATTATTGCGAGTTAAAAACTATGGATTGTAACTGTTTGTTGTATTGGTCTGGTCGAGTTAGATTTTTTTTGTGTGGACTAGATTGAGTGGCACATGATCAGGTCTATGTACAAGTGCAACGCCTTGGTCTCTAGTCTGTACTCTCTACAGCTACACCTCCACTAGCCGTGGTGTGGTAGTACGGGTACTGGTGGTGCTTGAGCTGGAGTGCTGGTGGGAGCAGCGGCTAGCCCTGAGCATTGGATGCTAGCTCCACTACGCACCCACTACCACTAGTCACCGAGGGGCAGGGGCAGCCACCGGCCAGCCGGCCGGCCGGCTCTGTAAAAAGCTAGTACTAGGCGCGGCATGCAAGCAGCGCAGCGCAGCGCAGTGCAGATCCCGCCCGCCCCGGCCCGGCGCATGCATGCACGCCAATACAATGCAAGCTGTAAAAAAGGCACGATCCTCCACGCACGCACGCGCGCACGCGGATGGATCCTCGTCCTCGTCGTCCCCATGCAATGCAACGCAAGCATCCCCGTCCCGTTCCCGTACTTGTGTTGTGTTCCGTTGGACGGCCCAGAGATGCGGCCAAAAAACGCAGCACTTGGTGGGTCGCTGTGCTCCGTGCACGAGCCCGGCCAAAATGCCCAATACTACTTTGCTGGAGGTAGAGAGGAGAGTGCGTGGTCCAGTGCTTCCAGTCCAGTCCAGCCCCCCTACCCCTACTAGCTAGGCTGCTACAGTGTCCACTCTCCGCTGCTATCGCAGAAGCAGAGGTTGCGTCGTCTCGTCGTTGTGTTACATGCGATGCAGACGCAGGAGGGCGCTCAGCGTGCACATGTGGAGTGGCACTGGAGGATGCCAATAATAACCTCAGGCTGCCTGTCAGAGAGTTCAGTTCAGAGCACGATGGGACGCCGGCCCACGTACGGAGGTGTGCTGCGCCGTGGAACAGTGCTCGTCGGCCGCTAGCTCCAGCTCCGGTGCCGGCTCTCTCTTTCTTTCTCCGCCGAGCACGGGCAAACCAACCTCCGTCAGCAATTTGGAGAGAGAGAGAGAGAGAGAGGGAGGGAGGGATCACACGATGGCAGCCTCTGCGTCGGGGTGCAATAATTCGGGTCCAGTCCAGCCAGCAGCTGCGGGCCTCTGGGGCTGCCGGCTGCCCCCGGTAGCGCGTGAGTTTGCGAGCGGCGGGCCCACGCGGGGCAGAGGCAAATCATAAGCGGCGGGCCCACGCGGGGCAGTCAAACGTGGGCGGTCAAAACTCCCCCCCTTCCACACAGGAAGCCTAGCCTGCGGCAGCCTTCAAGGCAGGCCGTCGTAAGCGTAACCCCACACGCTAGCTCAGCACCACTCTCTCTCCACTCTCCAACGGCAGAGGAGGTGAGGTAGTAATTTAACACGCACAGCATAGGCAGTCACAGAAAGAGAGACAGATAGCTGAGGCAGCCTGCGTGGAGTTCCAGCACCACACCACACAAGCCCCTCCCTCACTTGTGTGTGCCTCCCATTCATGGCTGTTCTTACCTGCCAGTGCCACACCATGCTAGTATTAGTACGGGAGGTGTAGGGTCTTGCAAGTCGCGGATCGCCCGGCAACGCTCCAAGTCCCGCGTGCTCCTGCACTGACTCCGGACCGGAGCATCTGCACGCTGTCCTGTGCAGGCAGTCACGCAGGTTTCAGCGGCCGCCGTGTGAGGTTGGAGCACACAAAGGCCCAGGTCTGGACATTCATGGCTCGATGGGAGCCGGATCCAGGTCCAGCCGCTACAGTTGCTGCTCATCCAGTCCAGGGGAGCGAGTTCAGCAACGTGCCGCAACAGCTGGTACAGTACAGTACAGTAGTGCTAGGCCAGGCCCCCGTCGTGTTCCTCGGACCACTTAGCAGAGCTTGTGGAGCGCTCGGAAATGGATGGAACGGAACTGAACGATTCGGCATGATGCAAAGCTCACATCGGTTTGCTCCTTGACCGCGACTGAGGAAAAGCATATCAGCTTTCGGCAGTCACATGGAGCTGTGAATCCGGTAGGGGCTGCCCGCATGCATGCATGCATCTCTTCCAGCATTTGACACGACCAGAGCCCAGAGGGGAGCATCAAAGCAAGCTCCAGACTGAATCTTTCATAGATATGTGCATTAAATAGAGTTAAGCCCTACCGGGGACAGGATGTATACGGACACAAGAACGAACGACAAAAGGACCATTTCCACACACAAACAGCTCAGGGCACACCAGACTTTTTTTTTTGGTTTGTCCTCGGACTCCTAGCTCCAGTGGAGCAAAAGATAAGAGTTAATCCTCAAGGAAAGAAGATACCCAAGCGCACCATCATCTTCAAGCCCATCCTGAAATACAAACCCCTCGACCGGCCGACGGCGTCTCATCTCAAAGTGCAGGTTGAGAGAGCGGGCGGCTCAGTCCAACAAGAGGTTGATCATCGAGTTGGCCAGCCCGGCTTCCTTGAATGTTAGGTCGCTTCCCAACTCCAGTTTCTGGGATGCCCCAGGAATTGCCTGGACGAAGTGGAAAGCCCTCCTCTCCCCGTCCTCGACCTGAGGAGCGCAGAATGACCACAAGAGCTGCGATAACAGAGAGAGCACCAGTGAGGATGGGAGCCAAGAAAATGGGACCACGAAAAGAAAATTTTATATGTGACGGAGGTGTAACCTTGATAGGATCTGTGTGAAGGAAGTTTCTTTGGATCCTCCGGTTGTTCGGTAGCCGAATCGCAACCCTGCAGAGAAGGTCCCTGCTTCCTGTAGGTTCTTCAGGGAGAGGAGGGTAATCAGGCTTGGTGTTTAGGGTGGGCTCATTTTCCTCCTCGGGTTCAGCTTCAACCATGTCATCACTGGCGTCTGATGCTTCAATGACTTCTTTACTCTCCTCTAGAGAAGCTGCTACTGCCCGTGCTAGCTCTTCATCTTCATCCTCTACAGCTATTTTGCCTAGAATGGAATCAAAAGGCATTGTGATTATACTTCTTTTCGTAATCATCTATGTTAGAAAATGCCTTGCAGGTAGCCAGATGCTAGCAGCTAGGGTAAAACTGTCCAGAAAAAAAAACATGTACAAATAGCATGAGGGAGCTGCATGATACAATCGTACAATCAAAACAACCAGCAGAGTCCTTGCTAGTTTTCAAAATGTAGATATCCATAAATTTGAAAAGCAGTGAATGTTAGTTTATGATAAATTACGTGGTCCATGCATTTGATAGGATCACATCATATGGTTATGAAAAATGGCATCTTCATATACTGTTTTCAAACAACAAACAAAAGTAAAACCACAGCGGATTAAAAAAAACAATTCAACTCCTACCTTGCTTGCCCGTAGAAGCTTCCGGATCAACTTTCCTTGGGCGCTTTTGAGGTTGAGCTGCATGGTGCTCCTTCGGACCTTTATCCAGGTAAGGTAGTAAATCCTAGGTAAAGGACATGATCAGAAAGAATTAACAGGAACATCTATGCTATATTACATCTTATAGTACAAGTTAGTGTGCACCCATATAGGCTACAAATGCAGTGCAGTATGACACATGAAAGAATAGTATCAAAATACCTCAAGTAAACGATCTGGGTGAACCATTCCATTCCAAGCATGCATTTTTTGCCCAGTGACGGGGTCAATTAGGAGAATAGCAGGCATGGACACCAAATGGTAGTAGGTGCATACCTTCCTCCCCTCACTGGTGTCATAATAAACCTATATTAACACATGAAACCATATTAATAAACAGGTGTACAGATATGAGTTCATCTAGAGGGGGGGGGGGATATTTTACAGACAACATTTTGTCAATATATATCCTAACATGTCAAAAGGAATGTAACGAGAGAATCACATCGTTGGCTCTGATACAAAAGCAGAAAGTGAGGACGAACCTGCCAGAAAATAAAATTTGACCGAATCAACTGAGCCACCGCATCATTTCCCCAAGTGTCTCGATTAAGCTTAAATAAAGGCCGGTTCAATAGTCAAAACATGGGAGTAATAAACTTAAGGCCCAACATTACACTGCAAGCAAAATGACTGAGCTTACCATGTGAGAGCTAAATTCCGCTGTCGACTGCAAATTGATTAATAGCCATTTGTCCAGGGAAGAAGCCTCTAACTTTGCCTACATTTGGAAAAAAAATCATAAGAATGACAAAATATCAGCAATAGTTAAGAATCTCGTGGAGTTTCAGCTCAAAGGTAGTTTATGTGCACAAGTCGTGGAACAATAAATTTGAAAGAACACTATTATAGACATCAATCCACTATATATTGACAACAAAACACATCCTAAAATATACAGTATTACGGTATTATTTCATTTTCTTAAAGGAGAATTTAAATAATAATTAACCAACTAACACTGATAATTGCTCTATAGCTATGATGTTCAAGAAATTCATCAGCCAACTGAGATATAGGCATAGTGGCAGTTATATGTTGTGCAGTTTTCCATATATGCAAACAACAAAATAGTGTCCATACATTTTCACAAGCATGTAAACTAATGAGTCGTATAACTGATATAAAGCTTACCTTGTCAAAGGGTCCGTTGAACATCAAAGAAAAAGGTGGACGGTATAAAGAAGCAAGATTATCACCAGAACTAGATGTAGCATTCTGGTCAGAGTCCCAAACAGCAGATTGTCTTGCTTCTTGTTCAAAGTTACGAAATGCAGCTGATGCATTAGGTCGCATGCTGCAAAAAAAGGGCCATCATACTCAAATTTCATCAAACAGTCTAGTTTTATCAATCAACAGTAACAGTATACAAGTTCAGATACAACACAGTAGTCTGGAACATGAAATTATATATTGCCACATGTAAAGCAACAAGTGCTTGCTTAAGGTATGCCAATCTAGAAAAAAGTTGTAATAGAACAAAAACTACATGTAGTCATGCCCAAGGTAACTACAAATGAAAAAACAACCATGGAAATAATTTTATATCTAGCTAACAAGAGGAGCAACAACCACCTCTAATCAACTATTCAATTTACATCATTAAAGGTTATTATTATTTAAGACAAATGCTTGCCACAAACTATTACATTAGCATATGTTTCCTTTTCTTTGGCAACAGAAAACAAAATGTCAGTTGGCTAGTCTTGGTAGTACAACAAATGTCACCATAAAGGTCTCGGCAGTACAACTGTCGTCACCGTATACGGAAAAGACACATGGATCTGGGAGATGCCAAAGGATGCTAAAGGCTATGTCCAACAACTATCCTATCTCATTTTCCTATTTCAAACTCCATTCTATAAACAGTGTTGTCTACAGTGTAAAACAGTGATTTACACAGCCATATACACGATCTGTCGGACACAGCCTAAATGAGCCAAATTGGATGCAAGCAATATTGGCATCCGGAAAAACACAATTGCATCGTTCAATCAGTGAAATAAAAACTTGTAACATATCAAAGGAAAGGAGCAGTAATTATTTTGCATTACAATACAATGGTTGCATTTATTTTCATCTTAAGGACCTTCCTTAGTAAGGAGGCTCAACCACAAAAGAATAACCTATATGAGAGACAGCATGCAAAAAATTTGTATGCTCTGGCATAATCATGGCAATTAACCAACATAATCACAGCTAATATATAAATAACTTGATGAGTCCTTAGTTTTGCATATGCCTCCCAAGATGTCAACTCAGGTAAAGTTATTTAAGCTTCAGTACACCATATAGGCATAAACACTCCAAAAAGGAACTGCTGTTCACAGAATGGTAAAATTAACTTGGATGTCATGCAACATTTGGCTTCCTAGTGTGTTGTAGTCATGTCCAAGGCAAGAATGAGTGATTCAATAAGCAAACATGCAGAATTCACTGGTTACAAACTATTATGTAGACTGTAGACATATATAAGACAGATATAACAGAACACCTAGAGCGTCTCCCAGAGCTCCTTGAAACACTCCCTAATTCATTTTATTTTTGGCAAAAAGGAAAAAGACAACAGTTTTGTATCAGGACTCCCTAGGGATAAGCACTTGATAAATCTCCCCCTCAACTCCAAGATATTTGTGTGTGTTCCACACTTGCTATCGGCACTTGGCACCGGTTTTCCTCTCCAACACCTATTTTTTTGTTTCCAGGAAGCAATTATCGGAGAAAAGCAACAATGGAGCTTTGGAATAATCAATGATGTGATTTTTAGGAGCTCTTGTAGATTCTCTTAGTTGTCACTAGCAAACAGTACGGACTGTAAGGGAACATACAAGTAAAGGCTATTGTAAATACCCTTAAAAGAGAAAAGGTGCTTTCTGTTACTCCCACGCAGAAATCGTCTTAATCCCGCGTGATTTTCTTCCCGTTCACAGATAGGGAACGACGGGAGGTGGGGTCTTATTGCGCCAGATCAATCTCTTCCCCCACAGGCACAGGTACTTCCTTTTCCCTCGCATGACCGCACGAGGCTGTTCACGAGTAAGGCGACCTCCACAGCCTCCTTGGAGACGCCTCAGATGCCTAACAAGAAAGGCGTAGGATGCGAAGGCGGACACCATGTGCTCGCATAGCTAAGCGACACGGACGCCCAGAATTTTTTTTCATCTGGACAACTAGGCAACACCAAGGTGGTGGTGCCTTTAAAACACTGGTCACGTGTCTGTAGAAGAACTAAATCCAAAATAGTAAAATTAATTTCCAGGCACTTGGCATAGCAGCGCTCATTTCAAGCGTTTTTCGGCTCCAATGCAGACTGAGACTTAACTACAGTCTGTATATTGCATGTTTTTGTGCTGCTGTCGAATGACCGACTCCACAGAAGAACACAAGACTGTTTGAAGCGTCAGACACCAGGTGAAGCAGTGACACTGCCACGATTCCACGAAGCACCTGAGACCATAGGATTGCTCTCCACCACGGCAGGTTCAGATAGAAACTGCCCATAAGCACATGTACACATAGCCAAAATTTTGGCTAGATGACATATATTCTATACACACACTAGACATGAACATCAACTAAGTTACAATCTATTGATAGTAAGCAAAATCATCATGGCTCCAGGATTCAATGCTAACATTCAAAGTGCCAGACAAAAGCACCATTACTTAGTACTTACACGGATACGATGCCCTCGCCGTACAGAGTCTCCCTCTTCACAGGCAGAGGCGCGCGGACGTCGTCGTCCTCCCCGACCCCAAATCCATGCAACATTGCATCGCCCAGTGCAGCCGCCGGGGGTGGAGCGAACCTGCCAATCGGATGCCCTCAGCTCAATGATCCACCAAAAACCCAAAACTCAAACCCTGGCCGCATACCTCATCGCCTCTTCCGCCCCGGCCGCTGCCGCCAACGCCGACGCGGCCGCCGACGTGGGCGGCGGGGCCACCGGATGCGCCGGGGTGAGGGCGGACTCGCCGTCGATGTAGAACAGCTGCAGCGCCTCCTCCAGGTGCCAGCTCGTCATCTGCGGAATGGAAACCCCGGGATCACATCGGACAGGATTGAGACGAGAAATCGAGTAGAAGCTTTGGTTTTGGGGGAGAGCGGAAACCGGACCAGGAGGAACTGAGTGGCAGTCTCAGGGGTCTGGCCAGCGGCGATCTCGAGGAAAGAGGAGACCAGGGTCTCCTTCTCCGCGGCCGTCGGGGGATCGCCCGCCATGGCGGCGAAGTCGTCTCCACAGGAATTTCCCCCCCTTTCCCCCTTCTCCTGCGGGTCTGTTGTTGGTGAGTAGGGTTCGGTGGGACTGGGACGACGAGTGTGGGATTGGGAGGGTTGGGTTGGGTGGGTGGGGAAGGAGTGGGAAGTAAGGAAAGGGAAGTGGAGACGTGCGGGGTGATGAAGACGACGAATGAGAAGTCTGGGCCGCTGCTTGTAGGGGAAGAAAGAGCCTGTGGTTGGCATCAGTTGGCTCCTTTCATGGGCCGCCTAAAATGTTTCATGGGCATGCAAACGGAATTCCGTGCTGTGTTGGGCGGCGCGACCGCAGCGCCAGTGACGCGTACCTGGGCCGATTTCCACGTCAAAACAGAAGTCAAGTGCGCTGCCACGAACATGTTACTCTAGACTCTCTTTTTTTCGAAGAGACTCGTACAATAATACAAGGTTTAATATTTGTATTGAATGACATCAACCACCGAAAAAGAAGATTAAAAGAGAAATATGTCTTAGAGCTATTTCTATTTTTTTTGTGCTTGATGACCATCATAATCATTTGGACTAACTAGTTTGCTAAAGTATATCATTACAGGTCCATAAGATAATAGAAACAAATGAAAGATTGGCAAAAAAATCTAAGTCTGAAAATATCTATTTAGCGGACTGTTCGGCACAACCGTAGACCGTCCGTAATGCGAAAATCAGAATCTAGACAGGAACTATGCTGATTCAAGCTCTTGTACTATGGACTGTCCAGATCCAAGTGTGTACCATTCAGGCCCCTACACGAATCGTCTAAATATAATTCGCGGACCATCTGCCTACTCAAATCTATCTTAACCCAAAGGTGATAAGTTGAAAAGATGAATTATAGAGCATGTCACAGACCATATGGATAAGAGTACGGACCGTTCGCCTGACACCATCATGGACATATAGTCGTTGATCTGTCAGTTCTAGGCGTTGGATTGTCGGTTATGTCCATTGATCTGTCAGATCTAGCGTTGAGAGATATCATACTATCCAGATTTATGGACCATCCGGAAGTGCGCATAAATTACAGGAAGTATACAATGGCTATATGTGTGGTTGAGGGCTATAAATACCCCAAGTCAGTCCATTCAAGGTATCCAAAAATTACATTCACTCTCATTCAATACAAAAGCTAGAACATTCACTTCAACATCCATTTGCAACAACTCAAAGCCATTCAAAGCCTCTCAAGTGCCACTTTAAGTGAATTGAGCTAGAAAATAGATAATGCCTTGTTGTAGTGATTTGTGTTGAGTTTGTTGCTTCGTTTTTATGATCTTGAGTTTATTTCTCACTCTCACTCTCATTCTCATTCTTGTAAGGGCTAGCGAGACTCTGAGTTTGTGTGGAGATCCTCGTGGAGACTACAATCTCTTGGTTTAAGAAAGGATACTCAAGCTCGATCTAAGTGATCGCTTGAGAAAGGAAGATGGTTGAAAGAGACACGTCCTAAGAGAGTGAACTCCTCAACGGAGATGTAGGTTTCATTTGGAAACCGATCTCCGGTAAATAAATTGCCCATGTCCGACTTCCTTGAAGTTTATACAAAGCTTAAAAGTGGTAGACAACATAACAAAAATCAATGAAGTTATAATGTGAAAATGAATAGACAATGTTTTTACTCTAGTAACAAACCAAATGTTGTTGACAAACACATTGACACTAACTACTATGTTGTGAAGGAGAAAGTCCAGGATCAAACAATTAAAGTTGAGCATATAAAGACATAGAACATGTTTGTGGTTCCGCTCACTAAAGAACTTCCACCCAGTGTGTTTAGAAAGCACGTAGTTGACATGAGTTTAGCGGAGTACCTGTGATTCTGAATTAAGAGGTCATCAATGCAATCATCTCACTCAATAATAAGTTCCTTGTTTTGAGATAAAGAGGTGTAGTACAATCTTGAGTTCAGTAGCACGTAACTAGCGTTTTAACCCTTCATATTTGTTTCATCCCCCTTCACACACTGCTATAAAAACTAAAGAGAGACGGACATGTGAACCAACGTTCATCGTACCTCCTCGTCCCAACAACTACACGCATCTGATCTATATGAAAGTGAAATGGCATCAACATTTCCTATGATCGATTTTGGTGTTTGACGACCATCACAAACCTTATGGACTAACTAGTTTGCCTAGTTGATCATTTCTCCGGTGCATAAGTTCATTTACAACTATTGTAAGTTCAGTTGCACTTTTTTCCTTTTAGGGTTTCTCACAAAGTGAGTTCTACATAGAAAGGTTTTTAACGAGGGAGCATTGCACAAAACAACTCATTTATTATATATTTCTATTTTTTCAGTTGTGAGGCAGCATGGCAGGCTTCGTGCCATCACGACCCGTTTTTTGGCCGTGCTCAGCGGGTCAGACCTGTTTTTTTGGTTGTGCTCGGCGGGCCAGACCGGCATGAAAACCAGCCCGAAGGGCGGTGCCTGGGCCGACGGGTCACTCAAGCACGACCCGTAAAACACGATGTGCCATATTGGCTCGTTGGTTGTTGGGTCGTGCTTGCCCGAGCCCATGCGGGATCGTGACGGTTGGCCATCTATAATGACGGCTCCCTCTTCTAATCCCTAAGTGCAACTCTAAAAAGGATGTTAAAATTTTTACCACAAAAACTGATTATTAAGAGTAGGCTAAAAGATTTTAAGAGTGAATCATGATGGATACTCCAACGATTCCTTTAAATGTCACATGTGGCGCAATTTGTACAGTCATCAAGAGGTTGTGGATGATCCAATACGTTGAGGAATGGATTGGGAAGAGATAGAACACACCAAAATATGAGGGAAAGGAGGTTGTGGATGCGGGACACAATTTTTTTAGGGGAAGAATGAGGGAGCTGTTGAAGTAAGAAAAACCACTATTCTTGACTAATACATGTTTTGGGGTTAGTTTACACACTCTTTTGGAGTTGCTCTAAGGGCGTGTTAGGCCGTCAGGTAAAGCCAAGCACATCACTGAGCATCTGAGAGTGAGAGATTCACTTTAGACAAGCGAACAATACTTTTCCACCAAAACAGCCAAGGCAGGGAGGGAGACACCAAAAACTGGGAGATGTTAGGCCGTCGCCATCAAGTACTAGAGATCACATAGGAAGCAAAAGCAAGCACAACTCATCACTGAAGAACTCATCACATGTCTTAAATAATGCACTAGTAGTATTTTAATTAACTATTGTGCGGTTGGAGCTAAACAAGAGAAAAGCTACCAGCATGGTGGCCAAAGGAACAGATATGTTGTCATCTACAACTTCGGTCACAGGAACGCACTCCACTACTGTCGCTGCTAGTGCAACAAGCGCCAGCTTACCAAGTGCCTCTTCCCAGATAACATCAATGTAACCCAGGCTTGAGAAGTAGAGCATCATCCTGCAATGGAAATGTTTCAGTACATAAGTAGGGAAAGAAAAAAAAACTCTCAACGCAAATGAGACAATAACCTACATCGCGGACAGCAGGAAACCAGAAATGAACATCGAGATGCTCCCGGCCCAGCTCTTCTTCCGATTGAATGGCAGCTTCGCTGAGCCATACCTCCTCCCAACAATGTCAGCAAAACCTGCAAGTTATATGGCACAAACAATCAAATGCAACGGCGTTCTACAAAACGACATCGTGCTATTAGATACTGGGGACGGGAGTACCATCGCCACCGCTCATCATCGACAAGGAGACGATCCCGATGGGGGACTCACGCCAGAAGACTAAAACGCTGAACAGCAGCACCAGGACATAATAGAGTGGACCTCTCAGCAATTCCCTGTAAAGAAGCAAAGTCGTTATCGTCAGAGCAGCAAGCTAAACGATCATACGGATCTTCAGTTCATCGGATTTACTCTGGTTTTCCTTCACGTGTCACTGATTTTACCAGAGCTTCATCAGTGTAGAGACGGAGTCCATATATCAGAAGCCTCATGGAGTTCAGGAACGGGACAACCGCGGCGAAATACCGTGCTTCTGTCGAATTGCTGCGGGCAGAGCATGCTTTGGTGGTGGCTTTGCAGTGTGAAACGTTATGAATCTGAGAACCTCGATGCATGCTAGGGACAGGGAATACCTGAACAGGGGCCAAGATGACATGAACAGGACGCCGGATAGCACGTGCACAACCTTCCTGCTCAAGCTCTGCCTTCATTGATGGCATGGATCAGTACAGAGTTCGGAAGCCAACGACAGTGAACAGCTGAACATAAGCAAATGTAATGGCCGTTCTACTGAAATGTTTGAGGTCAGGATCATATGTCGCCTGTATCCAGCCAAGACAGCTAGGCGAAGCTGAAGGTTTGGTTTTTTTTTCAGACAAGAAGCGGGAAGACTACAGATTAGTGAGTGGAAGTCTCAACCTTTTCGATGAGCCGCCGCTCGGTGAGCTCGTCGAAGACGCGCACAAGAGAGTAGGCGCCGGCGGTGATGAGCACAGTGACCGCTCCGTCCTGCAGCACCGCTGGCGGCGCCGCGGCCGCCAGCGCCGCCACGGCCGGGGTGCCGACGCCGAGGAGGAGCCGCCTCCGCATGGAGCTTCCCGGCGAAGGCGCGAGCGCGGCGGCGTGGGGAGGCGAGCGCGAGAGCAGCAGCGAGTTGGGGGATGCGGCGCCGGTCCACGCCGCCGCTGCAGCCATGTGGCCGAAGTAGCGACGGGAATCTGCGGATTTCCCACCCACTAGCCGACTAGCGGCGGGTTAGCGACGCACAAGCGATCTGTCGTCAGTCGTCACTCGGGCTCGTGGACCTGTGGGCCCCTTGATGGGTCACTTCTGTTGACGTGTTCACGTGGTGGACGTGTCCAGTGTGCCAAAGCGAAGGAGACAAGGAGTGTACAAGTACGACTGCTTCACGGTCATCTCCGTTTCCAGTCTGGCCGCGCATACCTTGCGATGCCGATGCGCACCAAAATATCTCGCCACGGGCCACAACGGACTGACTAGTATGAGTTCGGCTCGGATCAAGGTGGGCCGTTTTATCACAATCTGTATCTAACAAGTGCTAGTGTCGAGTCGGTGCCGTGCTTTCCTGTTTGACGTGTCGGGTTGAGTTTTTTTTTGATTGGATCAGATTTTTTAGCTTTGGGTTGAATCAAGTTTTGGGTCAAAAATCACGGTCCATATCCGGCCCGTGAATTATTACGGGTCAAAAAATATGGCACGTACCCGTCCATTGCATTGGTTGGATCGGGCCGAGTTTTTTTGGCGGGTCGGGTCGGCTGCCCATGATCAGGTCTAGAGCTGACATACAATTGTTTTGTTGTGCACAAAAAAAAGATTCTAAGTAATGCCTAAACTAATATCGGAAACGGTGTCCGGGATGCCCCTAGCCTTGGGCCCTTGGCGCAGTTGTGGGTCCTAGCATCACGGACTGGGTGATGTGCGGGGCATCAGGTGGCCAAGAGACACACATTCCGGAGTCCGGACGTCGTGGTCGTGGCGGACGTGTGCACCTCACCCGATCCCCAATGGGGGAGGCGGTGTTGCTGCGCGCGCCGGCAGCGAGGTATGCGACACAGAACTCAGTGTTGGTGAGGTCGGCGAAGCGGTTGCTCCCGAAGGTTGTCCCAGAACGCGTTGAACCGGCGGTCGTACTCGTCGAGTGTGTTCGACGCCGCCTTGCCATACTGCGCCATCCACATTTTGTAGATCGCCCGCGCCAATGCCAGCGCCATGCCGCCCACCGCGTCACTGTTGGGCGAAGCAGACGATGAGGATGTACTGGGTAGAGACGGATCCAGAAATGAGTTAAAGGGACGAGTGGCAGAGAAAACACAAGCTTCTTTGTTCTCCATTTTCTTCTAACCTCCACCTCTTTCTCCAATGAAGTTTTATGGATAAAGGGAGTTGATAGAGACTCGTTTTTCTCTCTTCTCATTTCTCTTTTATTTTCATCTACACTTCACCTCCATCTCCCATAGAGTTTTATGGCTATAAGGGGGGCTGGAGCCCCCCCCCCTCCCCTTTGGATCTGTCACTGGACAGGGCCAGCACGACAATGATGTGGCCGACGAAGCCCGCCATGGCCTCGTGTCGCCGGAGACTTGGGGCGCCGAGGGTCATGGTGGGAGCAATGCGGTACACGACTAGAGTATCCAACTTTTTGCAATTTAGATCTTTTTCTGTTTTATTTTCATAGCTATGTGTATTTCAGTTTCATTTCAAAAATGGACTCATAGGTCGGCGCTATACCTATTGGTGCCTAGCTTACATGGGCCGACGCCAATAGCATTGGCGCCTAGGTCTCGACCACGACCGACGATGTGGCGGCGGTGTGGCGCCCACATGGTAGGGGTAGACGCCAAGATCTATGACGCCGACCTTGGCGCCATAGATCTTGGCGCCAACCTCTGTATACCTATATGATACGACATCGGTTCTATCCCCTCCATCTTGGTTTTCTCATCTTCACTACGACAAACATCCCTTATTGGTGACGAGGTAATCTCCCTTGTTTTTGTCTCACTTATTTTATTTGATCTATTGGTCTTTGGTGGCAAGGTAATCTCCCTGATTTTCTCTTTATTTCGTTTATTAGAGACCGTCTATGATTATTGGAGATGTATGTCTTTGACTAATTTCTAATCTCCATATTATCGGATAGTAGGATGCCTAGGCGCGATAAATCTAACAAACAAAGATAAGCATTGTATAGAATATCACATCTAATCGTAGTGATTCTTATAACTGTACTTATTGAATTTTAGGAAGGTTCGTTGACCGATACCGCCTTTGACACGCTGCCTTTACCAAGGGGTGTTCCAGTGCCTATTTGTTCTGTGCTTCTTTGTGAACATCAAAGTGTAAGGGCGAGAGGCTCCAAGTTGTGGAGATTCCTCGCAAGTGGGATATAGTAAAGTGAAAGCAAAACACCGTGGTATTCAAGTGGGTCTTTGGACCGCTTAAAAGGGGTTGATTGCAACCCTCGTCCATTGGGACGC
The DNA here is from genome assembly GCF_902167145.1 of Zea mays. Taxonomy (NCBI): domain Eukaryota; kingdom Viridiplantae; phylum Streptophyta; class Magnoliopsida; order Poales; family Poaceae; genus Zea; species Zea mays. Next base: position 2,791,949 of record NC_050097.1, read on the forward strand.
CACAACGTGGAGTAGGCAAGTGTTGTACTTGGCCGAACCACGGGATAAACCACTGTGCCATCTCTATGTTGATCTCTTTGTGGTTATCGTGTTGTGCAATCTCTCCTCTCTAGTCACTTGGCTTAATTGTGCTAACTCCTAATCAAGTTTTGTGGATTAAGTTTCAAGTTTTTACAGGATCACCCATTCACCCCCCCCCCCTCTAGGTGCTCTCAGGTTCGACCGTTGGAGCTCTGACAAGTGGGGCCACCGGATAGTCCGGTGCGCCTTCTGGCGCCTGCTCTGACTCTGCGCACGCAGTCCACGCACTGTAGCGTTGTCAGCCGACCGTTGAACTCGACCGTTGCTCTGGCGACCGTTGGTCCGCTTGGCACACCGGACAGTCCGGTGCTACACCGGACAGTCCGGTGAATTATAGCGGAGAGCATTTTCCACAAACCCGAAGCTGAGGAGTTCGGAGTGGATCTCCCTGGTGCACCGGACATTGTCCGGTGGCACACCGGACTGTCCGGTGCGCCAGACCAGGGCAACCTTCGGTTGTCTTTTGCTCATTTCTTTTAAACCCTTTCTTGGACTTTTTATTGGTTTGTGTTGAACCTTTGGCACTTGTAGAACTTATAATCTAGAGCAAACTAGTTAGTACAATTATTTGTGTTGGGCAATTCAACCACTAAAATCATTTAGGAAAAAGGTTTGACCCTATTTCCCTTTCAAATGGGAAATCAGGGGCATAGGGAGGTTGGTTACCTTGAGAGAGGGCTCTGGGACGCTTGAATGGCGGCGAGACACAGTGAAGCCTCAGGTCGACGGCGGCCTTCATCTACACGGTGGGGGTCCGGTGAGCGTGAGCAGAGAGGGATAGAGGGGGAAGGGGCAAACCGAGGGGTGTCCCGAGTTGCTGGTGTTGAGGCGGAGCTCACTGGGGCAACAAACATAGTGGGGACTCGGCGGCGGGCGCGGAACAGGCCTAAGACCACGGCAGACGGCGGTGGAGCTCCTCGGGTGCGTGCGTGGACGCGAGCGGGCGCTGGGGTGCTGCGGTCGTGCGAGTGAGGGAGGAGTGAGAGCGAGTGTGGTACTCGGTAGCTAGAAAAGGCTGGGGGTAGGGCGGACGCGACCTCGGCGTGCGTCGTGGGCGCAGAGTTCATGGTGACGTGCGGGTCGTGCGCGCGGGCGGTTTGGGAGGGACGTGTCCGAAAGGTGGGGCCCACGTACCAGGGAGACTGGACGCGCGTGTGAGCGAGGGAATCGACGTCGACAGCTCTGTCCCACCGGTCAGAGAGAGAGGGAGCGGGTGCGCGAGCGAGCGTGGGCGAAGGAAACGGCGCCGACAGGCGGCCCCCGACTATCAGAGGGAGGGCGAGCGCGGGGCTGGCTAGGCTGGATTGGGCCGACTTGGGCTGAAATAGGTTTTCCTTTTTGTTCTGAATTTCTAATTCCTTTTCTTTTTATTTTCTCTATGGAATTCAAATCAAATCAAACCACGATTCAAGTTCAAATATTTCAGACATGTGCATCAACCAAAAACAAAGTCTAAACTCGGCATGATGCAAACATTCATCTCATCTCTAGGTTTTAATGTTCCCAAGAAAATAATACATCTCTCCCATAATTAATCCAAATCTAAAGAGAATAGAAAATAAAAAAACTATAGAGGTGAGAAAATGAGTAACACCTGAATTTGGTAGGTATTAGAGAAGAAATTTTATACCCCAAATTCAGGGTGTTACAGCAGCTAGGAATCACGATGTCACTCCACACAGGCACGCTGACGCACCCCGTAAGCAGGCTTTTACCCATCCACGACGTTGTTACAACAACTATGGTATGGGAAACCCCTCCCCGGGGGCTCAGACGTACGACCAACCCCTCGGCTGAAGCGTCCCGATCCTTTGGGACTCAAATGTGATACAATTACTAGTCCCAGGAGGCTAGTAACCACATTCCTTACTTCAAATAGTACAGAGTTCAAATAAAGGTTATTACAATACCAAGGTACAAGCTCGAGAGAGCCAGAATATAAAGCGCAGTAGAAAGTACACTAGCCCAAGCCACTGGCAGAACTGGGTGCAGACACAACCCTCTCAATCAAGCATAGCAGAAAAGAAGTCTTCGGCTGCTGAAAAACATAAATAAATCTAGGTGAATACACCAGGTATTCCGCAAGCCCACCCCGCTCCCATAAAGAGAAAGAGAACTATATCATACTTGCTTTATTTGGTGGAGTTGAAGTCACTCTTCATTTTCTTAGAGAAAGGCAGTTGATGTAGGGTTTTTCCCAAAGAATTAAAAATAACAAAAATACTCAACCGTCACTGAGCTTCCCGCTCCCATGGCCTTGTTTTCTTTTTCAGTACGCACTTACACACACATTTCCCTGTTCACAGAGGTTATAAAAGCACTAATTGTCATACCACACCAGACTCGTCCATACCAGTGGACACGGACTATTCGAATAGGTTTCAACTCTGCGCAGAGGGGTACACTTTTCCCACTAGTCCGGTTTCTGCGATCTCACCGTCGTGAGACCCGAATGCCGAATCTCTTTCTTTCCTCGCACGTCCTAACCTTAACGGTTATACTGGAAGGAGTCAGGCCACCGCCATGTCCAAACCGGACAAAACATTCCCCCTCCTTATCCTCCCGGTGCTCCCCAGCCTTCATAACCCTGGGGTTGGACCGTACGAGTTTAGATTGAGTGACTGCCCACACAGTCTCGAGTGGTTGTACTTATCAAGAGTACATGTAGTGAAAGATGACAAACCGGTCCTTATATGAGGGGACAATCCTTCTGCTCACGCCTAAACCAGCTGAGCCAACACCTTAGGCCCTCCCCTAAACCAGGGAGTCCCTGATCATCCCACTCCAAAGGTGATGAGGGTGAATACCCTTCATCGCACATTCCCTTTTTTTAAAAGAAATCTTGTTTGAAGAAACATATTGCCCTTTCTCCCAACCCATATTTTGTATCCAAAAGATATATGTTAATGCGGGCTATCTCTCTACTCACAATGCAAATATCCCACCCTGTAATCCCGACCTAGGTAGTGGTAGAAAGAATAGGTAATTTATGCATCAAGGGAAGGATGGACTTGCCTTCGTCGAAGCTTTCCTGGCACAAAAGGTCTACCTTCGGGAGATCGGGCTCCGGCCCTTCTTCCGGGGCTACGGGTTCCGGATCGATGGTCCCCGCTTCTTCTAGTAAAACAGGCAATAAACAATACATCAATAGTGGTTTACTAAATGGAGTGTGTCATTTTCTAATATCATTATTACATGTGACTTTAGAAAGTATTTTGATAATTTTTGGTGCATAAAATATTGAGATGTAATAATTAAAGGAGAAAAGGCTGAAAAAGGAAAAAGAAAAGGATTTAAGGTCTGGTGGACCGGGGGGGAATCTGGCCCAGCCGGGCGCAGGGCGCGTGCGGGCGCGAATGCGCTGGCCCAGCTACGGCCCAAGACAGAAGATGGCGCAGGCGCGCGAGGGGTGACGTCGTCTCCGTGGGGCCCACACGTCAGAGAGAGCGGGAGGGGGAAACGGCGCCAACGGTCGACGGGCGGGGTGAACCGGCCGTCCGCAGGGGAGAACCCGGCTGCCGGTGGGCTCGGGCGGCGATTCGCCGTCGGCGACCCGGTTCTTGGACAACGGGCAGGCACTATAACATGAGGAGTGGCTGGCGAACTTAGGGGCGGGCTCAATTTGGCCAGAGGAGGCCGGGAGGGGGCTGACCGCGGGGAGGTGGCGGAGCTCCGCGGCGGAAGTCGCCGCGGGTGGGCTTCGGGCGGGGATTAGGGTAGGGGAGTGGTGTCCCAAGTTCGCGGCGGTGTGGCAAAGCTGATAAGCCTTTCTAATTTCTCGCTGAACCACCAGAGGGGGAGGGAAAGGAGGGGGAAGGGCTTACCGGAGGGGAAGAAGACGGCGGGGCTTGCGCGATTGCTCGGGTGAGGGGGGGAGAGGGGTGGCTGTGGCCGGTGCGGGGCGAAGAGGTGCTCGGGGCAACCCTTTTATAGGCGCCCGGGGGGAAGGGGAGCGATGGAGCTCGGGGGACGCCAGTGAGGTGCACAACGCCGGAGTAAATGCCGCACAGCGGCGACGACGAGACCGCACGGCGGGGCGGTACCGGGCAAGGACGCGGTCAAGCGGCGAGGACGGGGCGGTGCCAAACTTCCCTGTGCGGCGAGGGGATGGGCGAGGGGACGGGGCGAGGGAGGGGACGATGGTTGGAGGTGACCGCGACGAAGCCGTATGCGGCGAGGACGACGGGGCGGCTGACCGGTGGGGCTAGTCTGCCAGTGGGAGCGGTCGCGAGCGAGAGCGAGGGGGCGGGGCTGACGAGTGGGGACGACGCGTCAGCGGTGTGCGGGCGCGAGCGCGGAGTGGGCCGGAGGTGGGCCAAGGGGGAGGGGGTCGCGGCCGCGGGCGTGGGCTGGATTCAGCCCAGCTAGGGGGGAAAGAGGGTTTTTCTTTTTCTTTTTATTTTCCAATTTCTATATCCATTTTTTATATCCTTTTTCTTTTGAATAATTAATTTACTAGATAATCTTAGGTGCTAGAAAATAAAATCTAAGTGAGGTGCTTATAATCAAACAAAGTGTATGCATATGATGAGAAGACCTAGGGGAGATTTGGGATAGATAATAAGAAGGGGGGTTACATTAGGGTTCCAAACCTGGGTTGAAAATTGGGATGTTACAAACCTACCCCACTTAAAGGAATCTCGCCCTCGAGATTCAGACGGGGCTCGAGAAAAGGTAAGGATATTCCCTCCTCAGAGAGTCCTCACTTTCCTAGGTAGCTTCCTCTTCTCCTTCTCTGCTCCACTGAACCTTACAGAGTCTCACTTCTGAGTTGCGGGTCTTTCGGACTGCTGAGTCAAGAATCTTTATTGGCTTTTCCCGGTACTGGAGATCTTTTTGAATCTGAATTGTCTCTGCCTCGATGTGGTTCTCCGGTACTTGCAGACATTTACGGAGCTGGGACACATGAAACACATTGTGAATATCTGACATGGATTCTGGTAGTTCAAGGCGGTATGCTGCGGGTCCCACTCTGCTAATGACGGGATAGGGGCCGACGAAACGTGGTGCTAGCTTTCCTTTCATTTGGAACCTCTTGACACCACGCATCGGGGAGACCTTGAGGTATACGAAATCTCCTTCCTCAAATCTGAGTTCTCTTCGTCTGTTGTCTGCATAACTTTTCTGTCGACTCTGAGCTTCAAGTAACCTCTTGCGGATTAGGGCAACCTTCTCTTCGGCCTCTTTAACAAAGTCAGGTCCTTCTAGTGTCCTTTCCCCTACATTGGACCACATTAGGGGGGTCTGGCACTTTCGTCCATACAATGCTTCGAACGGTGACATCTTGATATTGGCCTGATGGCTGTTGTTATATGAGAATTCGGCATACGGCAAACTGGACTCCCAATTTCTGTCGAACGTCAACACACAAGCTCTTAATAAATCTTCGAGGACCTTGTTGACCCTTTCCGTTTGGCCATCTGACTGGGGGTGATAGGCGGTGCTGAAATCTAACCTGGTGCCCATAGCTTGCTGGAGGCTCTTCCAAAATTTTGAAGTGAACTGCGTCCCTCTATCTGACACTATCTTCCGAGGAATACCATGGAGCCTGACTATCTCTTTAAGATATATCCGGGCAAGGGTGGCTCCTCCAAAAGTGGTTTCCACCGGAATGAAGTGGGCCACTTTGGTGAGACGGTCTATTATTACCCAGATAGAGTCATTCCCTTTTTGCGTCCGGGGCAGTCCGGTTACAAAATCCATGCCTATTTCCTCCCACTTCCATTCAGGCACTGGGAGGGGTTGCAGTAGGCCTACAGGTTTCTGGTGTTCGGCCTTCGTTCGTTGGTAGGTGTCACACCGGGCCACATACTGTGCTATCTCTTTCTTCATCCCTCTCCACCAGTATCTGGTTTTGAGGTCTAGGTACATCTTGGTGGTTCCTGGGTGGATGGAGTAAGCTGAGTTGTGAGCTTCATTGAGCAGGACTTCCCATGCCTCTCCTCTTGGTACACACAGACGGTTCTTGAACCAAAGGACTCCTTGTTCATCTGTCCTAAGGTCCGGAAGTTGTTCTTTGCGAGCTTTTTCCATAAGCCTTGCTGTCTCCGTGTCCAGGCGTTGAGCCTTGCATATGAGGTCTTCTAGCATTGGCTTGACTTCTAGGCTACCGTCGTCTCCCAGACATGCGTTTAACTGAGCTGATTACTTCTTCCAATCTTATAAAAAGTTGGTCCCCTTCATCCCGAAAGGTTTTCGGCTGAGGGCGTCTGCTACCACATTGGCCTTCCTGGGGTGGTAATGGATCTCGAGGTCATAATCTTCGATCAGTTCAAGCCATCTTCTTTGACGGAGGTTGATGTCTGGCTGAGTGAAGATATACTTCAGACTCTTGTGATCAATGAAGATGTCGCATTTGTTCCCAATCAGATAGTGCCTCCATATTTTTAGGGCGTGTACTATGGCTGCCAACTCCAAGTCATGGGTGGGGTAATTCTGCTCACGCGACTTGAGTAAGTGGGATGCATAAGCAATAACTTTCTTATTTTGCATTAAGACACACCCTAAGCCTTGCCTTGAAGCATCACAAAAGATGACGAAATCCTGGTGTATATCTGGTAGTGTCAAAACGGGTGCGGTCGTGAGCTTCTCCTTTATGATGTGGAAACTTTCCTCACACTTTGGAGTCCACACAAACTTATTGTCCTTCTTGAGAAGTTTAGTCATAGGTCTTGCTATGCTGGAGAATCCCTTGATAAAGCGGCGGTAATACCCTGCATTCCTAGAAAGCTTCGTACTTCATTGACGTTGGATGGCTGCTTCCATTTTGAAACGGCTTCTACCTTGGATGGGTCTACTTCTATCTCTTCTGCAGTCAAGATATGCCCAAGGAAGGCTATCTTTTCTAACCATAATTCACACTTGCTGAACTTAACATAGAGTTGATGTGCCTTGAGTCTTCCGAGGACGATTCGAAGGTGACGCTCATGGTCCTTGCGATTCTTGGAATAGATAAGGATGTCATCGATGAAGACTACGACAAACTTATCCAATTCGTCCATGAATACCTTATTCATGAGGTTCATGAAAAAGGCGGGGGCGTTTGTTAGCCCAAACAGCATCACTGTGAACTCATATTGCCCGTATCTGGTGACGAATGCAGTCTTCTGAATATCTGCTTCCTTGATTCTCAGTTGGTGATATCCTGACCTTAGGTCTATCTTGGAGAAATATTTGGCTCCCTGCAGCTGGTCGAAGAGATCGTCGATCCGAGGGAGTGGATACTTATTTTTGATTGTAACTTCATTCAAGGATCGGTAATCAATACACATTCTCATACTTCCATCCTTTTTGGTGACGAAAAGGATGGGTGCTCCCCAGGGAGATGAACTGGGACAGATGTACCCTTTTTGTTGCAGCTCTGCAATCTGGAGTTTTAATTCTGCTAACTCTGTAGGGGCCATGCGGTATGGTCTCTTTGCGATGGGCGCAGTGCCAGGAATGAGATCTATATAGAACTCCACTCCTCTTCCAGGTGGCATTCCAGGCAACTCTTCCGGAAATACATCCATGAATTCTTCTATTACGGATATATTTTTTGCTGCTAGATTAAACATCATTGGATCATTGGCGGGCGGTTGGGCCTGACAAGAAACTGATTTTCCTTGGCGGTCAGTGAGAAGGACGGTCTTACTTGCGCAACTTATGATGCCCTTGTGCTTAGTTAGCCAGTCCATTCCCAGGATCACATCAATCCCTTGGGATGGCAAGACGGTTAAGTCTGCCAAGAACACTACCCCACTTAAAAGAATTCTGACTTGGGAGCATTTGAGCTGACATAGAAGGTCTGACCCCGGGGTTCGGGTGACCAAAGGAATTTCTAGGGGTGTAGAGGGAATGCCATGTTTTTCCACAAAACTAGTGGCTATAAATGAATGGGATGCTCTTGAATCAAAAAGTACAGTAGCAGGAGTAAATTCGACAAGGAACTCACCAAGCACTACTCCCGGAGCATGTTGGGCCTCTTGAGCATCGACGTGGTTAACTCGTGCTCTGCCCTGGTACTGGGCCCTGCTCTACTGACTGTTGGAGGGGAGTGCCTTGGAGGCAGGTGTCGAGGTATTCTTGGGGCCATTCACCGAGTTGGAGTAGGTAGGTTCGGGTGCCTTCAACTGGGGGCAGTTATTCTTGAAGTGACTGGGGTCTCCGCAGTGCCAACAGGCATTTGCTGGCGGTTGGTTGCTTGCAACCGAGGGGGCTGAAAGGAGCTCTGACTCTGCTGACTGTAACGTGACGGAGTGGGTCCAGCTGGTCTACTGAAGCTTGGTCCCTTGGGTGGAAGTCCGAAGGATCGAGCTCTCTGGTGACGGTCCTGCTGCTGAGCTCGGAGAACCCGGAATTGCCTCTTGAGGTGCCCTTTTTCTTCCTCTTTTGCCCTTTCCACTTGTATGGCTTTGTTGGAGAGGTGCAAGAAGCTGAGGAAATCTTGGCTGGCGAGGATGGTCTTGAGTATGGTCTTAGCCCTTTCAGAAAACGGGCCATCTTCCTGGTTTTGGTGCTGACATCGTCAGGCGCGTAGCGAGCCAACTCTGTGAATTTGTGCACGTACTCACTGACAGACCTTCCACCTTGAGTTAGTTCCTAGAATTCATCCTCCTTGAGTTGAACGATCCCTTGGGGTACGTGGTGCTCACGGAAAGCAGTTTCGAATTCTGCCCAGGTAGCGTCCCTGACGGTCGCGCTGAAGGTATCCCACCATGCTAGGGCCATCCCAGAAAGTTGATGAGCAGCCAATTGAACACGCTGATTTTTGGGGCATCCGATGGCTTCCAATTTCCTCTTGATCGTGCGCAGCCAGTCGTCTGCATCGAGGGGATTGCTAGACCCAGAGAACATGGGAGGCTTGAGTATCAGAAATTGTCCCATCCTGTCCTATGGTCTTCCACCCCCTGGGCGCTAGTTCTCCAGACTTCTAGTGAGGACTTCAATGAGTCGTGTCTGATTGGCTAAAACTTGGGCCAAATCTAGTGGTAGTTCCGGAGGTGCGGGGAGGTGGGTCTCACTCCCTTCTCTGCCAGCTTCTCCTTCTGCTCCTAGGGGTAACCCTGCTCCAATCCCGGAGGCGGTAGGCGTGGTTTTATCCGAAGCCATCTGCCAGGGGAAAAGAGTTACTATTATGCACATGCCACATTTTTTTCAACAAGTTACTTTATTCATTACACCAGTTCATCACAGCATACAACTACCATAAGTTCATTACACGCGAGTGCTATCTAGGGTACTTCCGAACTCCTTCTCTAAAGTGTCCCCAAATTCCTTGAGAAGGTCATCAAGGCTTGCTAGGGACATTTCCTCGGTGTCGGACGAGTTCCCTATCCTGGTAGGAGGCAGGGCTAGAGGGGCTTCTTCCTTCGACTCCGTCTGGCATCCTTGGCTTTTGGTCTTCTTGCGGATTTTTCTTGCGGGGGCGAGCTTCTTTAGCTTCTTGTCGTAATCCATCTTCAGAGTGCGGTAGGCCTCACGGGTGTTGGTTTCCTTGCCTTCTGCTATCTCGAGACTCTCTTGAAGGGACGCCTTTTCCCTTGTAAGCTCCCTGACTTGTTGCTCCAGGCTTTCCACCCGGGAGTTTAGGTGAGTGCAGTGGGAGGCAAGGTCATCATATTGGTTATCGAGAGTGTGGAGGTATCCGGCCATGTAGACGATGGTGGGGTCATCCTCGGTAGGGTCTCTCCCTGACAGGGCCTGAAGTCTTTTGCTCCAGGCGGGGGTATTTTTGTTGCTGGGTGGAAAGTAGCGAAGGGGGGTTTCAAAGATTACTCTGCTATAGTTCTGGCATAGTTGTCGGAGGGCTTTTCGGGCAACATTTTGGCAAGTATCTGGGAAGCGGTATCCGGTGAAAGTGACTTGGAAAGAAGGATGGGTAGTTTCGGCTTTCTCCCAGGTAAACTGCCATAGAGCACTTCTCCATTCCATTCTCGAGATATTCCTTCCAGAGATATTCTGGCTTCTTGCGGATCCCCATGCGAAGCGCACAACTTCGCAATAGATGTGGGAACCCCTCCACCTCAGAGCAGTAGGATGTCCTAATGACCAGAGAGTCTTCCATCTGGAATAGGAAAAGAAGGGTTTGTTAATATCGGGGGGAAGGAGAGAAGATTTTTCTTGGGGTAAGAGGTATTTTCTTTTTAAGGCAACTTTTAAGGTCAGGGCTGCGACTAGGGCTGGAAACGAGCCGAGCCGAGCTCGGCTCGGCTCGGCTCGGCTCGGCTCGGTGCGGCTCGGTGCCTGAACGAGCTCGGCTCGGCTCGGCTCGCCCATTCCACGAACTGGTGAAAGAGGCTTGGCTCGGCTCGACCTTGGCTCGCGAGCCGGCTCGGCTCGGCTCGCGAGCCATATTTTAGTACTTTTCGTTGCATTATTTGGTGAATTAACATTATATAAATTTGAAATATAGAATCATCATTCTACATTATGAGTAAATTAAATTATAACTTGTAATATATTCATCATCAAAGACTAAACAATGAGCTATTACCCATAAAATTATCTAATATTCATTATTATTCTATAAATTGACCATTTTTGCAAGGCTCGCGAGCCGGCTCGCGAGCTGGAACGAGCCGGCTCGGCTCGGCTCGCTGCAAAAACGAGCCCGAAGAAGAGGCTCGGCTCGGCTCGTTCGAGGCTCGCGAGCCACTCCGAGCCGAGCCGAGCCGCTCCGATCTCGAGCCGGCTCGCGAGCCTGGAGCTAATTTTCCAGCCCTAGCTGCGACTTACAACCAGTCCTATGGGCTCTGATACCACCTGAAGCGTCCTGATCCTTTGGGACTCAAATGTGATACAATTACTAGTCCCAAGAGGCTAGTAACCACATTCTTTACTTCAAATAGTACAGATTTCAAATAAAGGTTATTACAATATCGGGGTACAAGCTTGAGAGAGCCAGAATATAAAGCGCAGTAGAAAGTACACTAGCCCAAGCCACAAGCAGAACTGGGTGCAGACACAGCCCTCTCAATCAAGCATAGCAGAAAAGAAGTCTTCGGCTGCTGAAAACATAAATAAATCTGGGTGAATACACCAGGTATTCCACAAGCCCACCCCGCTCCCGTAAAGAGAAAGAGACATATATCATACATGCTTTATTTGGTGGAGTTGAAGTCACTCTTCATTTTCTTAGAGAAAGGCAGTTGATGTAGGGTTTTTCCCAGAGAATTAAAAATAACAAAATACTCAACCGCCATTGAGCTTCCCGCTCTCGTGGCCTTGTTTTCTTTTTTAGTACGCACTTACACACACATTTCCCTGTTCACGGAGGTTATAAAAGCACTAATTGTCATACCACACCAGACTCGTCCATACCAGTGGACACGGACTATTCCAATAGGTTTCAACTCTGCGCAGAGGGGTACACTTTTCCCACTAGTCCGGTTTCGGTGATCTCACCGTCGTGAGACCCGAATGCCGAATTTCTTTCTTTCCTCGCACGTCCTAACATTAACGATTATACCGGAAGGAGTCAGGCCACCGCCATGTCCAAACCGGACAAAACATTCCCCCTCCTTATCCTCCCGGTGCTCCCCAGCCTTCATAACCCTGGGGTTGGACCGTACGAGTTCAGATTGAGTGACTGCCCACACAGTCTCAAGTGGTTGTACTTATCAAGAGTACATGTAGTGAATGATGACAAACCTGTCCTTATATGAGGGGACAATCCTTCTGCTCACGCCTAAACCAGCTGAGCCAACACCTTAGGCCCTCCCTAAACCAGGGAGTCCCTGATCATCCCACTCCCAAGGTGATGAGGGTGAATACCCTTCATCGCACATTCCCTTTTTTAAAAGAAATCTTGTTTGAAGAAACATATTGCCCTTTCTCCCAACCCACATTTTGTATCCAAAAGATATATGTTAATGCGGGCTATCTCTCTACTCACAATGCAAATATCCCACCCTGTAATCCCGGCCTAGGTAGTGGTAGAAAGAATAGGTAATTTATGCATCAAGGGAAGGATGGACTTGCCTTCGTCGAAGCTTTCCTGGCACAAAAGGTCCACCTCCGAGAGATCGGGCTCTGGCCCTTCTTCCGTGGCTACGGGTTCCGGATCGACGGTCCCCGCTTCTTCTAGTAAAACATGCAATAAACAATACATCAATAGTGGTTTACTAAATGGAGTGTGTCATTTTCTAATATTATTATTACATGTGACTTTAGAAAGTATTTTGATAATTTTTGGTGCATAAAATATTGAGATGTAATAATTAAAGGAGAAAAGGCTGAAAAAGGAAAAAGAAAAGGATTTAAGATCTGGAGGAGGCCGGGAGGGGGCTGACCGCGGGGAGGTGGCGGAGCTCTGCGACGGAAGTCGCCGCCGGTGGGCTTCGGGCGGGGATTGGGGTAGCAGAGTGGTGTCCCAAGTTCGCGGCGGTGTGGCGAAGCTGATAAGCCTTTCTAATTTCTCACTGAACCACCAGAGGGAGAGGGAAAGGAGGGGGAAGGGCTTACCGGAGGGGAAGAAGACGGCGACGCTTGCACGATTGCTCGGGTGAGGGGGGGAGAGGGGTGGCTGTGGCCGGTGCGGGGCGAAGAGGTGCTCGGGGCGACCCTTTTATAGGCGCCCGGGGGGAAGGGGAGCAGTGGAGCTCGGTGGACGCCGGTGAGGTGCACAACGCCGGAGTAAATGTCGCACAACGGCGATGACGAGACCGCACGGTGGGGCGGTACCGGTGAAAGTCGCCTAGAGGGGGGGTGAATAGGGCGAAACTGAAATTTACAAATATAAACACAACTACAAGCCGGGGTTAGCGTTAGTAGTAAAGAAACGAGTCCGCGAGAGAGGGCGCAAAAACAAATCCCAAGCGAGTAAGCAAGTGAGACACAGAGATTTGTTTTACCGAGGTTCGGTTCTTGCAAACCTACTCCCCATTGAGGAGGCCACAAAGGCCGGGTCTCTTTCAACCCTTCCCTCTCTCAAACGATCCACGGATCGAGTGAGCTTTCTCTTCTCAATCACTTGGAACACAAAGTTCCCACAAGGACCACCACAAGATTGGTGTCTCTTGCCTCGATTACAAGTGAGTTTGATTGCAAAGAAAGGATCAAGAAAGAAGAAAGCAATCCAAGCGCAAGAGCTCGAAAGAACACAAGCAAATCACTCTCTCTAATCACTATGGCGTTGTGTGGAATTTGGAGAGGATTTGATCTCTTTGGTGTGTCTAGAATTGAATGCTAGAGCTCTTGTAGTAGTTGGGAAGTGGAAAACTTGGATGCAATGAATGGTGGGGTGGTTGGGGTATTTATAGCCCCAACCACCAAATGTGGTCGTTGGGAATCCTGTCTGTTCGATGGCGCACCGGACAGTCCGGTGCACACCGGACAGTCCGGTGCTCCCTGCCACGTCATCACTGTCGTTGGATTCTAGCCGTTGGAGCTTCTGACTTGTGGGTCCGCCTGGGTGTCCGGTGCACACCGGACATCTACTGTTCCTTGTCCGGTGCGCCAGAATGGGCGCGCCTGCCATCTGCGCGCGCAGAGCGCGCAATAAATGCGCAGCAGGTAGCCGTTGGCGCGGAGATAGCCGTTGCTCCGCTGGTACACCGGACAGTCCGGTGCACACCGGATAGTCCGGTGAATTATAGCGGAGCGGCTGAAGTGAAATCCCGAGGCTGGCGAGTTCCTGAGGCCGCGCTTCCTTGGAGCACCGGACACTGTCCGGTGTACACCGGACAGTCCGGTGAATTATAGCGCGCCGGTCTGGAAAATTCCTGAAGGTGGCGAGTTCGCGTTGGAGTCCTCTGGTGCACCGGACACTGTCCGGTGTACACCGGACAGTCCGGTGCTCCCAGACCAGAGGGCCTTCGGTTGCCACTTTGCTCCTTTGTTGAATCCAAAACTTGGTCTTTTTATTGGCTGAGTGTGAACCTTTTACACCTGTATAATCTATACACTTGGGCAAACTAGTTAGTCCAATTATTTGTGTTGAGCAATTCAACCACCAAAATTACTTAGGGACTAGGTGTAACCCTAATTCCCTTTCAATCTCCCCCTTTTTGGTGATTGATGCCAACACAAACCAAAGCAAATATAGAAGTGCATAATTGAACTAGTTTGCATAATGTAAGTGTAAAGGTTGCTTAGAATTTGAGCCAATATAAACACTTACAAGATATGCATGGATTGTTTCTTTCTTATAACATTTTGGACCACGTTTGCACCACATGTTTTGTTTTTGCAAATTCTTTTGTAAATCCATTTCAAAGTTCTTTTGCAAATAGTCAAAGGCAAATGAATAAGATTTTGAGAAGCATTTTCAAGATTTGAAATTTTCTCCCCCTGTTTCAAATGCTTTTCCTTTGACTAAACAAAACTCCCCCTAAAAGAGATTCTCCTCTTAGTGTTCAAGAGGGTTTTGATATATTATTTTGAAATACTACTTTCTCCCCCGTTTGAACACAATAGGATACCAATAGAAAATATTCAATACTTAAGTTTTTGAAATTGGTGGTGGTGCGGTCCTTTTGCTTTGGGCTCATTTCTCCCCCTTTTTGGCATGAATCGCCAAAAACGGAATCATTAGAGCCCTCGAAGTGTTATCTTCCCCTTTGGTCATAAATAAATGAGTTAAGATTGTACCAAGGACGAAGTCTGGTCCTTTTGCCTTGGGCTCTTAATTTCTCCCCAAAGACAAAATCCTTTTCTTTGATGCTCATGGTTTCTCCCCCTAGAACGGAGAGTTGCTTGGAGCGACGGCGAAAGATGAGTTACGTAGTGGAAGCCTTTGTCTTCGCCGAAGATTCCAATTCCCTTTCAATATACCTATGACTTGGTTTGAAATAGACTTGAAAGTACATTAGTCATAGCATATGAAAGAGGTATGATCAAAGGTATACAAATGAGCTATGTGTGCAAGTTAACAAAAGAAATTCCTAGAATCAAGAATATTTAGCTCATGCCTAAGTTTGTTAAAAGATTGTTCATCAAGCGGCTTGGTAAAGATATCGGCTAATTGATCTTTAGTATTATTGTAAGAAATCTCGATATCTCCCTTTTGTTGGTGATCCCTAAGAAAATGATACCGAATGGCTATGTGTTTAGTGCGGCTATGCTCGACGGGATTGTCGGCCATTTTGATTGCACTCTCATTATCACATAGCAAGGGAACTTTGGTTAATTTGTAACCGTAGTCCCGCAGGGTTTGCCTCATCCAAAGCAATTGCGCGCAACAATGGCCTGCGGCAATATACTCGGCTTCGGCGGTGGAAAGAGCGACCGAATTTTGCTTCTTTGAAGCCCAAGACACCAAGGATCTTCCCAAGAACTGGCAAGTCCCCGATGTGCTCTTCCTATTGATTTTGCACCCTGCCCAATCGGCATCCGAATAACCAATCAAATCAAATGTGGATCCCCTAGGATACCAAAGCCCAAACTTAGGAGTATAAGCCAAATATCTCAAGATTCGTTTCACGGCCGTAAGGTGAGCTTCCTTAGGGTCGGCTTGGAATCTTGCACACATGCATACGGAAAGCATAATATCCGGTCGAGATGCACATAAATAGAGTAAAGAACCTATCATCGACCGGTATACCTTTTGATCCACGGACTTACCTCCCGTGTCGAGGTCGAGATGCCCATTGGTTCCCATGGGTGTCTTGATGGGCTTGGCATCCTTCATCCCAAACTTGGTTAGAATATCTTGAGTGTACTTCGTTTGGCTGATGAAGGTGCCCTCTTGGAGTTGTTTGACTTGGAATCCTAAGAAATACTTCAACTCCCCCATCATAGACATCTCGAACTTCTGTGTCATGATCCTACTAAACTCTTCACAAGTAGATTCGTTAGTAGACCCAAATATAATATCATCAACATAAATTTGGCATACAAACAAATCATTCTCAAGTGTTTTAGTAAAGAGCGTAGGATCGGCCTTTCCGACTTTGAATCCATTTGCAATAAGAAAATCTCTAAGGCATTCATACCATGCTCTTGGGGCTTGCTTGAGCCCATAAAGCGCCTTAGAGAGCTTATAGACATGGTTAGGATACTCACGGTCTTCAAAGCCGGGAGGTTGCTCAACATAGACCTCTTCCTTGATTGGTCCATTGAGGAAGGCACTTTTCACGTCCATTTGATAAAGCTTAAAGCCATGGTAAGTAGCATAGGCCAATAATATGCGAATTGACTCAAGCCTAGCTACGGGTGCATAGGTTTCACCGAAATCCAAACCTTCGACTTGGGAATATCCCTTGGCCACAAGTCGAGCTTTGTTCCTTGTCACCACACCATGCTCGTCTTGCTTGTTGCGGAAGACCCATTTGGTTCCTACAACATTTTGGTTAGGACGTGGAACTAAATGCCATACCTCATTTCTAGTGAAGTTGTTGAGCTCCTCTTGCATCGCCACCACCCAATCCGAATCTTGGAGTGCTTCCTCTACCCTGTGTGGCTCAATAGAGGAAACAAACGAGTAATGTTCACAAAAATGTGCAACACGAGATCGAGTAGTTACCCCCTTATGAATGTCGCCGAGGATGGTGTCGACGGGGTGATCTCGTTGGATTGCTTGGTGGACTCTTGGGTGTGGCGGCCTTGGTTCTTGCTCATCCTCCTTTTCTTGATTATTTGCATCTCCCCCTTGCTCATTGCCGTCATCTTGAGGTGGCTCATTTGATTGATCTTCTTCTTCATCAACTTGAGCTTCATCCTCATTTTGAGTTGGTGGAGATGCTTGCGTGGAGGAGGATGGTTGATCTTGTGTATTTGGAGGCTCTTCGGATTCCTTAGGACACACATCCCCAATGGACATGTTCCTTAGCGTGATGCATGGAGCCTCTTCTTCACCTATCTCATCAAGTTCAACTTGCTCTACTTGAGAGCCGTTAGTCTCATCAAACACAACGTCACATGAGACTTCAACTAGTCCAGTGGACTTGTTAAAGACCCTATATGCCCTTGTGTTTGAGTCATAACCGAGTAAAAAGCCTTCTACAGTCTTAGGAGCAAATTTAGATTTTCTACCTCTTTTAACAAGAATAAAGCATTTGCTACCAAAGACTCTAAAATATGAAATGTTGGGCTTTTTATCGGTTAGGAGTTCATATGATGTCTTCTTGAGGATTCGGTGTAGATATAACCGGTTGATGGCGTAGCAAGCTGTGTTGACTGCCTCGGCCCAAAACCGATCCGAAGTCTTGTATTCATCAAGCATGGTCCTTGCCATGTCCAATAGAGTTCTATTCTTCCTCTCCACTACACCATTTCGTTGAGGAGTGTAGGGAGAAGAGAACTCATGCTTGATGCCCTCCTCCTCAAGAAAGCCTTCGATTTGAGAGTTCTTGAACTCCGTCCCGTTGTCGCTTCTTATTTTCTTGATCCTTAAGCCGAACTCATTTTGAGCCCGTCTCAAGAATCCCTTTAAGGTCTCTTGTGTTTGAGATTTTTCCTGCAAAAAGAATACCCAAGTGAAGCGAGAATAATCATCCACAATAACTAGACAGTACTTACTCCCGCCGATGCTTATGTAAGCGATCGGGCCGAATAAATCCATGTGCAGGAGCTCCAGTGGCCTGTCGGTCGTCATAATGTTCTTATGCGGATGATGAGTGCCAACTTGCTTTCCTGCTTGGCATGCGCTACAAATCCTGTCTTTCTCAAAATGAACATTTGTTAGTCCTAAAATGTGTTCTCCCTTTAGAAGCTTATGAAGATTCTTTATCCCAACATGGGCTAGTCGGCGATGCCAGAGCCAACCCATGTTAGTCTTAGCAATTAAGCAAGTGTCGAGTTCAGCTCTATCAAAATCTACCAAGTACAGCTGACCCTCTAACACTCCCTTAAATGCTATTGAATCATCACTTCTTCTAAAGACAGTGACACCTACATCAGTGAATAGACAGTTGTAGCCCATTTGACATAATTGAGATACGGAAAGCAAATTGTAATCTAAAGAATCTACAAGAAAAACATTGGAAATAGAATGGTCAGGAGATATAGCAATTTTACCCAAACCTTTGACCAAACCTTGATTTCCATCCCCGAATGTGATCGCTCTTTAGGGATATTGGTTTTTCTCATATGAGGAGAACATCTTGTTCTCCCCTGTCATGTGGTTTGTGCACCCGCTGTCGAGTATCCAACTTGAGCCCCCGGATGCATAAACCTACAAAACAAGTTTAGTTCTTGACTTTAGGTACCCAAATGGTTTTGGGTCCTTTGGCATTAGACACAAGAACTTTGGGTACCCAAACACAAGTCTTGGAGCCCTTGTGCTTGCCCCCAACATATTTGGCAACTACCTTGCCGGATTTGTTAGTCAAAACATAAGATGCATCAAAAGTTTTAAATGAAATGTTATGATCATTTGATGCACTAGGAGTTTTCTTTCTAGGCAACTTGGCATGGGTTGGTTGCCTAGAGCTAGATGTCTCACCCTTATACATGAAAGCATGATTAGGGCCAGAGTGAGACTTCCTAGAATGAATTTTCCTAATTTTGCTCTCGGGATAATCGGCAGGGTATAAAATGTAACCCTCGTTATCCTGAGGCATGGGAGCCTTGCCCTTAACAAAGTTGGACAATTTTTTAGGAGGGGCACTAATTTTGACATTGTCTCCCCTTTGGAAGCCAATGCCATCCTTGATGCCCGGGCGTCTCCCATTATAAAGCATGCTACGAGCAAATTTAAATTTCTCATTTTCTAAGTTGTGCTCGGCAATTTTAGCATCTAGTTTTGCTATATGATCATTTTGTTGTTTAATTAAAGCCATATGATCATGAATAGCATTAACATCAACATCTCTACATCTAGTACAAATAGATACATGCTCAACAATAGATGTAGAGGGTTTGCAAGAATTAAGTTCAACAATCTTAGCATGTAGAATATCATTTTTATCTCTAAGATCGGAAATTGTAACTTTGCAAACATCAAAATCTTTAGCCTTAGCAATTAAATTTTCATTTTCTATTCTAAGGCTAGCAAGAGAAATGTTTAATTCTTCAATCCTAGCAAGCAAATCATCATTATTATCTCTAGGATTGGGAATTGAAACATTACAAACATGTGAATCAACCTTAGCATTTAAACTAGCATTTTCATGTCTAAGGTTGTCAATCATCTCACGGCAAGTGCTTAGCTCACTAGATAATTTTTCACATTTCTCAATTTCTAAAGCATAAGCCTTTTTAACCTTAACATGTTTCTTGTTTTCTTTGATTAGACAATCCTCTTGGGAATCCAAAAGGTCATCCTTTTCATGAATAGCACTGACTAATTCATTTAATTTTTCCTTTTGAGCTATGTTAAGGTTGGCAAAAAGGGAACGCAAACTATCCTCCTCATCACTAGCATTATCATCACTAGAAGATTCATATTTAGTGGAGGAGTTAGATTTAACCTTTTTCCTTTTGCCGTCCTTTGCCATGAGGCACTTGTGGCCGACGTTGGGGAAGAGAAGTCCCTTGGTGACGGCGATGTTGGCGGCGTCCTCGTCGTCGGAGGAGTCGCTTGAGCTTTCGTCGGAATCCCATTCCCGACAAACATGGGCATCGCCGCCCTTCTTCTTGTAGTACCTTTTCTTCTCCTTTCTTCTCCCCTTCTTGTCGTCGCCTCGGTCACTGTCACTTGATATAGGACATTTAGCAATAAAATGACCGGGCTTACCACATTTGTAGCAAACCTTCTTGGAGCGGGACTTGTAGTCTTTCCCCCTCCTTTGCTTGAGGATTTGGCGGAAGCTCTTGATGACGAGCGCCATTTCCTCATTGTCGAGCTTGGAGGCGTCTATTGGTTGTCGACTTGGTGTAGCCTCCTCCTTCTTTTCCTCCATCGCCTTGAATGCGACGGGTTGAGCTTCGGATGTGGTGGGTTCGTCAAGCTCGTTGATCTTTCTCGAGCCTTCGATCATGCACTCAAAACTTACAAAATGCCCGATAACTTCCTCGGGGGTCATTTTAGTATATCTAGGATTACCACGAATTAATTGAACTTGAGTGGGGTTAAGGAAAATAAGAGATCTTAGAATAACCTTAACCACCTTGTGGTCGTCCCACTTTATGCTCCCGAGGTTGCGCACTTGGTTCACCAAGGTCTTGAGCCGGTTGTACATGTGTTGTGGCTCCTCCCCTTTGCGAAGCCGGAACCGACCGAGCTCCCCCTCGATCGTTTCCCTCTTGGTGATCTTGGTGAGCTCATCTCCCTCGTGCGCGGTTTTGAGCACATCCCAAACCTCCTTGGCGCTTTTCAACCCTTGTACTTTGTTATACTCCTCTCTACTTAAAGAGGCGAGGAGTATCGTTGTCGCTTGAGAGTTGAAGTGCTCGATTTGGGCCACCTCATCCTCATCATAGTCCTTATCCCCTATCGATGGTACCTGTGCACCAAACTCAACAACATCCCATATACTTTTGTGGAGTGAGGTTAGATGAAATCGCATTAAATCACTCCACCTAGCATAATCTTCACCATCAAAAGTTGGTGGTTTGCCTAATGGGACGGAAAGTAAAGGTGCATGTTTAGAAATGCGAGGGTAGTGTAGGGGGATCTTACTAAACTTCTTACGCTCTTGGCGTTTAGAAGTTACGGAGGGCGCGTCGGAGCCGGAGGTTGATGTTGATGAAGTGTCGGTCTCGTAGTAGACCACTTTCCTCATCCTCTTTTGTTTGTCCCCACTCCGATGCGGCTTGTGGGAAGAAGATTTTTCCTTCTTCTCTTTGTGGTGAGAAGAAGATTTCTTCTCCTTCCCTTTGTTGGAGGAGCTCTTCTTCTTCTCCCTCCGTTTGGTGCGGGACTCTTCCGATGAAGTGCTCCCGTTGCTTGTAGTGGGCTTTTCGCCGGTCTCCATCTCCTTCTTGGCGTGATCTCCCGACATCACTTCGAGCGGTTAGGCTCTAATGAAGCACCGGGCTCTGATACCAATTGAAAGTCGCCTAGAGGGGGGGTGAATAGGGCGAAACTGAAATTTACAAATATAAACACAACTACAAGCCGGGGTTAGCGTTAGTAGTAAAGAAACGAGTCCGCGAGAGAGGGCGCAAAAACAAATCCCAAGCGAGTAAGCAAGTGAGACACGGAGATTTGTTTTACCGAGGTTCGGTTCTTGCAAACCTACTCCCCGTTGAGGAGGCCACAAAGGCCGGGTCTCTTTCAACCCTTCCCTCTCTCAAACGATCCACGGATCGAGTGAGCTTTCTCTTCTCAATCACTTGGAACACAAAGTTCCCACAAGGACCACCACAAGATTGGTGTCTCTTGCCTCGATTACAAGTGAGTTTGATTGCAAAGAAAGGATCAAGAAAGAAGAAAGCAATCCAAGCGCAAGAGCTCGAAAGAACACAAGCAAATCACTCTCTCTAATCACTATGGCGTTGTGTGGAATTTGGAGAGGATTTGATCTCTTTGGTGTGTCTAGAATTGAATGCTAGAGCTCTTGTAGTAGTTGGGAAGTGGAAAACTTGGATGCAATGAATGGTGGGGTGGTTGGGGTATTTATAGCCCCAACCACCAAATGTGGCCGTTGGGAATCCTGTCTGTTCGATGGCGCACCGGACAGTCCGGTGCTCCCTGCCACGTCATCACTGCCGTTGGATTCTAGCCGTTGGAGCTTCTGACTTGTGGGTCCGCCTGGGTGTCCGGTGCACACCGGACATCTACTGTTCCTTGTCCGGTGCGCCAGAATGGGCGCGCCTGCCATCTGCGCGCGCAGAGCGCGCAATAAATGCGCAGCAGGTAGCCGTTGGCGCGGAGATAGCCGTTGCTCCGCTGGTACACCGGACAGTCCGGTGCACACCGGATAGTCCGGTGAATTATAGCGGAGCGGCTGAAGTGAAATCCCGAGGCTGGCGAGTTCCTGAGGCCGCGCTTCCTTGGAGCACCGGACACTGTCCGGTGTACACCGGACAGTCCGGTGAATTATAGCGCGCCGGTCTGGAAAATTCCCGAAGGTGGCGAGTTCGCGTTGGAGTCCTCTGGTGCACCGGACACTGTCCAGTGGTGCACCGGACACTGTCCGGTGTACACCGGACAGTCCGGTGCTCCCAGACCAGAGGGCCTTCGGTTGCCACTTTGCTCCTTTGTTGAATCCAAAACTTGGTCTTTTTATTGGCTGAGTGTGAACCTTTTACACCTGTATAATCTATACACTTGGGCAAACTAGTTAGTCCAATTATTTGTGTTGAACAATTCAACCACCAAAATTACTTAGGGACTAGGTGTAACCCTAATTCCCTTTCAACCGGGCAAGGACGCGGTCAAGCGGCGAGGACGGGGCGGTGCCAAACTTCCCTGTGCGGCGAGGGGATGGGAGAGGGGATGGGGCGAGGGAGGGGACGATGGTCGGAGGTGACCGCGACGAAGCCGTACGTGGCGAGGACAACAGGGCGGCTGACCGGTGGGGCCAGTCTGCCAGTGGGAGCGGTCGCGAGCGAGGGCGAGGGGGCGGGGCTGACGAGTGGGGACGGCGCATCAGCGGTGTGCGGGCGCGAGCGCGGAGTGGGTCGCGGCCGCGGGCGTGGGCTGGATTCAGCCGAGCTAGGGGGAAAGAGGGTTTCTCTTTTTCTTTTTATTTTCCAATTTCTATATCCATTTTTTATATCCTTTTCTTTTGAATAATTAATTTATTAGATAATCTTAGGTGCTAGAAAATAAAATCTAAGTGAGGTGCTTATAATCAAACAAAGTGTATGCATATGATGAGAAGACCTAGGGGAGATTTGGGATAGATAATAAGAAGGGGGGGTTAGATTAGGGTTCCAAACCTGGGTTGAAAATTGGGATGTTACATCGGCCTCTTCCTTAGCTCCTAGCAGGAAATCGGCAAGCACAAGTCAACAATGCAGCGCACCGTCACGTCGGCTTACAGGACACATGACATCTCCCTTTGGAATACAATGACCCCATGCTTCACAGTGTGCATCTCCTACATGTATAAATAGGACAGAGTAGTTCTTCCAAAGGGCAGAGGTAGACGCACATGTGAAGACTCAGTTGTTTCCCGCTAAGTCTTAGGATATTGGCACTTGACTCAATCATTTTCCAGGGACTTGGGAACCTTCCCTCTCCCGTCGTGCTTGTAATCCCTACTACAAGCACTCAGGTGCGAGTAATATAAGCCTCATCCCCTCTGCTGGAAGTAGGGCTTTGCATTGTCCGAACCAGGATAAACTTCTTGTGTCAACTCGCACACCATCTAGATTCTGGGCACGCGACATTATTTACTAGTTGGTTAGGACTGATAGTCGCCTAGAGGGGGGGTGAATAGGGCGAAACTGAAATTTAGAAATATAAACACAACTACAAGCCGGGTTAGCGTTAGTAATAAAGAAACGAGTCCGCGAGAGAGGGCGCAAAACAAATCCCAAGCGAATAAGCAAGTGAGACACGGAGATTTGTTTTACCGAGGTTCGGTTCTTGCAAACCTACTCCCCGTTGAGGAGGCCACAAAGGCTGGGTCTCTTTCAACCCTTCCCTCTCTCAAACGATCCACGGATCGAGTGAGCTTTCTCTTCTCAATCACTTGGAACACAAAGTTCCCGCAAGGACCACCACAAGATTGGTGTCTCTTGCCTCAATTACAAGTGAGTTTGATTGCAAAGAAAGGATCAAGAAAGAAGAAAGCAATCCAAGCGCAAGAGCTCGAAAGAACACAAGCAAATCACTCTCTCTAGTCACTATGGCGTTTTGTGGAATTTGGAGAGGATTTGATCTCTTTGGTGTGTCTAGAAATGAATGCTAGAGCTCTTGTAGTAGTTGGGAAGTGGAAAACTTGGATGCAATGAATGGTGGGGTGGTTGGGGTATTTATAGCCCCAACCACCAACTTGACCGTTGGTGGAGGCTGTCTGCTCGATGGCGCACCGGACAGTCCGGTGCACACCGGACAGTCCGGTGCCCCCTGCCACGTCATCACTGCCGTTGGATTCTGACCGTTGGAGCTTCTGACTTGTGGGCCCGCCTGGGTGTCCGGTGCACACCGGACAGGTACTGTTTGCTGTCCGGTGTGCCAGTATGGGCGCGCCTGACTTCTGCGCGCGCTGCGCGCGCATTTATTGCGCAGCAGGTATCCGTTGGCGCGGAGATAGCCGTTGCTCCGGAGTCGCACCGGACAGTCCGGTGCACACCGGACAGTCCGGTGAATTATAGCGGACTAGCCGTTGGAGTTTCCCGAAGCTGGCGAGTTCCTGAGGCCAACCTCCCTTGGCGCACCGGACACTATCCGGTGTACACCAGACAGTCCGGTGAATTATAGCGGAGTCGCCTCTGGAAATTCCCGAAGGTGGCGAGTTTGCGTTGGAGTCCTCTGGCGCACCGGACATGTCCGGTGGTGCACCGGACACTGTCCGGTGGCACACCGGACAGTCCGGTGCGCCAGACCAGAGGTGCCTTCGGTTGGCCCTTTGCTCCTTTGTTGAATCCAAACTTGATCTTTTTATTGGCTGAGTGTGAACCTTTTACACCTGTATAATCTATACACTTGGCCAAACTAGTTAGTCCAATAAATTTGTGTTGGGCAATTCAACCACCAAAATTAATTAGGGACTAGGTGTAAGCCTAATTCCCTTTCAATCTCCCCCTTTTTGGTGATTGATGCCAACACAAACCAAAGCAAATATAGAAGTGCATAATTGAACTAGTTTGCATAATGTAAGTGCAAAGGTTGCTTGGAATTTTAGCCAATATTAATACTTACAAGATATGCATGGATTGTTTCTTTCTTGAATAACATTTTGGACCACGCTTGCACCACATGTTTTGTTTTTGCAAACTCTTTTGGAAATCCTTTTCAAAGTCCTTTTGCAAATAGTCAAGGGTAAATGAATAAGGTTTTGTAAAGCATTTTCAAGATTTGGAATTTTCTCCCCCTGTTTCAAAATGCTTTTCCTTTGACTAAACAAAACTCCCCCTAAAAGAGATCCACCTCTTAGTGTTCAAGAGGGTTTTGATATACCATGTTTGAAATACTACTTTCTCCCCCTTTTGAACACAATAGGATACCAATTGAAAATATTCAATCACTAAGTTTTTGAAATTGGTGGTGGTGGTGCGGTCCTTTTGCTTTGGGCTCAATTCTCCCCCTTTTTGGCATGAATCGCCAAAAACGGATTCATTAGAGCCCTTGAAGTGCTATCTTCCCCTTTGGTCATAAATAAATGAGTTAAGATTATACCAAAGGCGAAGTCCGGTCCTTTTCTTTGATGCTCATTTCTCCCCAAAGAATAGAGAGTTGCTTGGAGTGATGGCGAAGTATGAGTTACGGAGTGGAAGCCTTTGTCTTCGCCGAAGACTCCAATTCCCTTTCAATATACCTATGACTTGGTTTGAGATAGACTTGACAACACATTAGTCATAGCATATAAAAGAGACATGATCAAAGGTATATAGAAGAGCTATGAGTGCAAGTTAACAAAAGAAATTCCTAGAATCAAGAATATTTAGCTCATGCCTAAGTTTGTTAAAAGATTGTTCATCAAGAGGCTTGGTAAAGATATCGGCTAATTGATCTTTAGTATTAATGTATGAAATCTCGATATCTCCCTTTTGTTGGTGATCCCTAAGAAAATGATACCGAATGGCTATGTGCTTAGTGCGGCTTTACTCGACGGGATTGTCGGCCATTTTGATTGCACTCTCATTATCACATAGCAAAGGGACTTTGGTTAATTTGTAACCGTAGTCCCGCAGGGTTTGCCTCATCCAAAGCAATTGCGCGCAACAATGGCCTGCGGCAATGTACTCGGCTTCGGCGGTGGAAAGAGCGACCGAATTTTGCTTCTTTGAAGCCCAAGACACCAAGGATCTTCCCAAGAACTGGCAAGTCCCCGATGTGCTCTTCCTATTGATTTTGCACCCCGCCCAATCGGCATCCGAATAACCAATCAAATCAAATGTGGATCCCGAGGGTACCAAAGCCCAAACTTAGGAGTATAAGCCAAATATCTCAAGATTCGTTTTACGACCGTAAGGTGAGCTTCCTTAGGGTCGGCTTGGAATCTTGCACACATGCATACGGAAAGCATAATATCCGGTCGAGATGCACATAAATAGAGTAAAGAACCTATCATCGACCGGTATACCTTTTGATCCACGGACTTACCTTCCGTGTCGAGGTCGAGATGCCCATTGGTTCCCATGGGTGTCTTGATGGGCTTGGCATCCTTCATCCCAAACTTGGTTAGAATGTCTTGAGTGTACTTCGTTTGGCTGATGAAGGTGCCCTCTTGGAGTTGCTTCACTTGAAATCCTAAGAAATATTTCAACTCCCCCATCATAGACATCTCGAATTTCTGTGTCATGATCCTACTAAATTCCTCACAAGTAGATTCGTTAGTAGACCCAAATATGATATCATCAACATAAATTTGGCATACAAACAAGTCATTTTCAAGAGTTTTAGTAAAGAGTGTAGGATCGGCCTTTCCGACTTTGAATCCATTTGCAATAAGAAAATCTCTAAGGCATTCATACCATGCTCTTGGGGCTTGCTTGAGCCCATAAAGCGCCTTAGAGAGCTTATAGACATGGTTAGGATACTCACTGTCTTCAAAGCCGGGAGGTTGCTCAACATAGACCTCTTCCTTGATTGGTCCATTGAGGAAGGCACTTTTCACGTCCATTTGATAAAGCTTAAAGCCATGGTAAGTAGCATAGGCCAATAAAATGCGAATTGACTCAAGCCTAGCTACGGGTGCATAGGTTTCACCGAAATCCAAACCTTCGACTTGGGAGTATCCCTTGGCCACAAGTCGAGCTTTGTTCCTTGTCACCACACCATGCTCGTCTTGCTTGTTGCGGAAGACCCATTTGGTTCCTACAACATTTTGGTTAGGACGTGGAACTAAATGCCATACCTCATTTCTCGTGAAGTTGTTGAGCTCCTCTTGCATCGCCACCACCCAATCCGAATCTTGAAGTGCTTCCTCTACCCTGTGTGGCTCAATAGAGGAAACAAACGAGTAATGTTCACAAAAATGTGCAACACGAGATCGAGTAGTTACCCCCTTATGAATGTCGCCGAGGATGGTGTCGACGGGGTGATCTCGTTGGATTGCTTGGTGGACTCTTGGGTGTGGCGGCCTTTGTTCTTCATCCTCCTTGTCTTGATCATTTGCATCTCCCCCTTGATCATTGCCATCATCTTGAGGTGGCTCATTGGCTTGATCTTCTACTTCATCAACTTGAGCTTCATCCTCATTTTGAGTCGGTGGAGATGCTTGCATGGAGGAGGATGGTTGATCTTGTACATTTGAAGGCTCTTCGGATTCCTTAGGACACATATCCCCAATGGACATGTTCCTTAGCGCGATGCATGGAGCCTCTTCTTCACCTATCTCATCAAGATCAACTTGCTCTACTTGAGAGCCATTAGTCTCATCAAACACAACATCACATGAGACTTCAACTAGCCCAGTGGACTTGTTAAAGACCCTATATGCCCTTGTGTTTGAGTCATAACCAAGTAAAAAGCCTTCTACAGTCTTAGGAGCAAATTTAGATTTTCTACCTCTCTTAACAAGAATAAAGCATTTGCTACCAAAGACTCTAAAATATGAAATGTTGGGATTTTTACCGGTTAGGAGTTCATATGATGTCTTCTTGAGGATTCGGTGAAGATATAACCAGTTGATGGCGTAGCAAGCGGTGTTGACCGCCTCCGCCCAAAACCGATCCGAAGTCTTGTATTCATCAAGCATGGTTCTCGCCATGTCCAAAAGAGTTCTATTCTTCCTCTCCACTACACCATTTTGTTGAGGTGTGTAGGGAGAAGAGAACTCATGCTTGATGCCCTCCTCCTCAAGAAAGCCTTCAATTTGAGAGTTCTTGAACTCCGTCCCGTTGTCGCTTCTTATTTTCTTGATCCTTAAGCCGAACTCATTTTGAGCCCGTCTCAAGAATCCCTTTAAGGTCTCTTGGGTTTGAGATTTTTCCTGTAAAAAGAATACCCAAGTGAAGCGAGAATAATCATCCACAATAACAAGACAGTACTTACTCCCGCCGATGCTTATGTAAGCGATCGGGCCGAATAGATCCATGTGCAGGAGCTCTAGTGGCCTGTCGGTCGTCATTATGTTCTTATGCGGATGATGAGAGCCAACTTGCTTTCCTGCTTGGCATGCGCTACAAATCCTGTCTTTCTCAAAATGAACATTGGTTAGTCCTAAAATGTGCTCTCCCTTTAGAAGCTTATGAAGATTCTTCATTCCAACATGGGCTAGTCGGCGGTGCAGAGCCAACCCATGTTAGTCTTAGCAATTAAGCAAGTGTCGAGTTCAGCTCTATCAAAATCTACCAAGTATAGCTGACCCTCTAACACTCCCTTAAATGCTATTGAATCATCACTTCTTCTAAAGACAGTGACACCTATATCAGTAAAAAGACAGTTGTAGCCCATTTGACATAATTGAGATACAGAAAGCAAATTGTAATCTAAAGAATCTACAAGAAAAACATTGGAAATGGAATGGTCAGGAGATATAGCTATTTTACCAAGACCTTTGACCAAACCTTGATTTCCATCCCCGAATGTGATCGCTCTTTGGGGATCTTGGTTTTTCTCATAGGAGGAGAACATCCTTTTCTCCCCTGTCATGTGGTTTGTGCACCCGCTGTCGAGTATCCAACTTGAACCCCCGGATGCATAAACCTACAAAACAATTTTAGTTCTTGACTTTAGGTACCCAAATGGTTTTGGGTCCTTTGGCATTAGACACAAGAACTTTGGGTACCCAAACACAAGTCTTTGACCCCTTGTGTTTGCTCCCAACATATTTGGCAACTACTTTGCCGGATTTGTTCGTTAACACATAAGATGCATCAAAAGTCTTAAATGAAATGTCATGCTCATTTGATGCAATAGGAGTTTTCTTAGGCAACTTAGCACGGGTTGGTTGCCTAGAACTAGATGTCTCACTCTTATACATAAATGCATGATTAGGGCCAGAGTGAGACTTCCTAGAACGAATTCTCCTAATTTTGCTCTTGGGATAACCGGCAGGGTATAAAATGTAACCCTCGTTATCCTGAGGCATGGGAGCCTTGCCCTTAACAAAGTTGGACAATCTTTTAGGAGGGGCACTAATTTTGACATTGTCTCCCCTTTGGAAGCCAATGCCATCCTTGATGCCCGGGCGTCTCCCATTATAAAGCATGCTACGAGCAAATTTAAATTTCTCATTTTCTAAGTTGTGCTCGGCAATTTTAGCATCTAGTTTTGCTATATGATCATTTTGTTGTTTAATTAAGGCCATGTGATCATGTATAGCATCAATGTTAACATCTCTACATCTAGTGCAAATAGAAGTGTGCTCAACAGTAGATGTAGAGGGTTTGCAAGAATTAAGTTCAACAATCTTAGCATGAAGAATATCATTTTTATCCCTAAGATCGGAAATTGTAGTTTTGCAAACATCAAAATCTTTAGCCTTAGCAATTAAATTTTCATTTTCTATTCTAAGGCTAGCAAGAGAAATGTTTAATTCTTCAATCCTAGCAAGCAAATCATCATTATTATCTCTAGGATTGGGAATTGAAACATTACAAACATGTGAATCAACCTTAGCATTTAAACTAGCATTTTCATGTCTAAGGTTGTCAATCATCTCACGACAAATGCTTAGCTCACTAGATAATTTTTCACATTTCTCAATTTCTAGAGCATAAGCCTTTTTAACCTTAACATGTTTCTTGTTTTCTTTAATTAGACAATCCTCTTGGGAATCCAAAAGGTCATCCTTTTCATGAATAGCACTGACTAATTCATTTAATTTTTCCTTTTGAGCTATGTTAAGGTTGGCAAAAAGGGAACGCAAACTATCCTCCTCATCACTAGTATTATCATCACTAGAAGATTCATATTTAGTGGAGGAGTTAGATTTAACCTTTTTTCTTTTGCCGTCCTTTGCCATGAGGCACTTGTGGCCGACGTTGGGGAAGAGAAGTCCCTTGGTGACGGCGATGTTGGCGGCGTCCTCGTCGTCGGAGGAGTCGCTTGAGCTTTCGTCGGAATCCCATTCCCGACAAACATGGGCATCGCCGCCCTTCTTCTTGTAGTACTTCTTCTTCTCCTTTCTTCTCCCCTTCTTGTCGTCGCCTCGGTCACTGTCACTTGATATAGGACATTTAGCAATAAAATGACCGGGCTTACCACACTTGTAGCAAACTTTCTTGGAGCGGGACTTGTAGTCTTTCCCCCTCCTTTGCTTGAGGATTTGGCGGAAGCTCTTGATGACGAGCGCCATTTACTCATTGTCGAGCTTGGAGGCGTCTATTGGTTGTCGACTTGGTGTAGCCTCCTCCTTCTTTTCCTCCGTTGCTTTGAATGCAACGGGTTGAGCTTCGGATGTGGTGGGTTCGTCAAGCTCGTTGATCTTTCTTGAGCCTTCGATCATGCACTCAAAACTTACAAAATGCCCGATAACTTCCTCGGGGTCATTTTAGTATATCTGGGATTACCACGAATTAATTGAACTTGAGTAGGGTTAAGGAAAATAAGAGATCTTAGAATAACCTTAACCACTTCATGGTCATCCCACTTTACGCTCCCGAGGTTGCGCACTTGGTTCACCAGGGTCTTGAGCCGGTTGTACATGTGTTGTGGCTCCTCCCCTTTGCGAAGCCGGAACCGACCGAGCTCCCCCTCGAACGTTTCCCGCTTGGTGATCTTGGTGAGCTCGTCTCCCTCATGCGCGGTTTTGAGCACATCCCAAACCTCCTTGGCACTCTTCAACCCTTGTACTTTGATATACTCCTCTCTACTTAGTGAGGCGAGGAGTATTGTTGTCGCTTGAGAGTTGAAGTGCTCGATTTGGGCCACCTCATCCTCATCATAGTCTTCATCCCCTACGGATGGTACCTGTGCACCAAACTCAACAACATCCCATATACTTTTGTGGAGCGAGGTTAGATGAAATCGCATTAAATCGCTCCACCTAACGTAATCTTCACCATCAAAAGTTGGTGGTTTGCCTAATGGGACGGAAAGTAAAGGTGTATTTTTGGAAATGCGAGGGTAGCGTAGGGGGATCTTACTATACTTCTTGCGCTCTTGGCGCTTAGAAGTGACGGATGCCGCGTCGGAGCCGGAGGTGGATGCCGATGAAGAATCGGTCTCGTAGTAGACCACCTTCCTCATCCTTTTCTTCTTGTCCCCACTCCGATGCGGCTTGTGGGAAGAAGATTTTTCCTTCTTCTCTTTGTGGTGAGAAGAAGATTTCTTCTCCTTCCCTTTGTTGGAGGAGATCTTCTTCTTCTCCTTCCTCTTGGTGCGGGACTCTTCCGATGAAGTGCTCCCGTGGCTTGTAGTGGGCTTTTCGCCGGTCTCTATCTCCTTCTTGGCGTGATCTCCCGACATCACTTCGAGCGGTTAGGCTCTAATGAAGCACCGGGCTCTGATACCAATTGATAGTCGCCTAGAGGGGGGTGAATAGGGCGAAACTGAAATTTACAAATATAAACACAACTACAAGCCGGGTTAGCGTTAGTAATAAAGAAACGAGTCCGCGAGAGAGGGCGCAAAACAAATCCCAAGCGAATAAGCAAGTGAGACACGGAGATTTGTTTTACCGAGGTTCGGTTCTTGCAAACCTACTCCCCGTTGAGGAGGCCACAAAGGCAGGGTCTCTTTCAACCCTTCCCTCTCTCAAACGATCCACGGATCGAGTGAGCTTTCTCTTCTCAATCACTTGGAACACAAAGTTCCCGCAAGGACCACCACAAGATTGGTGTCTCTTGCCTCAATTACAAGTGAGTTTGATTGCAAAGAAAGGATCAAGAAAGAAGAAAGCAATCCAAGCGCAAGAGCTCGAAAGAACACAAGCAAATCACTCTCTCTAGTCACTATGGCGTTTTGTGGAATTTGGAGAGGATTTGATCTCTTTGGTGTGTCTAGAAATGAATGCTAGAGCTCTTGTAGTAGTTGGGAAGTGGAAAACTTGGATGCAATGAATGGTGGGGTGGTTGGGGTATTTATAGCCCCAACCACCAACTTGACCGTTGGTGGAGGCTGTCTGCTCGATGGCGCACCGGACAGTCCGGTGCCCCCCTGCCACGTCATCACTGCCGTTGGATTCTGACCGTTGGAGCTTCTGACTTGTGGGCCCGCCTGGGTGTCCGGTGCACACCGGACAGGTACTGTTTGCTGTCCGGTGTGCCAGTATGGGCGCGCCTGACTTCTGCGCGCGCTGCGCGCGCATTTATTGCGCAGCAGGTATCCGTTGGCGCGGAGATAGCCGTTGCTCCGGAGTCGCACCGGACAGTCCGGTGCACACCGGACAGTCCGGTGAATTATAGCGGACTAGCCGTTGGAGTTTCCCGAAGCTGGCGAGTTCCTGAGGCCGACCTCCCTTGGCGCACCGGACACTGTCCGGTGTACACCGGACAGTCCGGTGAATTATAGCGGAGTCGCCTCTGGAAATTCCCGAAGGTGGCGAGTTTGCGTTGGAGTCCTCTGGTGCACCGGACACTGTCCGGTGGCACACCGGACAGTCCGGTGGCACACCGGACAGTCCGGTGCGCCAGACCAGAGGTGCCTTCGGTTGGCCCTTTGCTCCTTTGTTGAATCCAAACTTGATCTTTTTATTGGCTGAGTGTGAACCTTTTACACCTGTATAATCTATACACTTGGCCAAACTAGTTAGTCCAATAAATTTGTGTTGGGCAATTCAACCACCAAAATTAATTAGGGACTAGGTGTAAGCCTAATTCCCTTTCAAGGACCCTTATACCGAAAATACCGACACCGAGGGGGATGTGTTTTATGATTTTTCGGTACTTAGGTGTTAAGCATGTTTAGAGGTATAATCCGGTACCCTGATTATGATACCTGACAAATAGCTACATACCAAGTTTTAAAACTAAATTACTAACTAAAATACTAAATACCTAACAAAAAACTAACCATATATCTACAATACTAAAAAATACCGACGGTGGTGACACAACGAAGGTGTGTGGCCTACGGCAAAGCTGGGGCGGTGGTGGCGACTCGTGGCGACGTGGGGAGGGGCAGAGGTGGCCCAGAGACGACCGATGCGAGCGCGCCGAGCCCAGACGACGCCTAGGGAGGGGCGGAGGAGGCGTGGGTGGAGAAACCGATAGGGGAGGCACGGGTGGCGGCGAGACAACGAAGAAAAGGGAAACGAGTGAACGCAAAAAAGCCACGAAGAAGGGGCCCGATTCGGTTTAAAGGGGGTAGGCGCTACAGATCTTGGCGCTTACCCCCAGACAAGTGGCAATACTGTTTAAAGGTGGTAAGCGCCAAGATCTGTTGCGCCTACCCCTACCACGTGAGTGTCACGCCACCGTGTCGTCAGCATGGGCCGAGATCTAGGCATCAATGCTATGACGCCGACCTATAGATCCATTTTTTAAATGAAACTGAAAAGAACATATTTTTGAAAATAAAACAGAAAATGGGCTAAATTGCAAAAATATTGGCCAGAGTATCTGTCTCCAAAGCATTTGAGTTTGATGAATGTGTTTTTTCTTTTGGCGGTGATGTGGCTTCGATATTGGGCCGGTCAAGATGAACACAAAAAATGGCGGAGAGCACGGTGCATAACTCCGAAGTCCGAAGCATTAGGCGGATCGCACGGCTCAGGGAAACGTTATGGGCTAGAAACTTGGCCCGTTCAGCCCATCAATGTAACCGAGCCGTACTCGTCAAGGCTCAGCCTGCTCTCTTCCTGCCCCCCCGTCCGATCTCTACCCGGCGGAATTCCGTAGACCTCGCCGTCGGCCACCGCCCGTGCAATTTGGAGTTGAGGGAAGTTCACCGGAAGGCAGCACGATGGTTCAGAAGAAGAAGAAAGCGGCCGCGGCGCCCAAACTCCGCAAGCTTCCGAAGCGCGACGCGGTAGCTAGCTACGCTCCATTTCCGCAACCTCCGCGCTTGGATTGGATCCTCTCCGGGGGAAGGAGTGTCTAACTTCCTTTTTCTCGGTCTCGGTTCTCTCGCAGGATAAGAAGCTCGGGAAGAAGGGTGACATGGCAGAGTTCAGGGCGCAGCTGGACTCCCTTGGGCTGAAGATAGTCCAAGTCACGGCAGATGGGAACTGCTTCTTCAGGTTCAGGACTGGCTTCTTTTGGCTTCTAATGTGCATGTCCTTGTCGATGAGAAGAAGAAACATTTGATTTTGAACAAAATGAGTTTTGTTTTTCCCGAAAGCAATTCTCAGGAGCTTATGCCTTTTCAAATTTTTAAGCAGGAGAGAAGTGTTAAAAAACGTTTTAAGAGTTTTTGAACAAAACGCTAGGGCGCCTTTTGAGTTATATGACTACTCATTGTAGTATGCAGGGCAATGGGTGACCAGCTTGAGGGCGATGAGGAAGAGCACATGAAGTACCGAGATATGGTTGTGGATTACATTGTGGTATGTGGGATAACTTTTTGTAATTGGTGAACTGTAGTTGTCCTCATGATGTCATGAATTAGAGGAGGGCTTTAGATTTTAATTCAACATGCTAAAATTGTTGGTGCTCCATGAAGGCATTGGACTATCTATGCTTTTCTAATCCTTCTTGTGCACATCTGCAGAAACACCGTGAGGAGTTTGAGCCATTTATCGAGGATGAAGTTCCGTTTGAAGAATATTGCAACTCTATGCTAAAGGATGGGACTTGGGCTGGCCACATGGAGCTGCAAGCCGCTTCTCTGCTGACAAGAAGAAATATATGCATTCACATGGTGAGTTAGCGATGCAAGCCTAGATTTTTTGTTTATTTGATTTATTTGTACTAGCACACTTCATGCAGTTAAGAACACCATGTCTTGTATGGATTATGTTGCTAACAGAACAGTTGATGCTCCGTGGTTCTGGTTATCATTGACTGCATATTGCAAATATTATTAGCAGCTGTGCTTCTGATCTACTATTTGATTTGCAGCTTAATTCACCACGTTGGTACATAAACAACTTTTCTGGCCGTGAAGCTACTAACATGGTTCACTTGTAAGTTAGAGTATCCTTTAACTGTTTGTACAAGTCGAATGATGGTAGCACAAATCTAATTTTATACCAATGCAGGTCTTATCATCATGGTGAGCATTACAACAGTGTCAGGCTGAGAGAAGATCCATGTCAAGGTCCTGCAATGCCAGTTGTCATCAAGGTTTTTTGTTGTGTGATTTGTAAAATGGTTCAGTTCTGTTTGTGTCCTGGAAAAGCTCTGAAAAATAGAGCTGAGGGAACAATGACGACACTGCCACTTACTTTGGCCTATTTCCTTTTGTTATCGAGTTACAGACTGATTCCAATATATCCAACACAAACAATAACGCTCAAACAAAAGCAAAGGAGGTGAAGAAATCTTCACACAGGTCAACCTATGACGACACATCAGTTAAATTGGTCATGGCTGGAACTGGATGTTCTGACATTGCCATAGCTGAGCATGTATGAACTATATGATTGATCACATTTTTTTGCAGTTCAGTTGTGTGTTTAATTTAGATTCTTGTTATTAGCCATTTTTCTTCTAGTGTCAAATTTGCTATTATCATACAGGTTCTCGGAGAAATGGATGGTGATGTTGATGCTGCTATTGAGTACCTGATAGCGGAGCGACTTGCAGTCAGTACTGATGATGCGGAGGTAGACCTTTATATAAACCATGCATTTAACGGTGAGTGTGCCAAACTATCTTGACTTCTGAGGCTCTGTGAATGTTGTTTTTCTGAGTATGATCTTTGTTCCAGTAGCGTTTTTGCTAAAATATGGATGTTGGAGCAAGAAAATTCCTTGGTTGTACAGAGTATGGTGAGAGCTCTCTGTGTATGATTCAAGGGCATTTTTGTTATCACTGGCATACATTCAGCTGTTAGTTACCATATGAAATTCAGTGACATACATAGTCATCTCGAACAATGTACTTTGCTTTCTGTCTTGGGTATGCCTCACTCACCGATGAATTTGTGGAAAAGTATAATTGGTAGGTAGTTCAGTTTCTATATACAAGCTGTTCTGGTTTCATGAATATTAATTAACAGATTTACTATACTTTGGTCATCATGATGTTTATCATTTCGAATAAGCTTGAGCAGATATTTGATAAGCTTGGTTTTGTTGCTGGGCTATTTCTGTTGTGCCCAATGGACAATAGATTTCTGATTATATGGAACTTCTGTCGATCTCAGAGAAAACATTTTGAAGTATATTTCTTCTAGTTGCTGTTAGACTGATTTGGGGAAGTATGTCTAGATGTTTAGGAAAGTGAGGGCATTGACAATTTTGGATTCTGTTTGATTTTTAAATCCTTGTTGATTAAGATTCAGCTCTTTAAAATGACCAGGACTTGATTCCTTTTCTGTACATTTTTTGGTCGAAAATGGTCAGAGTACATGTTTTTTTTTATCTGTATGGCCAAAGCTTATTATTATTTCATAGGAGATGAACCTACCAAGAGGCAAGAGGATAATAACATGATCGAGCACAAGGATGAAGCAAATTGTTCCAACGAAGATGAAACTGTCGAGAAACCAAAGCATTCAAACGCTGTGCATTCTAAGAAGGTAACTGTCACGTGGATGATCATGCCAATAATGATATGTATTGTGGATTTATTTGTCCTGAAAGGAACAAATGGGCAATATCTATTCTTGTTCTCATGCAGGAGAAGTCCAAAACCAATGGTTGTTGCTCTTGTGGATCTGCAAGGAAGCACAAGGCGTCTTGTAGTCTAGCCACAGCATCATCATCAAGAGAGCCTCCAAGGTAATAATAATCATATGTGCCATACCTGATATTATCCCCCTCCCCAGAGAATCGGAGATGTTCTACTGGTAGGCAATATGTTCTCTGAATAATAATAAAAAAAACTTCAACATAACACATTAGTTGGTCACAGTTGTTATTTCTATTGATAGCACCTTGGTTTTTAATTAGTTGGTGAAACCCATCCATCAGGGCCAAGGGCGGGCAAGGGAAAGGCCAGAGAGGAAAGAAGCAGAAGAAGAAAGAGCAAGCGGAAGCAGCAGCTGCCAAGGCCAAGGAGTCTGCAATTGTGCCAGACCTAGGAGCTCTTTGCATCTGAACACAAGCAGCAGATACGCCAGCCCTGCTTTTCATCCACCTGTGGCTTATCATCTCATGCTTAGTTGAAGCGAACGCAGCAGATCTGCTGCGTGCTGACTGAGGGACCGACGTGTAATTCATCCACACCACACGACAGGAGGGGCGATGATGTCGCTAAACTAGCAGGTTTTGCGATGGTATAGAATCACAATCGTGTCATTGGTGTCATGCTTACTAAACAAATCTTGTTTTGACGCGTAAGCTGATGAGCCTGTCGAATGGCCTCTGGTGACGCGTTGGCCTCCACTGGACCCATCTTGGTGCCACTGATGCCCAGCCGTCAGGCCAGTCGCCTGGCCTGACGACTGATGCCCAGGCCCAGCCTCCTTGAGATCCGTGGATCTGCCCTTCCAAATGCTGAACTCTTGTGTAGATTATAAGCACTAGGGACTAGATCACTAGAGTTAAGACCACTTATCATTTCTGAGTTCTCACTCTGTTCATCCACTCGTTAGGAAGGCTATTTTGATGCCGCACAGGCAACTCTCCTAGACAGCTAAGGATATAAGAACGGATTTAATTGATGTTGAAACGATTTAGCTGCAGGTGCATGCAGCTAGGGATGAAAGTAGGATGGGAAAATCTCGTACCGACCGTTATCGTATAACTGATTTTGTTAGTTTTATTCCGATCGATTTCGAACCCGAGGTAAAAAACGAAAACGGAACGGAAATGGGATATACAAAACGGTAAACGGAAACGGAAACGGTAGAGCTAGTTTCCCGACCGTTTCATCGGGATCCCGTTTTTAATCGGAATGATCCCGTTTCGTTACCGTATTTTCTAATTCGGGATCACTGCAATATGGCCAGCTCCAACTCCCATCCATAATCACTGAGGCCCAGCCCATGTAAGAAAAACCTAGCGATCCGACCTGTCTCGCCTGGCGCTGCTCTGCCTCTCTCCCAGGCGGCCAGCCGCACGTCCGCACCACAGCATCACACATTCACACGCCGCCACGCGCCCACGCCGGAGTCCGGACGCCGCCAGCCGCACGCCGACGCCGGCGACGCGTCTCGCTCTCGCCTGCTCTCTCCCTGTCTCCCAGCCGGCCGGCCGCACCAGGCACCACACGCGGTGACGCGGCACGCCGGACGCAGACACCGCCATCCGCCCATCCGCCGAACGCCATCCCTCCACTGCTCGTCCTCCAGACCTCCACTCCACTGCTCGCCCATCCGCGGTCCGCTCATCCGCCATCCGCCATCCGCGGTCCTCCAGACCTCCACTGCTCGCCCATCCGGCCATCCGCGGTCTCCCTGTCTCCACGGTTGCTCACAGCAGTACCGCACCAAGCTGCAGTGTGCTGTCCAGGGCTGCTGATTGCTGAACACCTGCTGTCCAGGGGCTCTGCTCTCCACTTCGGCTAGCCGGCTACAACTCCATTCCTCAGATGACGCCTCCGGTTGGAAATAATCCTCCCTCAGGCTCAGCCATAAGATTGGCCAAGTTGATGTGTGCTAGTAGACTTATATGACTTCTTATGTTAGCCAAGAGCCCAAGACTTATCACTTATGTGCTACATTAAACTATGTGTGCTCCGGATTTATATGGATTTTATCTATGTTTAATTAAGACTTGTGTTTACAATTTTTTATATTTGTTTTTAAGTTTTGAATATATGTTTTCATGTGTGATTTTACCGAACAAAAATACCGGTTCCCGTCCGATTTCGGCTTTAACCCGATCAGATAGTATCGGTTTTCGATTACCGTATTTATCCCGTTCGTTTTCGTTACCGATATATCCCGTTTTCGTTTCCGTCCCGCAAGTTAAATATGAAAATGAAAACGGTAGAGGTATCCGCAAGTTAAATATGAAAATGAAAACGGTAGAGGTATTTTACCGACCGTTTTCATCCCTACATGTAGCTTTGAAATGAGAAGGGCATCTTGAAATGCCTATATTTATTATAAAAGGAAACGTTAGTTGAGTATCATTCATAATCCGGGCAGCTCCACGATAGACGTGACCGATAAGTTAGAGCAAAATTTCGAAAGCAATTGAAAGAATCAACAGAACAACCTATATAAATACAATTGGAATTAATTTTGTACATAAACATTTTCTTTTGAATTGTTGGGCTTCTCAACAAGGAGAGAACCCTCCAAAAATAGGCGTATGCTGCTTGTTGCAGCGGGCACACGGTATTCTTTAGTAAAAGGCGAAAGAATAGTTCGCTTTGTGCCCACTGCGCAGCTGCGTGCATCTACGGGTGGCGCTTAGTCTCTCCTAAATAGCAGCGCCCCCCAGCTGGTATTAGCTTCATCGAGCGGTTTGGGATTAAGGAAAAGAGCAAGCAGCCAGAGGCAGTTGCCCACTGGACCAGAGGACTGCGTGCGCGGCCCAGACAGCCGCTTGTTGTCCGGCCCAACAAAGGAGCGAAGAGCGAGGAAGCGAAGGCCCACAAAAGGAAGTGTTCCAGTCCACTCGTCCAACGCCGCAAGCTTGCAACATCACCGCTCTATTTCCCCCTTCTCTTTTTAGTGTCAGAAAGAAACACAGGGGTACCGATGTTTACCAAATTATTAGGGTTTTCTAGCCACGTCTTTCTTATCGTAGCAGAAAAATAAAATGTTATCTGACTATGATATGCATTGCTCGCTCGCAAATAAAGTAAAGAAAGATCCCGCCCTAACAGTATCACATCACTGTATGAGCGTAATCATACAGCGACAACCATCGGCATCCGCATCGACAAAGAAAATGGTGTGTACTATTCGAGAGAACCAAATGGTTGCGTCGTGGTAAGCTCTCATACTTTGGTCAAGGTCAACTATAAGCTAAATAATGAATGCACTGAACACCAAATTTTGGCCAGGATGCATCTCTCATGGGATACAAATCGATGAAACAAATGGTCCAATAAATCCATTTGGTGCAAGTCAAGTATTTCACTCCATTTGTTCTCTATTAAAAAAATAGACATCGCATTGCAAATCCTATAACAATTTACAGCGAGAAAATCCTTTTGATGCAATTGTACCAGTCAGAATAGTCTGTAAATCCTTTCCAGCTGAAAGTAACTATACTTCGGCAACAGTGCACTTCAAGAGTTGAAGATATTTCCAGGTGAGACAGATCTACCATTCCTCTCATGAGTAGCTCGTCTGCGCAATGGAGGTGTGTAAACAGTTACCGGGAGCACCCATTCACCCTTCTCTCTTTTATCAACAAGGAGTGGGTGCTCGTACCTGGAAAAGGGAGAAAAAGCCAGGATTATGTACTCAAAACTATCAGCAGCAGGCTAGGAATATATTCGCACACTCCAAGCACCAGATGATATACTCGATAAGATCGCTCAAGTCAAAACAAGTAAATAGTTCTCACTAGCTATAATAGTAGCTACACACCGTTATCAAAATAATAGCAAAGATATGAAGGACAATACACAGTCCCAGCACACAAAACAGTTAACACTGACATACCTAGCTGGGTCTGTTCCTTCCGGAGTTGTGAAGAACTCAAATCGAAGAGACCACTGTACAGTGACCTTTGAGGTACAAAAAGACATAGGGCCATCAATGGGAATGGAAAACAGAAAGCTTGTCTGGTGAAGATCCGCAACAACCTCATGATGTTCACTGTGTAGCTGCACATGAAGTCCAAAAAGAAAAAAAAAGGTGAACCATTATAACCAACTAATGAAGTTAACAGTAAAAAGGTTGGCATAAAATGGCGGTTGTTTCGTAGAAGCTAAGTGGCATCTGATATTGCTGGAATTTTAACAATGGTTAAGAAATTCCAAGCTAAATAATTACTCAAGCCAAAAAGATAATTACCCTGATGTGAGAAAACACAAAAAAGGGGCTGGTTTGTGTAGCAAAGGATCTAAATCATTAAGATTTAGTTCAAACTTTAAACTAAATCCTAAATGCATGAAAATATACCTTGGTTATTGTTGGTGAGCCCCTTCTTGAAGGATGTAATGCGCGAGGATTAATTGTTTCAGATGTTTCCAGGGCTATAGATACCTGCGAATTACCAACCTACTATAAAAAAGGTAGACCCAATGCAGAAGGCTGCCACATGAATGGGGTCAGGGGAAAGGATAAACCGAGACAAGCCTTCCTCCACAAATACCATTCCACACAAATTTACAAGCTTAACCCTTTACCTCGAGGCACCTCCGTTTTCCAGTTCCGTGAAAGAAGGTAAGTGCTCCACCAATCTGCAACCATAGAACTGAGGTAACCAACTCTATCAAAACACAGCAAAAACTGTAATAAAACAAATTTGAGTACCATATCACCAAAGTAATAGGTTGAGTCAGAATTCTTTGGTGAAAACCGAAGCAAAACTTGGTCATCAATTCTTATATTATAAGATCTTCCTGTCGTAAAGCCTTCAGCTGCAAGTAAACAAGAAACAAAAAAAAGGAGGTTAATGATAACAATGAAGTAGACTGGTGAAATAGACACATATAGAACAGGAAATGATGGCTTACATCCAGCTGGATCAACATTTTTTGGCGTAAGGGGGAGTCCAGCATCATCTTTTGAGTGATCAGAATCTGGAGAAACCCTTTGCCCATTCGATGTATGGTCTGGTAGCAAAATGTTTAGTTTCCTTTGAGATGCCACTAAACCTGTTTGTGCCAGTTATTTAGTTAAACACTCTCCATGTAAGTGAATATAATATTTTTAAAAACATATGCGTGAGAGTTGTGCTGTCTCCCCCCTTCTGAGAAAGAACAATGTACATGTCATATTGTCACATGTTAGAAGTAATAGTAGTAATACATCTGCTTCCAGATTTGCAGTAAAGGATGATGCACCGCTAACATGACATTTTTTGTCATAAAAAACATGTTCAAATTTGCGAAAGGAGCACTCAACAAAAGCTGGGATAAAACTGAGTATATATAGTGCACATGGTACACATATTAAATCATCACCGTCCATCTCAGATCTAACGTCTCTAGTTGCTCTGTATATTTTGCAAAGAACATCATCTGAATTCTGAAGTGGTGAAGTGGTGAAGTGTTGTGGTTGAAGGTGTTATTTGTAAAATATAACAAGCAACCAGAGATGTTAGATTTGAGATGAACGGCGATAATTTAATATGTGCACCAGATATGTTCTCTAAAACTTTACAGGTTTGCATATACTAATAGAAACATTAATCACAAAAGAAGCCGAGACGGAAAACTTTGCATGTTTGCATATACTAATAGAAAAGGGATAGCTGGTAACACTATCCACATTCAAAAAAACAAGGCATAAGAAGAAAATTTTCAACATCATTAACCTTCAGGAAAGCAAAACACATAGAGAGAGATATCAAGTTCACAATGCTCCCTCTCCTTCGTTTCCCTTATGAGTTGAATACCAAATTCTAAAGCATCTCAAATCAAAGTATCCAACTATAAGCTTCAGTTCTTTACCTCCGTCATGATCATCTGAAATCTCTGACACTGACAATCGAGGAATTGGATTGTATGATGGGAAATTAGGTCGTTCCACTTGATTGTAAAATAGCTCACTCGTGGAGAGCCGTGATGACAGAGAATGCATTGACAACGAGCTCCTTAGGGAGAATTCAGGATGTGCTTTTGAAGGATTGTATGAGGAAACAGATGAAACTTCATCTTTAGAACTATCATATCCTTCTTCTAGATCAACATTATCATTTGCTTTGCTCTGCAATAGAGTAAGAGCAATCAATTACGGAAAAGTGTATTTTTGAGATATGATTTAGTTAATCTAATGTCTACATCTAAATGCAAAATGCCTTATTGCCTTTTAATGAAAAACTGCTCCAGTCCATATGAACATTTTGTCAAAATGATGAATAAAAAACATTTTGCCAACCCATGCAGCAGAATGTGTACGACAATATAGTAATGAAATTTGAGATCCTTTAAAGGAAAATGCACCAACCCATTCTGAATCTTCATCTTTTCCCTTCCAAAATATGCTCGGTTGATCCACCGAAAAAGGCAGATTCCCTAAAACATCTGATTAAGTCAATCTAGTCAATACCCAAATAGCTCAATTGACAATATTCATTTAGAACCAATGGTCGTTAACATTATAATACTTTACATGCAAGCATCTTATAGCATACTAACTAACCTTCTTCATTTAGTAGGCTGCTGCTTTTCTGGGAAACACGTATCTGCAATGGGACTCTAGCTTCCTGCAGAATACAAGTGAGTTGGGTCGGTTAATCTGAAATTGGTACTTAAATTTATTACATAAACTTGGATAGACAGA
The DNA here is from genome assembly GCF_902167145.1 of Zea mays. Lineage (NCBI taxonomy): Eukaryota > Viridiplantae > Streptophyta > Magnoliopsida > Poales > Poaceae > Zea > Zea mays. Next base: position 2,835,243 of record NC_050097.1, read on the forward strand.
TAACCCATTCAGTAGTGTTGAATGATGCAAGAAACAAGAGTGTGGACAAAACGTGTTGGCTGATGGCTGGGTGTGGGCAACCAAACAGGCTCCGCATATGGCCTGGCTGTCTGGGTGTGGGCATTGGGCAAACAAACAAAAGGACGCTGCATGTGCTAGGCCTGGCCAGCGCAGGACTGCATGCACAGTTTGGGCTAGGCTAGGAGAAGGGAACCAAACGCCCCCTTAGTCCCTTACTCTATCTCACATTTTGCGTTGAATGACATTTCTTATTTTTCTATCCATGATAAAATTTCAGGTCCTCACTGATCTTGAACGAGTGGTCTTGACAAGCCCTTCTATGCAAGTTACAAGCTCAAATAATCTATAAGAGAGTAATACAATTTGCTAAATGCTAGTCATCGTGCCAGCAAATCCATATTTTTAGCATGCAGCATGCATATTTCATAAGTATCATTTCCATCACAATTGAAAGCAGAAAAACAAGCTCCCCACTCACCAGATGAATTGCATTATTCACAAGACCTTTATATTGGTCTCCATTACCCAACATAACTGGCCTTCCAAATAATGTGGTCCTAACATAATAAAAATAGCGGATACTGATGCCCCTATAAGATGGCGGCAAAGTCTTTGGGAGCTCCACACGTGCAATGTCTGCATAAGATGGTTTTAGCAGAGTTAAAGTTATTTACAAAGTGTGGGTGATGAAATCCAGTCACTGATCAGAAAGTATGAAAGAACTATATACATCAGATACACACAGAAGTAAAATGCCAACTGATGAACTAAAGGGAAAAAAGAACATATTTTAAGGCCTAAAAGCAAGGGATATGTAAAAATAGATAGGCCAATGCTTCAGGTCTTTATCATTAATAACACTGGCAATTTAGCATGAAGGCCCACTGGAACACAGGAATCCCACAAGAATTGTATAGGAATTTCAAAAGAATCAGTTCATTTACGTAGGAAAAACATTGGAAAAGGAATTTTTCCTACATCCCGAAGAGAACCTAAAATGGAAAGAGAAAGCAACTATACACAGTCCACTTAAGATACCATGCCAAGAGGAAGCAAACAATCAACAACAGTTCGATAAACATGCATGTGCCAAACACCCGTCCATGGTACAGCCACATCTCAGTGATGGACATTGCACATTTGGTCCCATTTGGAATGCAGGACCCCCCCCCCCCCCCAATTCCTGCGTTTTTAGTGAAAATGGACTGATTCCTGTGAAAATCCTGTACGATTCCTGAAATTCTTGTGTTCCAAAGGGGACCCCACACAGATGCAGGAAAGAACAGCATTTAGCTTCACAAATAGAAATCTCAGACTCACATGCTCTTGATGGTGTACATGAAGGTCTGATGGAAAATAAATATCTCCAGTTCATGTTAAAAGATGGACCAATGAGGAATAACAAACGCTATCTAAATAATTAGCAGAAGAAGTAGTGAAGTACTCCCTCTGATCCAAATTATAGGACGTTTTGGCTTTTTTAGATACATTACTTTTACTATGCTCTAGACATAGTGTACATCTATGTACGTAGCAAAATATATTAATTTAAAAATGCCAAAACATCTTATAATTTCGAATAGAGGGAGCATAAAATAATTTATTAGGGCAGCAGGATCTCAGAAAGCATGCCAGCATATGTTTCAAGCAATATAGAATATAACATTATCAGACTTAAAAGTGCACTATTGAACAGAAGGAACAATTAAACAAGGCATTACTTACACGTTTTTGTTCGCCCTGCACCAATTATTACTTTAGAGACCAGTGATGGTGCCGAACAATCCAGAAACATATGTTCACCTGGTTCGAATCACAGTACATAGGAGGAATGTGAGAAAACTAAAAAAAAGATATAATCAATTAGTTTCATGTAACAATAAACAGACTTGGGTAACTTAAGGGACAAAAGCACAAATGACCAACCATGAAATACAAAGAACAAGATAAAAAATCAGTTCTGCAAACATGCACTGAATAAAAAAACAGGCATAAATGACGAACATTAGGCTAGGAGGACTAGCACATGCAGATCAAACATGCAAAAAGATCACCAACATATGAATTACTTATGACAGATGAGAGAAGGCATTGTTATATATAAGTAAAGATTGCTAGGAGAATGATTCATTTACTTAATGACATGATAATTAGAGTGTCACCTCGCCTTTGTTTAGACCCTGGTAAGGGCTTAGGAACAGAGAACCATTGAGTATCCAGCTTCTCAATCCCTTTAAGTTCAAATGATAGCACATCTAACAACAGCGAGGGGGCATCCTCGCCTGACACTGCCTGCCCAACATCATCCTTCAAACTAGCTGGGCTACAGATTTCGATAGTCACAGTGACTGAATCACCAGGTCTGTACGTCTCCTTATCTGTCTGGAGTTTCAACGTTGGGGATAACTGCTGTTTGGCTGCTGAATCAACCTTCCGGTCCTCAAACCATCCAACACTTCTTAAGAAGGAAAGCCCTTGCGGAATTGGAAGTTTCAGTGACATCGTATAGGAGTATCAGACCAGTAATAAGCTCTAACTCATCAAATTTCCGCCACTGCATTCTTGCATCAGAAAGAGAATAATCCAGGAAATCCATCAGCGACCTAGTAAAGGACATGAGTGTACACATGTACATCCAATACTTTTTTGCAAAGGAAAAAACGAGAAATGGTTTACAGGCATAATACACTTCAAATTGGATCATTCAGACCAGATCCGAATACTGGGTTTGGGTGCTCGGTTCCAAACAGCGGGGATGGAAGAGAAGGGGTGGGCGTACATGGCCGGGTGCTCGACGCCGGCGAAGATCCCGAATACGAAAGACCTGGTCACCTGGCGTAGGGCGGTGGCAGCGTCGGCCGCCCAGTCGTCGCCACCAGAGACAGGAAACACCGAAACAGGAAACACCGAAACAGAGCGCAAGCGAGGAGGGAGACGAGTGCCTCAGCCTGGATGAAGAGGAAGGCCCATTAAAGGCCCAATTACCACGAAGCGGATATGTATATATGTGCACACTGCGAAGCAATCCTAACCGCCACCAGCATCCGCCTCTCTTCTCAGTGCCAGCCGCCGTGCGCTCGCTCTCTCTGTCCCTCAAGGCCTTCGCCGGCGAAGAGCGCCTAGTCACCCACCAGGTATTCCCACTCCGTCCTTTTTCGTGTCTGCTGTGCGAAACCGAGGTCCCAAACTCTAATCTCGAGCTTTTTAGCTATTTGATTGATGCCTATTAACTACGATTATTTTTTTTTTTGGCAAAAATCACCCATGTCACCCCTGCTACTGACCTAGTATGGTGTCTGTTTGGATGAGATGCTATTTCTCTGCGCTGAGTTCTGATATTGGGATCGAATGAATCTCGTGAACCTACATGTCTTGAGCTTCTTGTTGACATATAGATCTCTAGAGACTCTAGTTGAGGAGGACCTTGTTAAGATTTCCTCTGGCCCTTGACTTGAGCATGTATATTGATTTGTAGTGTTCTGTAGTTAGCATTCACCCTAGGTATTGGCCTGATTTGCTTTAGGCTCTTGGGTCGGTAACTTCCATTTTACCTCACCTCGCTGTCATGTAGCTAAAAATTGGGAACTAACTGGAATGGTGGTTTGTGCAGGATGAAGTTTGTTGCTGCTTACCTGCTTGCTGTCCTTGCTGGGAACTCCAGCCCCTCTGCTGAGGACTTGACGGCCATTCTGGAGTCAGGTATTTTCACCCAGCTGCAACACATCCAACTGACAGCTCTTGTTACTATTCCCTCCATTTCAAATTATAGTTTCATAATTTGGAACGGATGGGTACCAAATATTAACCCTCTAGCTGGCTTTGTGGAAAAGACTCAATTCTGTCAATAGCAATACCTGCTTCTTGAGTGTAGGGATTCATGGGGGTTGTCTGTTGAACTACATGTTAATAATATTTTGACGCAGCTGGTTTGATTTGCATTGGTGGTTTATTCATCCCAATAGTGATCCTGTAATTACTGATTTATTGCTCTTACTGTGCTTTTTTCACACGAATCATGTAGCAGTACATCTGGTCTTATCATTCCTACTTAATACATGTGACAGTTGGCTGTGAACTACATGTTCAGTTGGTTTGGTTTGCATTGGTGGTTTATTCATCACAATAGTGGCCCTGTATTTACTAATTTCTTGCTGTGCTTGTACCTTGGCACACTGCTCAAGTAGCAGAAGCATCTGATCTTATCATTCCTACTTAATGCATGTCACAGTTGGCTGTGAAGTTGACAATGAAAAGATGGAGCTCCTGCTGTCCCAACTGAGCGGTAAGGACATTACCGAGCTCATTGCTGCGGGCAGGGAGAAGTTTGCTTCAGTCCCATGCGGCGGCGGCGGCGGTATGGCTGTGGCAGCAGCTGGCCCTGCTGCTGGCGGAGCTGCTCCTGCAGCTGAGGCGAAGAAAGAAGAGAAGGTGGAGGAGAAGGAAGAGAGCGACGATGTAAGATCATTGTTCTCCCATTATGGCTGCAACGATTATTTTTTTTTTCTCTATCAGAGAAGCAGCATATTATCTTCATGAGCAAGAGATACCACTGCCAATGCTCTATTGCCATCTCACCTGCTGCATTCCATCTTGATACCATGAAACCGATTATGTTTTTTATCCTTCTTACCTTTGCTGCCGAAGTACTAAACTCGGAGACTTGACTATGTTGTTTATGTTTCCTTTGCAGGACATGGGCTTCAGCCTCTTCGACTGAGCTGTGTGGGCAGTCATCACATCAGAGTAGTTTGTTTTGTTTTGACTTTTGAGTCGTGGAACCAGAGGAAAATCGTAGTCGTTGCTTGGACTTTAACCTCGTTTTATGTTGGAAACTAGTTTGAAAGGCTCCTACTGTCTTTATATTTGGTAATTCAGCCGTAGGTCGACATTGCCTCCAGAGATGTTATGAATTGGTCAGGTTTCCTGGCTGCTCACTGTTATGTTGTTACATGTCGACATCGCCTCGTTCATCCTTGCGTACGTGCGTGGTACCATCGAATCTGTTGATAGTGAATAAGTTTGGTTTAGCTTTATGATTGAGTCACGGATCACGATACAAATATTTTTCTTCACGATTTGTTATGGATCTAAATAGAATTTAGTTTAAAAATACATAGAAATAAGGTGTGATCTTCCAATTTCTCCTCCGCGTGCGCGTCCCGCATGTTGCACGGCTCGGTTTGACCCGCGCGCCCACGCCCATGTTCTCATGTTCCCACGTTCACGGCACGAGGCGAGACATGGCGTGTGTGCATGGTTCACGACTTCACGCTTCACGGAGGGGAGGGGCTGGCAGTGTGCATGGTTCGGCTGGGTGTGCCTGCTTCATCATGCTTGCCTAGGCTCTAGCGGGCCGGCCGCTCGGGGTCCGTCTCTCGTCTCTCCCGACTCCCGTGCGTCACCCCGTCGCCCAGTACCTCTCGTCATTTTCCTTCCCAGGTAAGCAAACGTCCTTGCGCCGTGACACGACACCACAAGTAGGGAGATTTGCCCCGCAGCGGAAGTTGCCGAGCGTTGACGCCTCTCCTAGTCGGAGGCTGCAATCGAAACGGTCCCCCGGTTCGTGTACGTGTGTGTGGCGTGCATGGCGAGTTGGCCACACGCAAACGGCCCGCCTCGCGCCCGGCTCAAAAATCAAATGCACAGCAGACTAAAAAGAGATGATATCGCGTGTACGTGTACACATATCTCTACTCTTATGAAATCTCAGTCTTTGAAATCATATTGAATGATATACTTACCAGGGGTTTTCGATCAAATGAGCCGACAAGAAGTATGATGCTTTTTAAATAATTATAATTATGCACCTTTAACGACATGTTTGTTTGTTGCCAAGATTATATAATCCGAACTATATAATCCAGTTTATGTAGATGTTGTTTACATAAATTATTAGTGGATAAAAAGTCAAACAATAATCCAAAATAAGTAACTAATGATTTATAGATTATTATATTTTAGTCATCTAAATTATATAATTCGCTAAATTTTTAACTTATTTAAGCTGGATTATATAATCTAGTTAAGATAAGTTAAACAAACATGATAATTGTAAAGACTATTAAGATTCTACCCTCATCTACTTTATTATCGCATGGGAGTATGGGACCTATAAATCTAACGGCGTGCCGAGCCCCGGAGAGCACACACCGACCGAACCGAAAAAACAGAGAATCCAAAAGAAAGGAACAGGGAGGTGGGGAAAAGCGCAGGGCGAAGAAAGGAAAGGGACGCACGTCTCGTCACGTCCTCCACCGGTCCACCCCCGCCGTCATGGCTGCCCTGGGCCTGCTCCTGCTCCTCCTCCTCGCCGTCGTCGGTGCCGCCAACGCCGCGGCGCCCGGCGGCAGAATGTCCATCATCTCCTACAACGAGGAGCACGCCGCGCGCGGGCTGGAGCGGACGGAGCCGGAGGCCCGGACGCTGTACGAGCTCTGGCTCGCCGAGCACGGCCGCGCCTACAACGCGCTCGGCGAGCGCGACCGCCGCTTCCGCGTGTTCTGGGACAACCTCCGCTTCGTCGACGCGCACAACGAGCGCGCCGCGGAGCACGGCTTCCGCCTCGGCATGAACCAGTTCGCCGACCTCACCAACGACGAGTTCCGCGCCGCGTACCTCGGCGCCAGGATCCCCGCCTCCCGGAGAAGGGGAACCGCCGTGGGGGAGAGGTACCGCCACGGCGGTGGCGCCGAGGAGCTGCCGGAGAGCGTCGACTGGAGGGAGAAGGGCGCCGTTGCGCCCGTCAAGAACCAGGGGCAGTGCGGTGAGGAACCTGGACCCTTTTCTTTCGGCTTATTAACTTGTGTCGATCAATTAGTTCTATCGAACAGAACAGATGCGGTTCCTCAGTTTGTTGACGCTAACTTTGGATGTGAAGTTCTGAACGGGCCGGTTTTGCATTAGGTCTTTAGGGTTCGATATGCCTGGCCTTTTAACTTCGTAAATGTTTGATGCTTGAGCTATTTCTTTGCGGATTTTTTTTCTATCACAACAGGTAGTAGGTCTGAAAATCTGTGGTGAAGTTGGATCTTCCCCCCTCTGTGAACTTATGAGATTTAATCTACACACAATTGTTGTTTGTAATTTGATGATTAACAACGATGAGGTTTAATAAACACACAATTGTTTGTTTGGAATTTGATGATTAACATTCATGAGATTTAATCTAAGCATAATTGTTTGTTTGGAATAGATGATTAACATTCATGAGATATAATCTACACACAATTGTTTGTTTGAAATTTGATGATTAACACTGAAGTAGCTGGCCACCTTTCTGCATGGGTATTGTTTCCCCGACGGGTTACGGTTTAGATGAACCGTACAGAAGGGGGTTATTTCTTGGTTCTTTTCTTCTGGACGAAGTAAGGGCCATGAGTCCTGCTGCGTGGAATTTAGACGGAACGAGCCCCACGGTTTCTTGGACTTTGTCCGGCCTGCTGTGCCTTCCCTATTTTTAGGGTTACAGTTTAACTATCTTCCAAACCGCTTTTTCTGGTGTAAGACTACTCTTTTATGATTGTTTCTGTTGTGGTCTTTCCATCGAAGCTGCTGTTAGTTGTTTCTGCCGGTCAGGCCTTCTTTTTTAAGGGATACGCTAACAAAACTTTACAGAACTATTTTGGGATTCTTTGGGCTCTCACATGCCATGTCATATATGAACAGGCTTACAGTTACACAACATGTTCTGTTGGCACTGCTGTACTTGGGAAGTACTGCTTTGTAGTGTTGACTGTTTGCTTGGCTTTAATCCGCTTCTACAATATTTTTTGTCTCCATTGAGCCTGTGGTTCTCGTATAATACCTTGCTGGGTGAGACCTCCTAGGATTTTGTCTCTTGCAAGAATTAGAACACCTATGGTTGCTTGTAAAAATTGGCCACATGGATTCAAGAAGGCGAACACTGTAAAACAAATTATCTGATTAAATGTCACAGTTTATCTATGTTATCCTGGTAGCGTTAATATGAGGATCTGGCTGCACACTCTTCATATGTATAAAGTCAGTACTATTGTAGCTTATGCAGTCTATCTATTTCTGTTGTTCAGAATTTGTTATTGTTGAATTATGATATGCAGGAAGTTGCTGGGCTTTCTCTGCAGTAAGCTCAGTAGAAAGCGTTAACCAAATTGTTACTGGTGAGATGGTGACCTTGTCCGAGCAGGAGCTTGTAGAGTGCTCGACTGATGGAGGGAACAGCGGCTGCAATGGTGGGCTTATGGATGCCGCATTTGATTTTATCATAAAGAACGGGGGCATTGATACTGAAGGAGACTACCCTTACAAAGCTGTGGATGGGAAGTGTGACATCAACAGGGTACATTACATTGTCTAACCCTCCTTCCTCTGATGCTGTCGCTGGTAAACTCACCTTCAGATTTATGCATTGGTCACTGCAGGAAAATGCCAAGGTTGTGAGCATCGATGGCTTTGAAGATGTGCCTGAAAACGACGAGAAATCATTGCAGAAGGCAGTTGCTCACCAGCCCGTCAGCGTTGCCATTGAGGCTGGTGGCCGGGAGTTCCAGCTGTACAAAGCGGTAAAACCTGCTGCAGTTAGCAGCATATGCTATGGCCCAGCAAGGTTTGGCTGCTGTTCTTACACTCGTCTTTCGGTTTTCATTTAGGGTGTCTTTACTGGAACTTGCACCACGAATCTTGACCACGGTGTCGTCGCTGTCGGCTACGGCACCGAAAATGGGAAGGACTACTGGATTGTCCGCAACTCTTGGGGTGCAAAGTGGGGCGAGGATGGTTACATCCGTATGGAGAGGAACGTCAATGCCACCACTGGGAAGTGCGGGATTGCTATGATGGCATCCTACCCTACCAAGAAGGGCGCAAACCCTCCCAAGCCGTCTCCAACCCCTCCAACGCCGCCGCCTCCCCCGGTTGCCCCGGACAATGTCTGCGATGAGAACTTCTCCTGCGCAGCGGGCAGCACCTGCTGCTGTGCGTTTGGTTTCAGGAACGTCTGCTTGGTCTGGGGTTGCTGTCCGATGGAAGGTGCCACCTGCTGCAAGGACCACGCCAGCTGTTGCCCGCCGGGTTACCCTGTGTGCAACGTCAGAGCCGGAACTTGCTCGGTGGTAAAGTCTTTGCTCCTTAATTAATGTTTTCACGGCAGTAACTACACTTGGAGTTGTAGGTATAGCATGCTGTTTGCGCGTTATTTGTGTTTATCACGGTTGATTTAACCATAATAGCAGGCTGTTACATTTAAATTACTCCTTGTTTAAATTGAGAAGAGCAAGAACAGCCCAATTTTGTTTGTGTTCGTCATGATCTAGCCATAAAATAACATGCGGATGCATACTAAACCCTCTATTTGTTTTTTTATATAAAAAAATCGAGCAGAGCAAGAACAGCCCGCTGAGCGTGAAGGCCTTGAAGCGCACCCTCGCCAAGCTGAACAGCGCATGAGCTCGTCCAGACATCAGGGATCATCGATCTGGAGAGGAATGGGACCACCGCCCGGAGCTTTTCAGACTCTGCGTCCTGATACAAGCTTTCATAGATAACATTATATTGTATCTAAGTATTACTTGGCGTCCCATGAATCCGTTGTAAATATCAAGCTATAATTTCTACTATCTTTGTTCTCGAATTTTTATTGCCCGCTAATTTTTTTTTTTGAACAGGGCTCCTTTGAAATGTAGGAATTTCATAGAAATGATATAGAAATTTTACAGGAATTAGTTCAAAAAACATAGGATTCAGGGATTTTTTCTTTGTTCCAAAGAGAGCCTAAAATGTGACAAATAAAAAAAGTAAGAGTATATCTTATTAAGGGATACTTGTGTACATTTGGACCGAGTCTGATGGACCGGCCCGAAGCACGAAAAAAAAAGCACGACCCAGGCATGACACGACATGAAATATTTTAGTGCCGGGTTGGTACGACCCGATATATTGGGCCGGGTTTGAGCCGAGGTCGAGGCCTGTCGGGGACCATAATTAGGGGTACCCTCAAGGCTCCTAATTCTCAGCTGGTAACCCCCATCAGCATAAAGCTGCAAAGGCCTGATAGGTGCGATTAAGTCAGGGATCAGTCCATTCGAGGGACTCGATCACGCCTCGCCCGAGCCTAGCCTCGGACAAGGGCAGCCAACCCCGGAGGATTTCCGTCTCGCCCGAGGCCCCCCTCCAGCGGCGAATATATTTTCGGCTCGTCCGAGGCCCTGTCTTCGCCAAGAAGCAACCCTGACCAAATCGCCGCACCGACCGACCAAATCGCAAGAGCATTTAATGCAAAGGTGGCCTGACACCTTTATCCTGACGCGCGCCCCCCAGCCGGCAGAGCCGAAGTGACCGCCGTCACTTCGCCGCTCCACTGACCGGCCTGACAGAAGGACAGCGCCGCCTGCGCCACTCCGACCGCGGTGCCACTTGACAGAGTGAGACTGACAGGCAGTCAGGCCCGGCCGAAGGCACCATAGGAAGCTCCGCTCCGTCCGACCCAGGGCTCGGACTCGGGCTAAGCCCCGGAAGACGGCGAACTCCGCTCCGCCCGACCCAGGGCTCGGACCCGGGCTAAGTCCCGGAAGACGACGAACTCCGCTCTGCCCGACCCAGGGCTCGGACTCGGGCTAAGTCCCGGAAGACGACGAACTCCGCTCCGCCCGACCCAGGGCTCGGACTCGGGCTAAGTCCCGGAAGACGACGAACTCCTCTCCGCCCGACCCAGGGCTCGGACTTGGGCTCAGCCCCAGAAGACGATGAACTCCGATTCGCCCGACCCCAGGGCTCGGACTCCGCCCTGGCCTCAGCCGACGGTCTCCGCCTCGCCTGAACCAGGGGCTCGGACTCGACCTCGACCACGGAAGACAGACTCGACCTCGGCCTCGAAGGATCTTCCACATCACCCAACCTAGGGAGCAGACCAGCCACGTCAACAGGAGGCGCCATCATCACCCTACCCCGAGCTGACTCGGGCCACGGGGAACAAGACCGACGTCCCATCTGGCTCGCTCCACCAGATAGGCAATGATGGCGCCCCGCATATTCTGTGACGACGGTGGCTCTCAGCCCCCTTACGAAAGCAAGAGGACGTCAGCAAAGACTCGACAGCCCCGACAGCTGTCCCTCCGCCAGGCTCCAGCACTCCTCCGACGGCCACGACATCACACCAGCTGGGTGCCAAAATCTCTCCGGCTGCCACGACGACGTGTACTTAGGGCGCTAGCTCTCCTCCGCTAGACACGTAGCACTCTGCTATACCCCCCATTGTACACCTGGATCCTCTCCTTACGCCTATAAAAGGAAGGACCAGGGTCCTCTTAGAGAGGGTTGGCCGCGCGGGGACGAGGACGAGACAGGCGCTCGCTTGAAGCCGCTCGCTCCCTCTCCCGCGTAGACGCTTGTAACCCCCTACTGCAAGCGCACCCGACCTGGGCGCGGGACGAACACGAAGGCCGCGGGATTCCCACCTCTCTCACGCCGGTCTCCGGCCGCCTCGCTTTCCCCCCTTCGCGCTTGGCCTCGTGCTCGACCCATCTGGGCTGGGGCACGCGGCGACATTCACTCGTCGGCTCAGGGACCCCCCGGTCTCGAAACGCCGACAGTTGGCGCGCCAGGTAGGGGTCTGCTGCGTGTTGACGAACAGCTTCCCGTCAAGCTCCAGATGGGTAGTCTCCAGCGACCTCTCCAACCCGGGACGGTGCTCCGTTTTGGGAGTCTCGAGTTCATGTCCCTCGACGGCAGCTACGACATGAAACTCATTCCACCGCCGGGCGGCAGCGGCAACGGCGGCCGACAGCCCGCCCGCCGGCGGCGGAATCGACGACGTCTTCCCCGCGTGGTGGAAGAACAACCTTCGAGCTCATCCCGCCCACTTCCCCGCCGGCGGCGGGGAAGGCGGGGCAACCAAGGCCAAGCAGGAGGCAGTGCCTCGTCGGCTGTCGAGCGAGTCGACAGCGCCGGCACCCCAACGGGGGGCGCACCGGGTATCGACCTCGCGCTTGAGACGAAGACGAGCGCCGTCTCCCCGCGACACGCCAATCCCGAGCAAGCGGACGACGCCAGCACGCTCGCGAAAAGCTTGCTGGACGTCACCCTCGTACCTGAGACGACGGTCCAAGAGGTACCGACCGATTCTCATCCCACGTCATTTGGGTTCAGCCTCAACCCGCCTAGTGGCTTCGCTTTGGCGGGTGCTCTCGTAGAGGCGAGCCCAAACCCTCTGGGGTTTCGTATGCGGTCACCTTGGGACCGGCTAACGGACGTCTCGACCTACGGGCCCTCTGGGTCCGAGGAAGACGACGAGCCCAGCTTCTGTTGGGATTTCTCTGGACTTGGCAACCCCAGTGCCATGCGGGACTTCATGACCGCATGCGACTACTGCCTCTCCGATTGTTCCGACGGTAGCCGTAGCCTCGGCGACGAGGACTGCGGCCCAAGTCGCGAATGCTTCCACGTCGATCTAGGGGGTCCCTCCGAAGGCAACCATCTCGGCATGCCGGAGGACGGTGATCTCCCTAGGCCGGTGCCTCGCGTTGACATCCCACGGGAGCTAGTTGTGGTCCCCGTTCAGGCGGGGGGCCATGACCCACAGCTCGAGCAAATCCGCGGGGTGCAGGCCAGGCTCGACGAGGGAGCAGGAGCGCTTGAGCTGATCCACCGGGACGTCGGGCAGGCATGGGCGGGCCAACCTCTGGTCGGAGAAATACGTCATCTACCACAGGGCTTCCAGCACCGCATCGCCGACGATGTCAGGGTCAGGCCGCCACCCGCATCTAGTGGGGTCGGCCAGAACCTGGCTGCAGCAGCAATGCTCCTCCGCGCGATGCCAGAGCCATCAACCACTGAGGGGCGGCGAATCCAGGGAGAGCTCAAGAATCTCCTGCAAGGCGCCGCGGTCCGACGGGCCGAGAGCTCCACCTCCCGAAGGCAGGGGTACCCCTCGGAACCTCATGCCGCGACTTCCCGATTCATGCGGGAAGCCTCGGTCTACACCGGGCGCACGCGCAACACCGCGCCTGCGGCCTCGGGTCGCCTCGGCAACGGGCACCATCACCGCGACCGTCGGGCCCACCTCGACGAGAGGGTGCGCCGAGGCTACCACCCCAGGCGTGGGGGACGCTACGACAGCGGGGAGGATCGGAGTCCCTCGCCCGAACCACTCGGTCCGCAGGTGTCGGCGTTTCGAGACCGGGGGGTCCCTAAGCCGACGAGTGAATGTGCCGCGTGCCCCAGCCCAGATGGGTCGAGCACGTGGGCGAGCGCGAAGGGGGGGAAGCGAGGTGGCCGGAGACGGGCGTGAGAGAGGTGGAAATCCTGCGGCCTTCGTGTTCGTCCCGCGCCCAGGTCGGGTGCGCTTGTAGTAGGGGGTTACAAGCGTCCACGCGGGTGAGGGAAGCGAGCGGCCCCAAGAGAGCGCCTGTCTCGTCCTCGTCCCCGCGCGGCCAACCTCCTCTAAGAGGGCCCTGGTCCTTCCTTTTATAGGCGTAAGGAGAGGATCCAGGTGTACAATGGGGGTGTAGCGGAGTGCTACGTGTCTAGCGGGGGAGAGCTAGCGCCCTAAGTACATGCCAATGTGGCAGCCGGAGAGATCTTGGCACCCAGCTGGTGTGATGTCGTGGCCGTCGGAGGAGCAACGGAGCCTGGCGGAGGGACAGCTGTCGGAGCGGTTGAGTCCTTGCTGATGTCCCCCTACTTCCGTAAGAGAGCTGAGAGCCGTCGTCGTCACAGGGCTTGCGAGGCGCCATCATTGCCTATCTGGCGGAGCTAGCCAGATGGGACACCGGTCTTGTTCTCTGCGGCCCGAGTCGGCTCGGGGTAGGGTGATGATGGCGCTTCCTGTTGACGTGGCTGGCCTGCGCCCTAGGTTGGGCGTCGTGGAGGCTCCTCCGAAGCCGGGGTCGAGTCTGTCTTCCGTGGCCGAGGCCAAGTCCGAGCCCTTGGGTCGGGCGAGGCGGAGGTCGTTCGGCAGAGGCCAGGGCGGAGTCCGAGCCCTGGGGTCGGGCGAAGCGGAGTTCGTCGTCTTCTGGGGCTGAGCCCGAGTCCGAGCCCTAGGTCGGGCGGAGCGGAGTTCGCCGTCTTCCGGGACTTAGCCCGAGTCTGAGCCCTGGGGTCGGGCGGAGCGGAGTTCGCCGTCTTCCGGGACTTAGCCCGAGTCCGAGCCCTGGGTCGGGCGGAGCGGAGTTCGCCGTCTTCCGGGACTTAGCCCGAGTCCGAGCCCTAGGTCGGGCGGAGCGGAGCTTCCTATGATGCCTTTGGCAGGGCCTGACTGCCCGTCAGTCTCACTCTGTCAAGTGGCACTGCAGTCGGAGTGGCGCAGGCGGCGCTGTCCTTCTCTCAGACCGGTTAGTGGTGCGGCGAAGTGATGGCGGTCACTTCGGCTCTGCCGGGGGGCGCGCGTCAGGATAAAGATGTCAGGCCACCTTTACGTTAAATGCTCCTGCGACTCGGTCGGTCGGTGCAGCGATTTAGTCAAGGTTGCTTCTTAGCGAAGGCAGGGCCTCGGGCGAGCCGGAGATGTGTCCGCCGTTGGAGGGGGGCCTCGGGCGAGACGGAAATCCTCCGGGGTCGGCTGCCCTTGTCCGAGGCTAGGCTCGGGCGAGGCACGATCGAGTCGCTCGTACGGACTGATCCCTAACTTAATCGCACCCATCAGGCCTTTGCAGCTTTATGCTGATGGGGGTTACCAGCTGAGAATTAGGCGTCTTGAGGGTACCCCTAATTATGGTCCCCGATAGTAGCTCCCGAGCCTCGAAGGGAGTGTTAGCACTCGCTTGGAGGCTTTCGTCGCACTTTTTTGCAAGGGGACCAGCCTTTCTCGGTTGCATTTTGTTCCGGTGGGTGCGCGCGAGCGCACCCGCCGGGTGTAGCCCCCGAGGCCTCGAAGGAGTGGTTTCACTCCTCCGAGGTCTTAATGCCTAGCGTAATGCTTCGGCTGGTCTGGTTGTTCCCTCATGCAAACTGGCCGTAGCCCGGGTGTACGGTCGGGGCCCAAGTTCTCGGGCTGGTATGTTGACGCTGTCAACGGTTCGGTCGGAGCCGGGTTTGCGAGAGCAGCCCCCGAGCCTCTGCACAAGGCGAGAGGGCGATCAGGGACAGACTCGGCTTTTTTACATACGCCCCTACGTCGCCTTTCCGCAAGGAGGAGGGGGGAGAGCGCCATGTTACCCTCGATGGGCACCGAACATGGTGTCTCCGGTGAGCAGCAAGCGGGTAATCCGAGTGGACGTCCGTGCCCCGTTCGTTAGGGGTCGGCTAGGGGCCCAGAGGCACGCCCAAAAGTACCTGCGGGTGATCTGCCGGACCCGGTCCCCTGGCGACGGGGTCCGAGGGCTCGATGCCTCCCTCCGATGGGATTCTGTTACAAGATCGCTCCCGCTGGTCTCGGAAATGTCCTAGGGTACCTCGGGAGCGCAGCCCGAGCCTTGGTTATGTATTGAACGTACCCCTGGTCATCCCTCGCTCGGTGTCTGAGGCGACTGTGAACCCTTCGGGGGCCAGCCTTCGAACCCCTGATCAGTAATGGGCGCGGAGCCCGAGTAGCCTGAGGCGGCCATGGAGCCCTTCGGGGGGCCGGCCTTCGAACCTCTGACCAGTAGTGGGTGTAGGGCCCACGCGATCTGAGGCGGCTGTTGAACCCCTCGGGGGCCAGCCTTCGAACCTCTGATCAGTAGGGGGGCTCGGAGCCCGTTTCCTTCACGGGGAAGGATCCTTTTTGGGGTATCCCCCTTTCCCGGTCCCTGTTGCAAGAGATAGAGAAAGAGGAAAAAAGGAAAAGGATACGAAATCGAACGTCGTGGCGTACCTTTTTTGGCACGATTATTACGGCGAAGGCGAAGCGCCGCCCGCTTCTCCTGCCAGAAACGCCGCCTGTCCTGCCGCAGAGTTAATGCGACGGGGCGAGTGGTTGGCGGGGCAGTCGTTGCGCGTGCGCGAGCCGTTCGAGGAACGGATCACGGGCGCGCTGTCTTCACGCCGTGAGAGGGGGTTCTCTTGCTGCCCCTGGATGGGACGTGAGCTTGGCCGACGACGCGACCGCTGCTCCCGCCCGCCTGCCACCGTCATTACTGCCGGCCCACTATCGCATGCATTGACCGTCGCGCCAGGCTGGCGCTGCTGGGTCGTGCGCTGGGTCGCCTCGAGTCGCGGCATTGGTTCCGCAACCGAAGAGGCGCGGTGGTGGCGCAAGTGGTGGTGCAGTTGCTTGCATGCAGCATCCGGCGCGCCGGTTGCGTGACGCGTGGGCCTGGGCCTCCATGCTGGCGTGTTGGGAGTCGGAGAGGCGTGTCCACTTGGCGCGGTTGCATGCCGCCTGCATGGCTGCCCGCCCCTTCCGCCCGTTGGTCTGGGCAAAAGTGGGGGGTCGCTTGTAACCGCTGGGCGGTTGCGTGCACCACGCGCGGCGGTTTGGCTTCTTCTGCTTTGAGCTGGTTTGCATGACATGCGGGACCCAGCCCCCGCGCCGCAGGGGAGGGCCTTGGAGCGTGTTGGAGAAGACTCAGCCCGTGATGGTTGGGGGCGCACGTTGGGAGAATTGCCTTTAAAAGGAGGGCGACCCCTTTCGGAAGGCGACCATGTCTTCTCGCTCCCTCATGCATCGCGTCTTTCCACCTTCCAAGCCCTCGGATGGGGGATACCCGCCGTCTTTTCGCCTCATTGTTGGAGGAACGCAACTCCGTGGGAGTTGGTACCTTTTAGCCATCGTTCAGCTTCAAGGATTTTCATCATGCAGCCCGGCTGCACCCCTCCACCGGCGGTCACCCAAGATGGTGACCTCCAGCTTGATGGTGGGGAAAGCGAGCCGGGCTGCGGCCTCTGCCCCTCCCTCGGCCTCAAGGATTTTCGTCATCCAGGCCAAGATGGAGGATGAGGCGAGTCGGGGGGCTGCCCCCGCGCGGGTCGGCTGCCCTTTTCTTCCCCTGGCGTCTGGGGGAGAATGGCATCCTCCAGTTTCGCGGAGACTTCCTCCAGCCATGCCGGGATAGGTGGGCCACCGTCACTCGGCCAGGGCGCAGCACTACGCCCTCCGTCCGGACGACGGTTGCGCCGCGTACCGCGAGGGCAGCGCCCACGCTCTGGGCGGTTCTGACTGGGGCGAAGACCTGCCGGCGCGCTTCGAGGCGTCGGCAGCCGGAGATGGCTTCTCTACCGATGAGATTGCCAACTCCGCCAGTAGCCCTGGGTCTCCGTCTCTCGGCCTGAATGGCTGGCTCTCGTCCTCTGCGGGTGAGAGTCCTCCTGTCGTAACACCTGCCCCGAAGCCGCTGCCGAAGCTGCTTCGCCGCCCGGGGCGGGGGTGGTTGCCGCTGTTGCCGGATCGGGCGGCGGTGGGCCGCCCGTCGTCCCGCGATCGCTCCGCGCTTTCCCCAATCTTGTGGGATTGTTCGTACCCGCGGGGACGGAACCGGAGTTCCGTTTGTAATGGCACTTTGAATGCCAGGGTTTTTGTTCATTATGGCTGTCGAGGCCTGAACATGTATGTAATTTTGGCATGGAGCCGTGTTTTTTCCTCATTTTCGAGCACTGAGACTCGCCTGTTGATTATCTGAACCGCTTCACCAAGCATGAGTCACCCCGTGTCAAGGTGACGAGTGAGGTATCCATATCCCGGAGGCGTAGGAATCCCTCGGCTCGATCGGCCTTGTTGTCTGAGGCTCCTCTAGCTTAGTTAAAGAGACCCCTTGGCCGCTCTTCGACGAGCCAAGGCCAGGGGTAGCGATATCAGCACAAACAGAGGCGGAGTTGGCTCGAAAATGAAAACCTGGTTGGCCGGAGCCTGGCCGGGTTGTCCGTTAGCGGGACCGACGCCGGAGTTGACCAGCCGAGGCCTCGGGTCGGGCTGGCGCCCTTGGAAGATGGTTGGCCGAGGCCCCAGGGGTAACCGACCGAGCCGCCTGCTCGGGCCGGATTCCCGGAGAAGTCCCTGGACCGCGTCACCGTCCGAGGCTGGGTCGGACCTCGCTGAAGGTGTCGTCGATGCCGAGGGTGCTACAGCCCCCTTCCAGCGTGAAGACCCGAGCCTGCAAGATCAGATTGTCTTGTAGCGTGTGCCTTCTGCGGCCGCCGAGGCCAGAACACACACCCTCGCTGCGTTGTAAAGCTGCGTCTCTTTTCCTCTTGTTTCGAGTATCTGGACTTTTTTGTCGGTAACAGGGATGTTTGTGCGAGTGAGAGTTGCTTCTCGCGGAAGGTGATGAGTGAGGTATCCGTATCCCGGAGGCGTGGGAGTCCCTCGGCTCGGTCGGCCTTGCCGCTTACGCGTACTTTCACCCGTCCATGAGGCCCTGTCACCGACTCAGTCGAGAAGGCTCGAAGGATCGCTTCGGCAGAAGAGCTTCCGAACGTAAAGACTTGTTCGGTTCGTGGAATCACTTTATCCGAACGCGAGTTACTTATCGCAGAAGGTGATGAGTGAGGTATCCGTATCCCGGAGGCGTAGGAGTCCCTCGGCTTGGTCAGCCTTGGCTGCTTACGTGTACTCCGTCGTTTTCAGGATCCACTTTTCGAAGTAGTCAAAAAGCACGAAAGATATTCTGGTAAAAGAGATCTTTTTTCGAGGAAAAATTCGACGCAGAGGGGGTTCCCCCCCTTTTAGCCCCCGAGGGAGGGTCGAGCTTTGCCGAGGCGAGGCCGACCCTTCCTTGATGACTAAACTTTGCGTGGGTGCGAGGTATATGGACAACTTGAAAACATCTTAAGGGTAGAAGCGACGTAGTTGTTGGATGTTCCAAGCGTTGCCGTAGACCTCGCCTTGACTGTTGGCCAGCTTGTACGTTCCGGGCTTCAGAACTTTGGCGATGACGAATGGCCCCTCCCAGGGGGGGCGTGAGCTTGTGCCTCCCTCGGGCGTCTTGCCGCAGCCGAAGCACCAGGTCGCCCACCTGGAGGTCTCGGGGCCGGACCCCTCGGGCGTGGTAGCGTCGTAGGGACTGCTGGTACCGCGCCGAGTGTAGTAAGGCCTTGTCCCGAGCCTCTTCCAGCTGGTCCAGCGAGTCTTCTCGACTAACTTGGTTGCTTTGATCGTTGTAGGCCCTCGTCCTCGGGGAGCCGTATTCCAGGTCAGTGGGCAAGACGGCCTCGGCCCCATAGATAAGGAAGAACGGCGTGAAACCCGTGGCTCGGCTCGGCGTTGTCCTCAGGCTCCAGACCACCGAGGGGAGTTCCTTCATCCATCGCTTGCCGAACTTATTGAGGTCGTTGTAAATCCGAGGCTTGAGTCCTTGTAGAATCATGTCGTTGGCACGCTCTACTTGCCCATTCGACATGGGATGAGCCACGGCGGCCCAGTCCACCCGGATGTGGTGATCCTCGCAGAAGTCCAAGAATTTTCTACCGGTGAACTGGGTGCCGTTGTCGGTGATGATGGAGTTCGGGACCCCGAAGCAATGAATGATGTTGGTGAAGAACGCCACCGCTTGCTCGGACCTGATGCTGTTCAGAGGTCGGACCTCGATCCACTTGGAGAATTTGTCGATGGCGACCAGCAGGTGCGTGTAACCCCCGGGCGCCTTCTGCAAGGGACCGACGAGGTCCAGACCGCACACAGCAAAGGGCCAGGTGATGGGTATCGTCTGCAGAGCCTGAGCGGGCAGGTGGGTCTACTTCGCATAGAATTGGCACCCTTCGCAGGTGCGGACAATTCTAGTGGCGTCAGCCACCGCCGTTGGCCAGTAGAAGCCTTGCCGGAAAGCATTCCCGACTAGGGCTCGAGGCGCTGCGTGATGGCCGCAAGCCCCCGAGTGTATCTCTTGCAGGAGTTCCTGACCTTCGGTGATGGAGATGCATCGCTGGAGGATGCCTGAGGGGCTGTGGTGGTAGAGCTCCTTTTCATCGCCCAGCAAGACGAACGACTTGGCGCGTCGCGCTACCCGCCGAGCCTCGGCTTGGTCGAGGGGTAGCTCTCCTTGGCAGAGATATTGCAGGTACGGGGTCTGCCAATTTCGATCAGGCGTGGCCCCGCTCTGCTCCTCCTCGACGTGCAGTGCCTCGACCTCGGGGGCCGAGGGTACCTCGGGCTGAACCGAAGGCGCCTCGGGCCGAGCTGAGGGTGCCTCGGGCTGAGCCGAGGGTACCTCAGGCTGGACCGAGGGTGCCTCGGGCTTGGGCGTGTCGTCGATCTTGACGGAGGGTTGATGCAGATCCCGGGAGAAGACGTCCGGGGGAACCGTCGTTCGCTCCGAGGCTATTTTTGCCAGCTCGTCCGCAGTCTCGTTGTAGCGCCGAGCGATGTGGTTAAGCTCGAGCCCGTAGAACTTTTCTTCCAGGCGCCGAACCTCATCGCAGTAGGCCTCCATCTTCGGGTCGCGGCAGTGGGAGTTCTTCATGACTTGGTCGATGACGAGCTGCGAGTCACCGCAGGCGTCGAGGCGTCTGACCCCTAGCTCGATGGCGATCCGCAACCCGTTGACCAGAGCCTCGTACTCAGCCACATTGTTGGACGTCGGGAAATGGAGGCGTAGCACGTAGCATAGGTGTTTCCCAAGGGGCGAGATGAAGAGCAGGCCCGCGCCGGCTCCCGTCTTCATCAGCGACCCGTCAAAAAACATGGTCCAGAGCTCCGGTTGGATCGGAGCCGTCGGCAGCTGGGTGTCGACCCATTCGGCTACGAAGTCCGCCAATGCCTGGGACTTGATGGCCTTTCGAGGGGCGAACGAGATTGTCTCGCCCATGATTTCCACCGCCCACTTTGCAATCCTGCCCGAGGCCTCTCGGCACTGGATGATCTCCCCCAGGGGGAAGGATGATACCACAGTTACCGGATGAGACTCGAAGTAGTGTCGCAACTTCCGCCTCGTCAGGATCACTGCATACAGCAGCTTCTGGACTTGTGGGTAGCGAATCTTGGTCTCGGAGAGTACCTCGCTGACGAAGTAGACCGGCCTCTGAACGGGCAATGCATGCCCCTCTTCTTGCCTCTCGACCACAATCGCGGCGCTAACCACCTGAGTGGTCGCGGCGACGTAGACCAAGAGGGCTTCTCCATCAGCTCTTTCACCGAGGCGTGAGATGAAGCGGCTCAGGGCCGCGAGACATCCCATGACCCTCTGTACGCCTTTTAAGTCCTTGATGGGCCCCATGCTGGTGATAGCTGCGATCTTCTCCGGGTTGGCTTCGATGCCCCGCTCGGAGATGATGAACCCCAAGAGCATGCCCCGGGGCACCCCGAAGACACACTTCTCGGGATTGAGCTTGACGCCTTTCGCTTCTTTTAGCTTGTGGCTCTCCTCGCCTATCACTCTGCGCTTCCCCTTGTCGAATCGGCGCAGAGGCTGCTTGACGGGTCGGGCTCCGGCCCGAATATCCAGCGAGTGCTCGGCGACATCCCTCGGTATGCCAGGCATGTCCGAGGGACTCCACGCAAAGACGTCGGCGTTTGCGCGGAGAAAGTAGACGAGCACTGCTTCCTATTTGGGGTCGAGCCCGGAACCGATCCGGATCTGCTTGGAGGTGTCGCCACTGGGGTCGAGGGGGACGGCCTTAACCGTCTCCGTTGGCTCGAAGTTGCCGGCATGACGCTTCACGTCTAGCACCTCTTTAGAGAGGCTTTCCAGGTCGGCGATGAGGGCCTCGGACTCGGCGAGGGCCTCAGCGTACTCCATGCACTCCACGTCGCATTCGAACGTGTGTTTGTACGTGGGGCCGACGGTGATGACCCCGTTGGGGCCCGACATCTTGAGCTTCAGGTAGGTGTAGTTGGGGACGGCCATGAACTTCGCGTAGCATGGCCTCCCCAATACCGCGTGGTAGGTTCCTCGAAACCCGACCACCTCGAACGTCAAAGTCTCCCTTTGGAAGTTGGAGGGCGTTCCGAAGCAGACGGGAAGGTCGAGTCGTCCGAGGGGCTGGACGCGCTTCCCAGGAATGATCCCATAGAAGGGCGTAGCGCCTGCTCGGACGGAGGACAGATCGACGCGCAGGAGCCTGAGGGTCTCGGCGTAGATGATGTTGAGGCAGTTGCCCCCGTCCATCAGGACCTTGGTGAGCCTGACGTCGCCGACGATGGGGTCGACGACGAGCGGGTATTTCCCCGGGCTCGGCACGTGGTCGGGGTGGTCAGCTTGGTCGAAGGTGATGGGCTTGTCGGACCAGTCTAGGTAGACTGGCGCCGCCACCTTCACCGAGCGGACCTCCCGGCGCTCTTGCTTGCGATGCCGAGCCGAGGCATTCGCCACATTGTGAATCATCTAGGCCCCTTTGGTAATGTTTTAGTAATTAATGACAACTACTTGTGGACTAATGATTCTTGGAGAAATAAGAATGCAGGGTTGGAGCACATAGAACAGGAAATGTTGAAGAGTCATACGCATTGGTTGTGGATCAGATGAAAGAAAAGGTATAATATAGGTTTTACTTTTGCCGGTCTTGAGGAGTTTAGAGAAGATACCTGACCGGATTAGTAGGCTAGATAGCCGTACTATTAAGAGGGGTCAATGACTCAGATCTGTGTAAAACTTAGTGCCTCATAGAGCATCAAGTAGTTACATTTGCATGAGGACTAACAGCGCTTCACATTTCGCAAGTCAAAAGTTCTTTCAAAAGCATGTTTGAAATTGCGAAGTCTTGGACGCGCGGACTGTCCGGGCCTTAGGGGCGGACCGTCCGCGATCCACCAGAGGGGTCCGAAGTCTGACCATTTGTGTTGACACTGTGTTCTATTGCACTGCGGACCGTCCGGGCCTTAGGGCCGGACCGTCCGCAGTCCTGACCAGAGGAAGGTGGCTTCGGGCCAGTCCCTCAATTATAGGCGGACGGTCCGCCTGTGAGGGGCGGACGGTCCGCAAGTGTCAAACTCGTTTTTGGACAGGGACTGTGTGTTTTTATAGATTTGTACTACGGACGGTCCGGGGGACCAGTCCGGACAGTACTGTCTCAGGCCGCGGACCGTCCGGGATTTATAGCCGGACGGTCCGCGTGTGTTAACTTCTCTTGATCCGAGGCTCGGGTGTTTCAAGCTGTCAGGTCGCGGACGGTCCGGCCCTGGAGGGCGGACTGTCCGGACCCACCTTTTGTGTCAGCTCTGACAGGTTTCAAACGGTCAATATAGCCGTTACTTGTACGGCGGACCGTCCGGCCCTAGGGCGCGGACGGTCCGCGTGTGCGCAGAACTGCCCCCTTTTGCACATAACGGTTGGTTTTAGATGGGGGACTATAAATAGAAGGGTAGCTCGTGTGAGAGACCTCTCTTGGCTATTCCTTGCACACATTGAGCTCATTTGTGATCCTCCAACTCACTCTCTCACACTCTTTGCTTGAGATTGCATTCTAGTGAGAGATTGAGAGTTCCTAGTGCATTTGCATCATTTGGTGATTCTTGAGGCACTAGGTGGTACACCGAGCAAGCGTCGTTGGCTTGTTACTCTTGGAGGTTGCCGCCTCCTAGACGGCTCGGGTGATTGTCTCCGTCGAGCTCTCCAAGAAGATTGTGGAGAAGCCGCGGTGTGGATTGAGAGGGGTTCGCGCCTACCTCGCCGGAGCGGCAAAGGTGACATTAGTGGAATCGAGGTATTGAGTGATTTCTTGTCCACTTGGCTCAAAGATCAAATCGTGTCTTGATAGAGGAGCAAGTGAGAGCTTGAAGTCCACCTCAACGTGGATTAGGGGTGATCGACAAATCACCGATACCACGGGATAAATTTCGGTGTCTATTCCTTCTAGCATTACTTATTGCCTTGCAATTAATTAGTGTTTTGCTTATTGTTCTTCAAGTATTCAATCTCCGTAGTTGTCTTTCATACATTGTTTACTTATTGACACTAGATAATTTATTCCTCTTGTTGTATTGATTAAATTTATTTAGTATTGTTGTTTTTAGTCAAAACCGTCTATTCACCCCCCCTCTAGCCGGTGTCCTAGATCCTACAAGTGGTATCAGAGCCGAGGACTCCATTGTTTGTGGATCTAATCATCCCGGAGTGGGACAAAATGGCTAGTAACAACAATGTGCACATTGGGAAGCCACCGCACTTTGATGGAAATAATTATGATTATTGGAAAATAAGAATGTCAATGCATCTTAGAGCAATGGGTGGAAAAATTTGGCCAATTGTTAGGGATGGATTTGTTGTATTGAAGGAAGATGAACCATCCGTTAGTGATAATGAGAATATCCTCACAAATGATCAAGCCATGAATGTCTTTTATGATGCTCTTGATATAAATGAGTTCAATCGTATCAAGAATCTCACAACCGCTCATGAGATTTGGATAAAACTAATGGAGATTCATGAAGAAACTACAATTGTGAAGAGTGCCAAACTATATGTGTGCAAAGGGAAGTTTGAGCAATTTATTATGAAAGAAGATGAGAGTGTATCCGATATGTTCAATCGGTTGAATGAGATAGTAAATGAACTCAAAGGACTTGGTTTTAATGTACCGGATGTGGATTTCACACACAAGTTCCTTAGATCACTTCCGGAGAAATATGAGACTATTGTGACAATGCTAGTAAGGAGTGATCTATCTACAACTTCTCCAACCGAAGTATTGGGAGAAATTCTCACTCAAGATATATTTAAGAAGTCACAAGTCGATGCTTTAAGTTTGGCAAAGAAGGTGAAAAATGAATCTATTGCTCTCAAAGCCAAGGCCTCAAAGGCAATTGAAAAAGAAGATAGCAATGATGAAGAAAATGAAAGTGAGAGTGATGGTGACATGGCTTTATTTGTAAGGAAATTCAATAAATTCATGAAGATGAAAAGAGGTCAACCTAGAAGAGGTCAAACATCTAGAAGAAATGCTTTCAATGATAGAAAATGTTTTGAGTGTGGGGAACCCGGTCACATTGCCATGAATTGCCCAAGCAAGAAGAAGAAGGGCAAAGATGAAAGTGACAAGAAGAAAAAGAAATACTATAACAAGAAGAAAGATGACAAAGCCTACTTAGTTGAATGGGACTCGGATGATAGCTCGGATGATGATGATGATGACACCTCATCCAAGCTTAATGCCGGAATTGCCATCAAGGAAGCTCCCTCACTCTTCTCATCCCCCCATTGTCTCATGGCAAAGGGAGATGCTAAGGTAAAAATCATCACCGATTTAAATGATATAAAAGATGATGATGATATCGATGATGTTGATGATGATGGCTATTCATATGATGATCTTGTTAGAATGTTAGGTGAGGCCGATGACTACATGCACAAAAAAAGAGAAATTTAAGACCTTGAAGGAATTGTATAAAAACCTCCAAGTGTCTTTTGAGGAGCTCAAGACCTCTCACAATGACTTCAAAGAAAATTGTGAGAAGCTTGCGGATGCTCAAAAATCATCTATTGTGCATGAAGTTGAGGTGGTCACTAAGGATGTTGGAGTCACTTGTGACTTACTTGATAGTCTTACAAGTGAACCACTACCTACTAACTCTATTTGTGATAAATGCAAAATTTCTCTCAATGATAACATTGCTCTTGATGAATCAAAAATTATTGTTGAGAATGAAGTGTTAGTAGATAGAATAAATACTCTAACTCATGACCTAGAAAAGGCATATGGAGGTAAGACTAAATTGGATTTCATATTGGGAAGTCAACGATGCTCTCTTAACCGTGAAGGTCTTGGATATGTTCCCAAGAAAGGAAAGAATGCTTTTGTAAAGCAAAAGACATTGTTTGTGAAAGAATGTGACAAAGTGTGTCACAAGTGTCACAAAAAGGGACATGTTAAGAAAAATTGTCCCAAGTTCAAGCATGTATCCTCCACTTGTTTTGAGCATTGTTATGTTCTTTCTCATAATGCAAAAGGTGTTCATGCTAAATTTGTTGGTACTTCAATTGTTGGAAACAAAAAGAAAGCTATTTGGGTACCAAAGACCTTGGTCACTAACATCCAAGGACCCAAGCAAGTTTGGGTACCTAAAAGAGATTGATTTCCTTTTGTAGGTAAACTACAAGGCGGGAGGGAATCATTGGGTGTTGGATAGTGGATGTACTCAACACATGACCGGGGATATGAAGATGTTTACCCAAATGAGTGAGGAAGATTGCTCAAATTATGATAGTATCACATTTGGAGATAATCGTAAAGGAAAGGTTAAAGGTTTGGGTAAAATTGCTATCTCAAATGATCATTCTATATCAAATGTGCTATTGGTTGAGTCTTTGAATTTTAATTTACTTTCCGTAGCTCAATTATGTGATTTAGGATTTTGTTGCAATTTCGCGGTTGAAGATGTTATTATCTCTAGTGTTGATGGTAGCAATCTTAAGTTTAAAGGTTTTAGACATGAAAATCTTTATCTTGTTGATTTTTCATCTAATGAGGCAAAGCTCACAACTTGCCTATTTTCAAAAGCTTCACTAGGTTGGTTATGGCATAGAAGACTTGGTCATGTTGGGATGAAGCAACTCAATCGGTTAACCAAGCATGACTTAGTTCGAGGCTTAAAAGATGTGAAGTTTGAAAAGAACAAATTATGTAGCTCTTGTCAAGCCGGTAAGCAAGTGGCAAATACTCATCCAAATAAAAGTCAAATGTCCACTCATCGACCTTTGGAATTACTTCACATGGATTTATTTGGGCCCACATCTTTTGTAAGTATTGATGGTAATTCTTATTGTCTTGTGATTGTGGATGACTATTCAAGATTTACTTGGGTTTATTTTCTACGAGACAAATCCAATGTGTTTGAAACATTCAAGTCATTTGCTATATTGGCTCAAAATCAATTTGATTTCGACATAAAAAAGGTTAGAAGTGATCATGGGTCGGAATTCAAAAATGTAAGAATTGATCAATATTGTGATGACAAGGGTATCAAACATGAATTCTCTTCCAAATATACCCCGGAACAAAACGGTATTGTTGAAAGAAAGAATAGAACTCTTATTGACATGACTAGGTCTATGTTAGCGGAATATAGTATATCGGATTCTTATTGGGCCGAGGCAATAAATACCGCTTGTCATTCATCAAATAGACTATATTGTCACAAGCTCTTGAAGAAAACTCCATATGAATTACTCATTGGTAGAAAGCCAAATATCTCATATTTTAGGGTATTCGGTTGCAAATGTTATATTTTGAGAAAAGGGAGCCGGCTTTCTAAATTTGAGAAGAAATGTGATGAGGGTTTTCTTCTTGGATATTCATCAAATAGTAAGGCTTATAGAGTCTTCAACAAAACTCATGGTATTATTGAGGAAGCATATGATGTTGAATTCGATGAAACAAATGGGTCTCAAGATGAGAGTGATAATCTCGATGATGTTGGGGGAACTCAATTGATAAATGCAATGAAAACAATGGCCATTGGTGAAATAAAACCAAAGGAAGATGATGATGAAGATAGTGTGGTTGTCATTCCTTCATCCTCAACTATAAATGAGGAAGATCACCAAAGCCAACAACTCAATGAAACCATGGATACTCATGATCAAGGTACTTCAAGACCTTTGGTTCCTCCTAATGCTTCAACAAGCAATTATCAAACGGTATCAAGAATTCATCATTCCATTGTGAAGGATCACCCGGTTGATCAAATTGTGGGTGATATTAGTAAGGGTGTTCAAACTCGCTCTCGCATAGCTTCGTTTTGTGAACATTTCTCTTTTGTATCTTGTATGGAACCTAACCGTGTAGATGAAGCTCTACTTGATGTTGATTGGGTGAATGCAATGCATGAAGAATTAAATAACTTCGCTCGAAATGAAGTTTGGGAGCTTGTTGAGAGACCAAAGAATCACAATGTTATTGGTACAAAATGGGTGTTTCGCAACAAGCACAATGAAGATGGTGTGGTAGTAAGAAACAAGGCAAGATTAGTTGCACAAGGATATACTCAAATTGAAGGATTGGATTTTGGGGAGACATTCGCTCCCGTAGCAAGATTAGAAGCAATCCGGATTCTACTTGCTTATGCTTGTGCACATAATATCAAGCTCTACCAAATGGATGTAAAGAGTGCCTTCCTAAATGGTAAGATTAGTGAACTAGTGTATGTTGAACAACCTCCCGGTTTTGAGGACCCCAAAAGACCTAACCACGTGTTCAAGCTTTCTAAAGCTCTCTATGGGCTTAAGCAAGCTCCACGCGCTTGGTATGAAAGGCTTAGGGATTTCTTGCTTTCCAAAGACTTCAAAATTGGGAAGGTTGACACTACTTTATTCACTAAAAGAATTGGCAAAGACTTATTTGTTTGTCAAATCTACGTTGATGATATTATTTTTGGATCTACTAATGAATTATTTTGTGAGGAGTTCGGAAAAATGATGTCAAAAGAATTTGAAATGTCTATGATAGGAGAATTGAGCTTCTTTCTTGGCCTTCAAATCAAACAATTGAAAGATGGAATTTTTATAAGTCAATCAAAATATTTGAAGGACATGCTCAAGAAGTTTGGTTTAGAAAATGCTAAGCCTATCAAGACTCCAATGGCAACAAATGGTCATCTAGACTTAGATGAAGGAGGTACTATGGTTGATCAAAAACTTTATCGTTTAATAATTGGTAGTTTGCTTTATATTACCGCATCTAGGCCCGATGTTATGTTTAGTGTATGCATGTGTGCTCGATTTCAAGCTTCACCTAGAGAGATTCACTTGAAGGCCGCTAAAAGAATTCTAAGATATTTGAAGTATACTCCCAATATTGGTCTATGGTATCCCAAAGGTGCTCAATTTGAATTAATTGGATATTCGGATTCGGACTATGCGGGGTGCAAAGTTGATAGAAAAAGCACCTCCGGTTGTTGTCAATTTCTTGGTAGATCTCTTGTTTCATGGTCTTCTAAGAAACAAAATTCGGTTGCTCTATCTACCGCCGAGGCGGAATATATATCGGCCGGAAATTGTTGTGCTCAACTATTATGGATGAAACAAACCTTATTGGACTATGGAATTATTTTCAAGAATGTGCCTCTCATGTGTGATAATGAGAGTGCGGTAAAATTGGCTACCAATCCGGTCCAACACTCAAGAACCAAGCATATTGATATACGGCATCACTTCTTAAGGGATCATGTTGGCAAGGGAGATATCTCTATTTATTCCATTGGCACGGATGATCAATTAGCAGACATTTTTACAAAACCTTTGGATGAAACAAGATTTTGTTCTCTAAGAAGTGAAATGAATGTGATCGATATCTCAAATGTGGCTTGAAGTTGATCACACATGTGTCGTATTGCAACTTGGGTCTAAATATACTCTTTATGCTATTTATTTGGTATTTTTGGTACATTTTTCATTCTGAATTGCTCTAGATAGTTTAATTCAAAATTTTTGCATTACTCAATTACATCATATGTATATGCATGCATACTAACTCTTGGATTGGTCAAAATGTCCATATATGAGCACCAATTCGGATTCGAAATTCAAAATCAGCAAGTGGACAGCAATTGGAAAAATGAGTATCAGGCCGCGGACCGTCCGCCCATGGACCGCGGACCGTCCGCAGCATCAGGAACTGGACAGTCCGATCAGCCTCGCGGACAGTCTGAAATCATCAGGGCGCGGACCGTCCGCCGCCTCAGCGCGGACCGTCCACGACAGGGCAGTAAAAACGAGCAGTGGCCGCAGACTTGCCAGTTCTGCTCATTCGCTTGTTCTCTCTAGCTCTCCACTCACCAAATACTCTTCTGTGTCGAGTGTGCGCGGACGGTGAAGTGAAGTTGTGCGCGGACAGTCCGACAGCTTGTAGCAACATTCCATCAACATGTCTTCATCACGGTATCTTCAAATCTTGTGGATTTCATCAAATGTCTTCTATTTTGAGATTATTTGGGTTTCCTCTCTGATCTGAAATTGAGCAGTAGTTTTCAAAATCTGATTGGTGGGATTGTTAGTTCTCCTCAATGTGAATGCTATGCAAAATTTTGAACTTGTTTGGATGCGTATTCTCTGCAAAATCATCAAATTCAACATTTGTGGCGGCTAGGGTTCTTGGAGTCGCCCCTGGTCGGTCGCGGACCGTCCGCCTGGTGGACGCGGACAGTCCGGCCCCCTAGCACGGACCGTCCGGACCCTGGCAGAGCATTCCCATTCCATTCCTTTTTATAAGTGGTGATTGGTATCAATTATTTATCTATGGATGTCTGTCACACTGTTGCAGTGGTTTTGGTGGTCTCCGCAAGAAACTTGCAGGTCGCTTTAAATCCAAGCGCCCTCGTGGCAATGATGATGACTATACACCAACCACTGATTCAGAAGCCCAATCCTCAGCTGGGGGCACTGAATCCATGGATGTTGAAGATTTTCCTCATGTTCATCCCGATTATCCCATTGATATCCAAGGATGGACTTATCCAAAGCGGAGATTTTCTATGGCTGAGTACTGCTCTAGACGGACTGTGAACCAGTATACTCTGCCATCTGATACAAATATCCAGTTTTTCCACACTCAGCTGCAGTTTGATGTCTTTTGGGGCACCCTGGTGGATACCAATTTTCATAAGCATCAGGTGATTGATTGGTCCTTCTTGCTCAGTCAATCAGTCATGGAGGGTCTCATCTCTAAATTTGAAACATGTGGATTATATCAGTTTATGGGGCAACGCACCAATTTCAATGAAATGGCAGTTAAGCAATTCCTGGCTACCTCGGAGATTGATATTGCAGAAGAATCTATCACCTGGATGACTGGCTTCAAGCGCTATTCTGCTTCTTTTGCTGACTTTGCCGCTGCCAACAGTCTGGACTATGGCACCATTTCTGCTGGGCTGGATCTTTGTACTGAAGATAATTTTGAGGATTTTGTGCAGTTTTATGAGCCAGCCAGGCTCGGTATACCCAGGAGGTTTGGAGAGACAGCAGGACTCAGACATCATCCGGCTGTAATCAACAAGATTGCCAGAGTCACCATTCTTCCCAAGAGTGGTGATAAGAGTAAAATACGGGATAAGTTCTGGAACATCATCCAGCACATCATGAATGGTGAAGTCATGAATATTGTTCTTTTCATGATGAGACAGCTTAATGATTTGAAAATGGATAAGAATCAAAATTTCGCATATGCTCCTTACATTATGGCTCTCATCAAATCCAAGACAAGATTTGAGGGCCCATGCGAGATTGTTCACACCCCATTCAGGCCTTTTAAGAATGAGATAGGGTTTCTCACCAGGCCACTCACCCCCTTCCCAGATGATGAGGAAGACCCTGGCTATGAGGGTGGAGCAGCTCCTAATGTTGAGGGACAACAGATGCCTCCTCCTCCACCTCCTCCTCAACCTCAGCACTATTGGGAGCCTGCTCCAGGATACTTTGATCCTTATTTTCACAATATGCAGCAAGGGCTTGAGACTCATATTGATCCTCGCTTTGAGGGCCTGATGACACATGTGGATCACCGCCTCGATGACATGCAGTCTCGCTTTGACAGTAACTGGGATGCGCTCAACTCTGAATTTTCTGAGTTTCGTGATCAAATTCACACTAATGTCACTGATCCCATCATGTCCAGGCTGAATAATATGCAACAGAGTTTTCAAGATAACATGGGTGCTCTCTCCAGTCAGTTTGACAATCTTTCTACAAATGACAACATGCATGATATAAGTCAGAGGCAGCAGCAGCTCCAGCAGGATTTTGGCCAGTTCTCCTCCCTGTTTGACACCTTCAGCACTCACTACTACAACATGCATCCTCCGCCGAGTGATCAGTGAGGCCTCTCCTTTGTGGCAATTGATGCCAAAGGGGGAGAGAAGTGATGAGAAGTTGTATGGCGTCTCCTTCAGTGAGGCCTCTCCTCCCTGTTTGCATTAGTTTATGTCTTACGCATTTGGAACTTGGTTTGATCTATTAACTCTATGTCGTATGTCTGTGGACTATTATCTGTAATATTCTGTGGGATGAACTATGTTTTAGTTCAAATTACTCTGTGTGTGGTTAATCGAGGTGTGATTATAATTGCTGCGCTCAATCTACGGATCATCTCTTGTATGCCTCGATAACCATGATTGTAGGAAAGTCTCCATCAAGCTCCAATATAATATGTGTGTTATATCTTCAACTTCAAATAATCCTGCACACACTTAGGGGGAGCCTTTCTTACATACTGAGTTTTTATTGGGATTTATCTATCTCTCGGACAGAACTTCAAATCAAGATAAGTCCTATGAAACTCATCTCTAGGATCTATCTTATACCTTAGGTATGAGAGAGATTTGGAGAAACTAAACTTCTCTTTAATATACTATGTGGTGTTGTCATCAATTACCAAAAAGGGGGAGATTGTGAATCATCTAGGCCCCTTTGGTAATGTTTTGGTAATTAATGACAACTACTTGTGGACTAACGATTCTTGGAGAAATAAGAATGCAGGGTTGGAGCACATAGAACAGGAAATGTTGAAGAGTCATACACATTGGTTGTGGATCAGATGAAAGAAAAGGTATAATATAGGTTTTACTTTTGCCGGTCTTGAGGAGTTTAGAGAAGATACCTGACCGGATTAGTAGGCTAGATAGCCGTACTATTAAGAGGGGTCAATGACTCAGATCTGTGTAAAACTTAGTGCCTCATAGAGCATCAAGTAGTTACATTTGCATGAGGACTAACAGCGCTTCACATTTCGCAAGTCAAAAGTTCTTTCAAAAGCATGTTTGAAATTGCGAAGTCTTAGACGCGCGGACTGTCCGGGCCTTAGGGGCGGACCGTCCGCGATCCACCAGAGGGGTCCGAAGTCTGACCATTTGTGTTGACACTGTGTTCTATTGTACTGCGGACCGTCCGGGCCTTAGGGCCGGACCGTCCGCAGTCCTGACCAGAGGAAGGTGGCTTCGGGCCAGTCCCTGAATTATAGGCGGACGGTCCGCCTGTGAGGGGCGGACGGTCCGCAAGTGTCAAACTCGTTTTTGGACAGGGACTGTGTGTTTTTATAGATTTGTACTACAGACGGTCCGGGGGACCAGTCCGGACAGTACTGTCTCAGGCCGCGGACCGTCCGGGATTTATAGCCGGACGGTCCGCGTGTGTTAACTTCTCTTGATCCGAGGCTCGGGTGTTTCAAGCTGTCAGGTCGCGGACGGTCCGGCCCTGAAGGGCGGACTGTCCGGACCCACCTTTTGTGTCAGCTCTGACAGGTTTCAAACGGTCAATATAGCCGTTACTTGTACGGCGGACCGTCCGGCCCTAGGGCGCGGACGGTCCGCGTGTGCGCAGAACTGCCCCCTTTTGCACATAACGGTTGGTTTTAGATGGGGGACTATAAATAGAAGGGTAGCTCGTGTGAGAGACCTCTCTTGGCTATTCCTTGCACACATTGAGCTCATTTGTGATCCTCCAACTCACTCTCTCACACTCTTTGCTTGAGATTGCATTCTAGTGAGAGATTGAGAGTTCCTAGTGCATTTGCATCATTTGGTGATTCTTGAGGCACTAGGTGGTACACCGAGCAAGCGTCGTTGGCTTGTTACTCTTGGAGGTTGCCGCCTCCTAGACGGCTCGGGTGATTGTCTCCGTCGAGCTCTCCAAGAAGATTGTGGAGAAGCCGCGGTGTGGATTGAGAGGGGTTCGCGCCTACCTCGTCGGAGCGGCAAAGGTGACATTAGTGGAATCGAGGTATTGAGTGATTTCTTGTCCACTTGGCTCAAAGATCAAGTCGTGTCTTGATAGATGAGCAAGTGAGAGCTTGAAGTCCACCTCAACGTGGATTAGGGGTGATCGGCAAATCACCGATACCACGGGATAAATTTCGGTGTCTATTCCTTCTAGCATTACTTATTGCCTTGCAATTAATTAGTGTTTTGCTTATTGTTCTTCAAGTATTCAATCTCCGTAGTTGTCTTTCATACATTGTTTACTTATTGACACTAGATAATTTATTCCTCTTGTTGTATTGATTAAATTTATTTAGTATTGTTGTTTTTAGTCAAAACCGTCTATTCACCCCCCTCTAGCCGGTGTCCTAGATCCTACACACATGCCCACCGTAGATCATGAAGCAGTCGCGGACCTCGGGGAACTCTCCTGCTTGGTGATCTTCCTTCTTGTCGTCGTCGTGGGCCCTGCCACCCTCTGCGGGTGGCCCGGCCCTGTGGAAGTGGCGCCGAAGCATGACGCACTCCTCGAGGGTGTGCTTGACGGGCCCCTAATGATAGGGGCACGGCTCCTTGAGCATCTTGTCGAAGAGGATAGCACCTCCGGGGGGCTTCTGAGGGTTCTTGTACTCGGCGGCAGCGACAAGGTCCGCGTCGGCGGCGTCGCGTTTCGCTTGTGACTTCTTCTTGCCTTTCTTCTTGGCGCCACGCGAAGTTGACGCCTCGGGAGCATCTTCTGATGGGCGGCCCTGGGGCTGCTTGTCCTTTTGGAAGATAGCCTCGACCGCCTCCTGGCCAGAGGCGAACTTGGTGGCGATGTCCATCAGCTCGCTCGCCCTGGTGGGGTCTTGCGACCCAACTTACTCACCAGGTCGCGACAGGTGGTGCCGGCAAGGAACGCGCCGATGACATCTGAGTCGGTGATGTTGGGCAGCTCGGTGCGCTGCTTCGAGAATCGCCAGATGTAGTCCCGGAGAGACTCTCCCGGCTGCTGCCGGCAGCTTCGGAGGTCCCAGGAATTCCCGGGGCGCACGTACGTGCCCTGGAAATTGCCGGCGAAGGCTTGGACCAAGTCATCCCAGTTGGAGATCTGCCCCGGAGGCAGGTGCTCCAACCAGGCGCGAGCAGTGTCGGAGAGGAACAGGGGGAGGTTGCGGATGATGAGGTTGTCGTCGTCCGTTCCACCCAGTTGGCAGGCCAGGCGGTAGTCCGCGAGCCACAGTTCCGGTCTCGTTTCCCCCGGGTACTTTGTGATAGTAGTCGGGGGTCGGAACCGGGTCGGGAACGGCGCCCGTCGGATGGCCCGACTGAAGGCCTGCGGACCGGGTGGTTCGGGCGAGGGACTCCGATCCTCCCCGCTGTCGTAGCGTCCCCCACGCCTGGGGTGGTAGCCTCGGCGCACCCTTTCGTCGAGGTGGGCCCGACGGTCGCGACGATGGTGCTCGTTGCCGAGGTGACCCGGGGCCGCAGGCGCGGTGTTGCGCGTGTGCCCGGTGTAGACCGAGGCTTCCCGCATGAATTGGGAAGTCGCGGCATGAGGTTCCGAGGGGTATCCCTGCCTTCGGGAGGCAGAGCTCTCGGCCCGTCGGACCGCAGCGCCTTCCAGGAGATTCTTGAGCTCTCCCTGGATTCGCCGACCCTCGGTGGTTGATGGCTCCGGCATCGCGCGGAGAAGCATCGCTGCGGCTGCCAGGTTCTGACCGACCCCACTGGATGCGGGTGGCGGCCTGACCCTGACGTCGTTGGCGACGCGGTGCTGGAAACCCTGGGGCAGGTGACGTATTTCTCCGACCGGGGGTTGGCCCGCCCATACCTGCCCGACGTCCCGGCGGATCGGCTCAAGCGCTCCTGCTCCCTCGTCGAGCCTGGCCTGCGCCC
Source organism: Zea mays (assembly GCF_902167145.1). NCBI lineage: Eukaryota > Viridiplantae > Streptophyta > Magnoliopsida > Poales > Poaceae > Zea > Zea mays. The sequence continues at coordinate 2,870,581 of NC_050097.1, forward strand.
CACGGACTTGCTCGAGCTGTGGGTCGTGACCCCCCGCCGGAACGGGGACCACAGCTAGCTCCCGCGGGATGTCAGCGTGAGGCACCGGCCTAGGGAGATCGTCGTCCTCCGGCATGCCGAGATGGTTGCCTTCGGAGGGATCCCCTAGCTCGACGTGGAAACATTCGCGGCTTGGGCCGCAGTCCTCGTCGTCGAGGCTGCGGCTACCGTCGGAACAGTCGGAGAGGCAGTAGTCACATGCGGTCATAAAGTCCCGCATGGCACTCGGGTTGCCAAATCCAGAGAAATCCCAACAGATGCTGGGATCGTCATCTTCCTCGGACCCAGAGGGCCCGTAGGTCGAGACGTCCGTCAGCCGGTCCCAAGGCGACCGCATACGAAACCCTAGAGGGGTTGCACTCTCCTCAACGAGAGCGCCCGCCAAAGCGAGGTCGCTAGGCGGGTTGAGGCTGAGTCGAAATGACGAAGGATGGGAATCGGTCGGTACCTTTTGGTCGACGAGCAGCGACATAGTCACGTCGGGGACTGATTGCACCGTCGTCTCAGGTACGAGGGCGACGTCCTGCAAGCTCTCCGCGAGCGCGCTGGCGTCGTCCACTTGCTCAGGATTGGCGTGTCGCGGGGAGACGGCGCTCGCCCTCGTCTCAAACGCGAGGTCGACGCCCGACGCGCCCCCCGTTGGGGCGCTGGGGACGTCGATTCGCTCGACAGCCGACGAAGCGCGGCCTCCCGCTTGGCCTTGGTTGCCCCGCCTCCTCCTCCGTTGGCGGGGGAGAGGACGGGGCGAGCTCGAATGTTGTTCTTCCATCACGCGGGGAAGATGTCGTCGATTCCGCCACCGGCGGACGGGTTGTCGGCCGCCATTGTCGTTGTCGCGCGGCGGTGGAAGGAGTATCATGTCATAGCTGTCGTCGAAGGACATGAACTCAAGACTCCCGAAACGGAGCACCGTCCCGGGCCGGAGAGGTTGCTGGAGACTGCCCATCTGGAGCTTGACGGGAAGTTGTTCGTCAACACGCAGCAGGCCCCTACCTGGCACGCCAACTGTCGGCGTTTCGAGACCGGGGGGTCCCTAAGCCGACGAGTGAATGTGCCGCGTGCCCCAGCCCAGATGGGTCGAGCGCGTGGGCGAGCGCGAAGGGGGGAAGCGAGGTGGCCGGAGACGGGCGTGAGAGAGGTGGAAATCCCGCGGCCTTCGTGTTCGTCCCGCGCCCAGGTCGGGTGCGCTTGCAGTAGGGGGGTACAAGCGTCCACGCGGGTGAGGGAAGCGAGCGGCCCCAAGAGAGCGCCTGTCTCGTCCTCGTCCCCGCGCGGCCAACCTCCTCTAAGAGGGCCCTGGTCCTTCCTTTTATAGGCGTAAGGAGAGGATCCAGGTGTACAATGGGGGTGTAGCGGAGTGCTACGTGTCTAGCGGGGGAGAGCTAGCGCCCTAAGTACATGCCAATGTGGCAGCCAGAGAGATCTTGGCACCCAGCTGGTGTGATGTCGTGGCCGTCGGAGGAGCAACGGAGCCTGGCGGAGGGACAGCTGTCGGAGCGGTTGAGTCCTTGCTGACGTCCCCCTGCTTCCGTAAGAGAGCTGAGAGCCGCCGTCGTCACAGGGCTTGCGAGGCGCCATCATTGCCTATCTGGCGGAGCTAGCCAGATGGGACACCGGTCTTGTTCTCTGCGGCCCGAGTCGGCTCGGGGTAGGGTGATGATGGCGCTTCCTGTTGACGTGGCTGGCCTGCGCCCTAGGTTGGGCGTCGTGGAGGCTCCTCCGAAGCCGGGGTCGAGTCTGTCTTCCGTGGCCGAGGCCGAGTCCGAGCCCCTGGGTCGGGCGAGGCGGAGGTCGTTCGGCAGAGGCCAGGGCGGAGTCCGAGCCCTGGGGTCGGGCGAAGCGGAGTTCGTCGTCTTCTGGGGCTGAGCCCGAGTCCGAGCCCTAGGTCGGGCGGAGCGGAGTTCGCCGTCTTCCGGGACTTAGCCCGAGTCCGAGCCCTAGGGTCGGGCGGAGCGGAGTTCGCCGTCTTCCGGGACTTAGCCCGAGTCCGAGCCCTGGGTCGGGCGGAGCGGAGTGCGCCGTCTTCCGGGACTTAGCCCGAGTCCGAGCCCTGGGTCGGGCGGAGCGGAGTTCACCATCTTCCGGGACTTAGCCCGAGTCCGAGCCCTGGGTCGGGCGGAGCGGAGCTTCCAATGATGCCTTTGGCAGGGCCTGACTGCCCGTCAGTCTCACTCTGTCAAGTAGCACTGCAGTCGGAGTGGCGCAGGCGGCGCTGTCCTTCTGTCAGACCGGTCAGTGGTGCGGCGAAGTGATGGCGGTCACTTCGGCTCTGCCGGGGGGCGCGCGTCAGGATAAAGGTGTCAGGCCACCTTTGCGTTAAATGCTCCTGCGACTCGGTCGGTCGGTGCGGCGATTTAGTCAAGGTTGCTTCTTAGCGAAGGCAGGGCCTCAGGCGAGTCGGAGATGTGTCCGTCGTTGGAGGGGGGCCTCGGGCGAGACGGAAATCCTCCGGGGTCGGCTGCCCTTGTCCGAGGCTAGGCTCGGGCGAGGCACGATCGAGTCGCTCGTACGGACTGATCCCTGACTTAATCGCACCCATCAGGCCTTTGCAGCTTTATGCTGATGGGGGTTACCAGCAGAGAATTAGGCGTCTTGAGGGTACCCCTAATTATGGTCCCTGACAGCAGGCCTTCAGCCGGGCCATCCGACGGACGCCGTTCCCGACCCGGTTCCGACCCCCGACTACTATCACAAAGTACTCGGGGGAGACGAGACTGGAACTGTGGCTCGCGGACTACCGTCTGGCCTGCCAGCTGGGTGGAACGGACGATGACAACCTCATCATCCGCAACCTCCCCCTGTTTCTCTCCGACACCGCTCGCGCCTGGTTGGAGCACCTGCCTCTGGGGCAGATCTCCAACTGGGATGACCTAGTCCAAGCTTTCGCCGGCAATTTCCTGGGCACGTACGTGCGCCCCAGGAATTCCTGGGACCTCCGAAGCTGCCAACAGCAGCCGTGAGAGTCTCTCCGGGACTACATCCGGCGATTCTCGAAGCAGCGCACCGAGCTGCCCAACATCACCGACTCAGATGTCATCGGCGCGTTCCTCGCTAGCACCACCTGTCGCGACCTAGTGAGCAAGCTGGGTCGCAAGACCCCCACCAGGGCGAGCGAGCTGATGGACATCGCCACCAAGTTCGCCTCCGGCCAGGAGGCGGTCGAGGCTATCTTCCGAAAGGAGAAGCAGCCCTAGGGCCGTCCATCGGAAGATGCCCCCGAGGCATCAACTCAGCGTGGCGCCAAGAAGAAGGGCAAGAAGAAGTCGCAAGCGAAACGCGACGCCACCGACGCGGACCTTGTCGCTGCCGCCGAGTATAAAAACCCTCGGAAACCCCCCGGAGGTGCCAACCTCTTCGACAAGATGCTCAAGGAGTCGTGCCCCTATCACTAGGGGCCCGTCAAGCACACCCTTGAGGAGTGCGTCATGCTTCGGCGCCACTTCCACAGGGCCGGGCCACCCGCGGAGGGTGGCAGGGCCCACGAATCTGATAAGAAGAAAGATCGCCAAGCAGGAGAGTTCCCCGAGGTCCGCGACTGCTTCATGATCTATGGTGGGCAAGCGGCGAATGCCTCGGCTCGGCACCGCAAGCAAGAGCGCCGGGAGGTCTGCTCGGTGAAGGTGGCGGCGCCAGTCTATCTAGACTGGTCCGACAAGCCCATCACTTTCGACCGAGCTGACCACCCCGACCATGTGCCAAGCCCGGGGAAATACCCGCTCGTCGTCGACCCCGTCATCGGCGACGTCAGGCTCACCAAAGTCCTCATGGACGGAGGCAGCAACCTCAACATCATCTACGCCGAGACCCTCGGGCTCCTGCGTGTCGATCTGTCCTTCGTCCGAGCAGGCGTTGCGCCCTTCCATGGGATCATTCCCGGAAAGCGCGTCCAGCCCCTCGGACAACTCGACCTTCCCGTCTGCTTCGGAACACCCTCCAACTTCCGAAGGGAGACCCTGACGTTCGAGGTGGTCGGGTTCCGAGGAACCTACCACACGGTGCTGGGAAGACCATGCTACGCGAAGTTCATGGCCGTCCCCAACTACACCTACCTGAAGCTCAAGATGCCGGGCCCCAACGGGGTCATCACTGTCGGCCCCACGTACAAACACGCGTTCGAATGCGACATGGAGTGCGTGGAGTACGCCGAGGCCCTCGCCGAGTCCGAGGCCCTCATCGCTGACCTGGAGAGCCTCTCTAAGGAGGTGCCAGACGTGAAGCGACATGCCGGCAACTTTGAGCCAGCGGAGACGGTTAAGTCCGTCCCCCTCGACCTCAGCGGCGACGCCTCCAAGCAGATCCGGATCGGCTCCGGGCTCGAACCCAAATAGGAAGCAGTGCTCGTCGACTTTCTCCGTGCGAACGCCGACGTCTTCGCGTGGAGTCCCTCGGACATGCCCGGCATACCGAGGGATGTCGCCGAGCACTCGCTGGACATCCGAGCCGGAGCCCGACCCGTCAAGCAGCCTCTACGTCGATTCGACGAGGAGAAGCGCAAAGCCATAGGCGAGGAGATCCACAAGCTAATGGCGGTAGGGTTCATCAAAGAGGGTGTCATCAAATCAAGATGAAAGAGTCCGACCAGCTCGCGACTTCTTTCATCACACCCTTCGGCATGTACTGCTATGTCACCATGCCGTTTGGCTTGAGGAATGCGGGTGTGACGTACCAGCGGTGCATGAACCATGTGTTCGGCAAACACATTGGCCGCACGGTCGAGGCCTACGTCGATGACATCGTAGTCAAGACGAGGAAAGCCTCCGACCTCCTTTCCAACCTTGAAGTGACATTCCGATGTCTCAAGGCGAAAGGCGTCAAACTCAATCCCGAGAAGTGTGTCTTCGGGGTGCCCCGAGGCATGCTCTTGGGGTTCATCGTCTCCGAGCGGGGCATTGAAGCCAACCCGGAGAAGATCGCAGCCATCACCAGCATGGGGCCCATCAAGGACTTGAAAGGCGTACAGAGGGTCATGGGATGTCTCGCGGCTCTAAGCCGCTTCATCTCACGCCTCGGCGAAAGAGGTCTACCTCTGTACCGCCTCTTGAGGAAGGCCGAGTGCTTCACTTGGACCCCTGAGGCCGAGGAAGCCCTCGGGAACCTGAAGGCGCTCCTCACGAAGGCGCCTATCTTGGTGCCCCCAGCTGTCGGCGAAGCCCTCTTGGTCTACGTCGCCGCGACCACTCAGGTGGTTAGCGCCACGATTGTGGTCGAGAGGCAATAAGAGGGGCATGCATTGCCCGTTCAGAGGCTAGTCTACTTCGTCAGCGAGGTACTGTCCGAAACCAAGATCCGCTACCCACAAGTTCAGAAGCTGCTGTACGCGGTGATCCTAACGCGGCGGAAGCTGCGACACTACTTCGAGTCTCATCCGGTAACTGTGGTGTCATCCTTCCCCCTGGGGGAGATCATCCAGTGCCGGGAGGCCTCGGGTAGGATTGCAAAGTGGGCGGTGGAAATCATGGGCGAGGCGATCTCGTTCGCTCCTCGGAAGGCCATCAAGTCCCAGGTCTTGGCGGACTTCGTGGCTGAATGGGTCGACACTCAGCTACCGACAGCTCCGATCCAACCGGAGCTCTGGATCATGTTCTTCGACGGGTCGCTGATGAAGACAGGAGCCGGTGCAGGCCTACTCTTCATCTCTCCCCTCGGGAAGCACCTACGCTATGTGCTACGCCTCCATTTCCCGGCGTCCAACAATGTGGCCGAGTAGGAGGCTCTGGTCAACGGGTTGCGGATCGCCATCGAGCTAGGGGTCCGACGCCTCGACGCTCGCGGTGACTCGCAGCTCGTCATCGACCAAGTCATGAAGAACTCCCACTGCCGCGACCCGAAGATGGAGGCCTACTGCGATGAGGTTCGGCGCCTGGAAGACAAGTTCTACGGGCTCGAGCTCAACCACATCGCTCGGCGCTACAACAAGACTGCGGACGAGCTGGCTAAAATAGCCTCGGGGCGAACAACGGTTCCCCCGGACGTCTTCTCCCGGGATCTGCATCAACCCTCCGTCAAGATCGACGACACGCCCGAGCCTGAGGCACCCTCGGCCCAGCCCGAGGTACCCTCGGCCCAGCCCGAGGCACCCTCGGCACAACCCGAGGCACCCTCGGCTCGGCCCGAGGCGCCCTCAGTTCAGCCCGAGGTACCCTCGGCCCCCGAGGGCGAGACGCTGCACGTCGAGGGGGAGCAAAGTGAGGTCATGCCTGATCAAAACTGGCAGACCCCGTACCTGCAATATCTCCACCGAGGAGAGCTACCCCTCGACCGAGCCGAGGCCCGGCGGGTGGCGCGGCGCGCCAAGTCGTTCGTCTTGCTGGGTGATGAGAAAGAGCTCTACCACCGCAGCCCCTCTGGCATCCTCCAGCGATGCATCTCCATCGCCGAAGGTCAGGAACTCCTGCGAGAGATACACTCGGGGGCTTACGGCCATCACGCAGCGCCTCGAGCCCTTGTCGAGAATGCTTTCCGACAAGGCTTCTACTGGCCCACGGTGGTGGCCGACGCTACCAGAATTGTCCGCACCTGCGAAGGGTGTCAATTCTACGCAAGGCAGACCCACCTGCCCGCTCAGGCTCTGCATACGATACCCATCACCTGGCCTTTTGCTGTGTGGGGTCTGGACCTCGTCGGCCCCTTGCAGAAGGCACCCGGGGGCTACACGCACCTGTTGGTCGCCATCGACAAATTCTCCAAGTGGATCGAGGTCCGACCCCTAAACAACATCAGGTCCGAGCAGGCAGTGGCGTTCTTCACCAACATCATCCATCGCTTCGGGGTCCCGAACTCCATCATCACCGACAACGGCACCCAGTTCACCGACAGAAAGTTCCTGGACTTCTGCGAGGATCACCACATCCGGGTGGACTAGGCCGCCGTAGCTCACCCCACCAAATGGGCAAGTAGAGCGTGCCAACGGCATGATTCTACAAGGGCTCAAGCCTCGGATCTACAATGACCTCAACAAGTTCGACAAGCGATGGATGAAGGAACTCCCCTCGGTGGTCTGGAGTCTGAGGACAACGCCGAGTCGAGCCACGGGCTTCACGCCGTTCTTCCTAGTCTACGGGGCCGAGGCCGTCTTGCCCACAGACCTGGAATACGGCTCCCCGAGGACGAGGGCCTACACCGACCAAAGCAACCAAGCTAGCCGAGAAGACTCGCTGGACCAGCTGGAGGAGGCTCGGGATAGGGCCTTACTACACTCAGCGCGGTACCAGCAGTCCCTGCGACGCTACCATGCCCGAGGGGTCCGGTCCCGAGACCTCCAGGTGGGCGACCTGGTGCTTCGGCTGCGACAAGACGCCCGAGGGCGACACAAGCTCACGCCCCCCTGGGAGGGGTCGTTCGTCATCGCCAAAGTCCTGAAGCCCGAAACGTACAAGCTGGCCAACAGTCAAGGCGAGGTCTACGACAACGCTTGGAACATCCAACAGCTACGTCGCTTCTACCCTTAAGATGTTTTCAAGTTGTTCATATACCTCGCTCCCACGCAAAGTTTAGTCATCAAGGAAGGGTCGGCCTCGCCTCGGCAAAGCCCGACCCTCCCTCGGGGGCTAAAAGGGGGAACCCCCTCTGCGTCGAAATTTTCCTTGAAAAAAGATCTTTTCTGCCAGAATGTCTTTCGTGCTTTTTGACTACTTCGAAAGTGGATCCTGAAAACGACGGAGTACACGTAAGCAGCCAAGGCTGACCGAGCCGAGGGACTCCTACGCCTCCGGGATACGGATACCTCACTCATCACCTTCTGCGATAAGTAACTCACGTTCGGATAAGTGATTCCGCGGACCGAACAAGTCTTCACGCTCGGAAGCTCTTCTGTCGGAGCGATTCTTCGAGCCTTCTCGACTGCGTCGGTGACAGAGCCCCATGGACGGGTAAGAGTGCGCGTAAGCGGCAAGGCCGACCGAGCCGAGGGACTCCTACGCCTCCGGGATACGGATACCTCACTCATCACCTTCCGCTAGAAGCAACTCTCGCTCGCACAAACATTTTTGTTACCGACAAAAAAGTCCAGATACTCGAAACAAGAGGAAAAGAGACGCAGCTTTACAACACGACGAGGGTGTGTTTTGGCCTCGGCGGCCGCAGGAAACACACGCTACAAGACAATCCGATCCTGCAGGCTCGGATCCTGACGCTTGAAGGGAGCAGCAGCACCCTCGGCGTCGACAACACCTTCGGCGAGGTCCGACCTAGCCTTGGACGGCGACGCGGTCCGAAGATCTCCACTCTGAAGGACGGCGTCATCACCAAGCCCGGGCCATCGCTGCTAGGGTCTTCTCCGGGAATCCGGCTCGGGCAGGCGGCTCGACTGGTCACCCCGAGGCCTCGGCCGGCTGTCCACCGTGGACATCAGCCCGACCCGAGGCCTCGACAGGTCAATTCCGGCGTCGGTTCCGCTAACGGGCAACCCGGCCAGGCTCCGGCCGACCAGGTCTTCTTTTCGGGCCAACTCTGCCTTTGTTCATGCTGACACCGCTACCCCCGGCCTCGGCTCATCGAAGGGCGGCAGAGGGGTTCCTTTAACTGAGCAAGAGAAGCCTCGGGCAACAAGGCCGACTGAGCCGAGGGACTCCTACGCCTCCGGGATACGGATACCTCACTCGTCACCTTTGCATGGGGCGACTCACACTTGGTGAAGCGGTTCAGACAACCAACAGGCGAGTCTTAATGCTCGAAAATGAGGAAAAAACACGGCTCCGTGCCGAAATTACATACATGTTCAGGCCTCGACAGCCACAATGAACAAAAACACTGGCATTCAAAGTGCCATTACAAACGGAACTCCGGTTCCACCTCCGCAGGTACGAACAACCCCACTCGATGGGGGGGCCTGCGGAGCAACAGAAGACCGACGAACGGCGCGCCGTCGCCCGCTCCAGCAGCGGCGACGACGACTACTTCTGCTCCGGGGCCGAACAGCGGCAACGATGACCTCAGGGCGGATGCTGCTGCCAGGAGGCCCCCGCCCATGCCCAAACTCGTGAGGCAAGGACGGGCAGAAGGCCGTAGAGTTGGAGATCGGTCCGTGGGCGGCCCTGGCTGTCTCGCTGGCGGGAGAACCTCTTCCAGCTGCCGTGGCAGAAGACGGCGCCGAGAGCGGCTCCGAAGCCACTCGCGTCCGAAGGCCAGGCACGCGGTAGCTGCTGGTGCCACGGACAACAACCGCCCTTCCCCCCGATCACTGAGGGAAGGAGCGGGCCGCCGCCCACGCAGGGGCCGACCCCAACTCGGCACACTCCCCTCCCCAGCCCTGGTGATGAAAATCCTTGAGGCTAAGGGAGGGGCAGAGGCCGTAGCCCGGCTCGCTTTCCCCCACCATCAAACTGGAGGTCACCGTCTTGGGTGACCGCCGGCGGAGGGGTGCAGCCGGGCTGCATGATGAAAATCCTAGAAGCCGAACGATGGCTGAAAGGTACCAACTCCCACGGAGTTGCGTTCCTCCAACGACGAGGCAGAAAGACGGCGGGTATCCCCCATCCGGGGGCTTGGAAGGTGGAAAGACACGATGCATAAGGGAGCGCGAAGACATGGTCGCCTTCCAAGGGGGTCACCCTCCTTTTAAAGGCGACTCTCCCTACTTGTGTCCCCAGCCGTTGCGGGCTGAGTCTTCTCCAACACGCTCCAAGGTCCTCCCCTGCGGCGCAGGGGCTGGGTCCCACACGTCATGCAAGCCGGCTCAGAGCAGAAGAAGCCAAACCGCCGTGCGCGGTGCGCACGACCGCCCAGCGGTTACAAGCGACTCTCCACTTTTGCCCAGACCAACGGGCGAAAGGGGCGGGCAGCCATGCAGGCGGCATGCAACCGCGCCAAGTGGGCGCGCTTCTCTGACTCCCAACACGCCCAGCATGGAGGCCCAGGCCCACGCGTCATGCAACCGGCGTGCCGAATGCTTCGTGCATGCAACTGCACCGCCACTTGCGCCACCACCGCGCCTCCTCGACTGTGGAACCAATACCGCGACTCGAGGCGACCCAGCGCACGACCCAGCAGCGCCAGCCTAGCGCGACGGTCAATGCGGCCAAAAACGGGCCGGCAGTAAAGGCGGTGGCAGGCGGGCAGGAGCAGCGGTCACGTCGCCAGCCAAGCCTACGTCCCATCCGGGGGCAACGAGAGAACCCTCTCTCACGGCGTGAAGACAACGCGCCCGTGTTCTGTTCCTCGAATGGCTCGCGCACGCGCAACGGCCGCCCCGCCAACCACTCGCCCCGTCGCATTAACTCTGCGGCGGGACAGGCGGCGCCTCTGGCAGGAGAAGCGGGCGACGCTTCGCCTTCGCCATAATGACCGCGTCAGAAAAGGTACGCCGCGTCGTTCGATTTCGTATCCTTTTCCTTTTTCCCTCTTTCTCTCTCTTGCAGCAGGGACCGGGAAAGGGGGATACCCCGAAAAGGATCCTTCCCTGTGAAGGAACCAGGCTCCGAGCCTCCCTACTGATCAGAGGTTCGAAGGCTGGCCCCTCGGAAGGGTTCGACAGCCGCCTTAGGTCGCGTGGGCCCTACACCCACTACTGGTCAGAGGTTCGAAGGTCGGCCCCTCGGAAGGGTTCAACGGCCGCCTCAGGCTACTCGGGCTCCGCGCCCACTACTGATCAGGGGTTCGAAGGCTGGCCCCCGAAGGGTTCACAGTCGCCTCAGACACAGAGCGAGGGATGACCATGGGTACGTTCGATACATAACCAAGGCTCGGGCTGCGCTCCCGAGGTACCCTAGGACATTTTCGAGACCAGCAGGAACGATCTTGTAACGGAATCCCATCAGAGGGAGGCATCGAGCCCTCGGACCCCGTCGCCAGGAGACCGGGTCCGGCAGATCACCCGCATATAATTTTGGGCGTGCCTCTGGGCCCCTAGCCGACCCCTAACGAATGGGGCACGGACGTCCACTCGGATTACCCGCCTGCAGCTCACCGGAAACACCATGTTCGGCGCCCATCGAGGGCAACATGGCGCTTTCCCCCTCCTCCTTGCGGAAAGGCGACGCAGGGGCGTATGTAAAAAAGTCGAGTCTGTCCCTGATCGCCCTCTCGCCCTGTGCAGAGGCTCGGGGGCTGCTCTCGCAAACCTGGCTCCGGCCGAACCGTTGACAGCGTCAACATACCAGCCCGAGAACTTGGGACCCGACCGTACACCCGGGCTACGGCCAGCTCGCATGAGGGAACGATCAGACCAGCCGAAGCGTTACGCGAGGCATTAAGACCTCGAAGGAGTGAAACCACTCCTCTGAGGCCTCGGGGGCTACACCCGGCGGGTGCGCTCGCGCGCACCCACCGGAATAAAACGCAACCGAGAAAGGCTGGTCCCCTTGCAAAAAAGTGCGATGAAAGCCTCCAAGAGAGTGCTAACACTCCCTTCGAGGCTCGGGGGCTACTGTCGGAGACCATAATTAGGGGTACCCTCAAGGCTCCTAATTCTCAGCTGGTAACCCCCATCAGCATAAAGCTGCAAAGGCCTGATGGGTGCGATTAAGTCAGGGATCAGTCCATTCGAGGGACTCGATCACGCCTCGCCCGAGCCTAGCCTCGGACAAGGGCAGCCGACCCCGGAGGATTTCTGTCTTGCCCGAGGCCCCCCCTCCAGCGGCGAATATATTTCCGGCTCGCCCGAGGCCCTGTCTTCGCCAAGAAGCAACCCTGACCAAATCGCCGCACCGACCGACCAAATCGCAGGAGCATTTAATGCAAAGGTGGCCTGACACCTTTATCCTGACGCGCGCCCCCCAGCCGGCAGAGCCGAAGTGACCGCCGTCACTTCGCCGCTCCACTGACCGGCCTCACAAAAGGACAGCGCCGCCTGCGCCACTCCGACTGCGGTGCCACTTGACAGAGTGAGACTGACAGGCAGTCAGGCCCAGCCGAAGGCACCATAGGAAGCTCCGCTCCGCCCGACCCAGGGCTCGGACTCGGGCTAAGCCCCGGAAGACGGCGAACTCCGCTCCGCCCGACCTAGGGCTCGGACTCGGGCTAAGTCCCGGAAGACGGCGAACTCCGCTCCGCCCGACCCAGGGCTCGGACTCGGGCTAAGTCCCGGAAGAAGACGAACTCCGCCCCGCCCGACCCAGGGCTCGGACTTGGGCTCAGCCCCAGAAGACGATGAACTCCGCTCCGCCCGACCCCAGGGCTCGGACTCCGCCCTGGCCTCAGCCGACGGTCTCCGCCTCGCCTGAACCAGGGGCTCGGACTCGACCTCGACCACGGAAGACAGACTCGACCTCGGCCTCGGAGGAGCTTCCACATCGCCCAACCTAGGGCGCAGACCAGCCACGTCAACAGGAGGCGCCATCATCACCCTACCCCGAGCTGACTCGGGCCACGGGGAACAAGACCGGCGTCCCATCTGGCTCGCTCCACCAGATGGGCAATGATGGCGCCCCGCATATTCTGTGATGACGGCGGCTCTCAGCCCCCTTACGGAAGCAAGAGGACGTCTGCAAGGACTCGACAGCCCCGACAGTTGTCCCTCCGCCAGGCTCCAGCACTCCTCCGACGGCCACGACATCACACCAGCTGGGTGCCAAAATCTCTCCGGCTGCCACGACGGCGTGTACTTAGGGCGCTAGCTCTCCTCCGCTAGACACGTAGCACTCTGCTATACCCCCCATTGTACACCTGGATCCTCTCCTTACGCCTATAAAAGGAAGGACCAGGGCCCTCTTAGAGAGGGTTGGCCGCGCGGGGACGAGGACGAGACAGGCGCTCGCTTGAAGCCGCTCGCTCCCTCTCCCGCGTGGACGCTTGTAACCCCCTACTGCAAGCGCACCCGACCTGGGCGCGGGACGAACACGAAGGCCGCGAGATTCCCACCTCTCTCACGCCGGTCTCCGGCCGCCTCGCTTTCCCCCCTTCGCGCTCGGCCTCGCGCTCGACCCATCTGGGCTGGGGCACGCGGCGACATTCACTCGTCGGCTCAGGGACCCCCCGGTCTCGAAACGCCGACACGGCCCATGGGCGAGCACGAGCACGATCCGTTTAAGACAGGCACGAAATGGCCCATATAGAGGCACGAAAAGGCCCATATATTTATTAAAATCACACTTCATTCGACACTTTCATGTACTTGATAAAGAACACAGCTAGAAATATTGTTAGTTAGATGTTTTTTGTAGCTTTGAATTAGAGTATGTGATGTAATTTTATTTTTGTTATGAACATTAGATAATAAACTGAACTTACAAACTTTATATAGAGTTGATTATACTCTTTTTCTTTCTAACAAAATGATTTGTAGACGAGGTAGTCATTATATAGCTATGGTAACTTAATACAAATATTAAGTTTGCTTTTGGTCAAATTTATTTGTCTTATCTTTTATTTGTTTTATTAAATTTGTTTTGAATTACGGGCTCTGACGTGAATTTCGGACCCTGATGTGAATTTCATGCCAAAAACTGAATTTCGAGCCAAAAATCGAATTTCGGGCTCTAACGTGAATTTCGGGCTTTTATAATTTCGGGCCGCCCAAAATGAGCCCGGCACGTTTAAACAATTACGGGTCGGGCCGTGTGCCGAGGGCTAGGCCCATGGGCCGGCCCGGCATGGCTCGAAATTCAAACGGGTCGGGCCGGCCCGAAATTCAAACAATACGGGCCTTTTCGGGGTTGGACCAGGACGGGCCGGGCAGCCCGAATATACACTATACTTGTCATGGATGGATGGAGTTCCATAATTTCACGTTTCAGACTCTAGTAGATGTCTTCAATTTTATTTTGACATATAGAGTTCTTTTTTTAAGTACGGCAGGAAGATCTTAGATCTGTCTCAAGATAGATAGGAACTTGAGTCCATGTTCAGAAATAATGCGGCGGGTCGGACCAAACCAAATTCATCGTGCTTCGGGCTAAATCAAATCCAAAACCAAATTCACCATGCTCCGGGCTAAGACTAAACGAATTTGGGTTAAGGAGGCCTCAAATTTTTCTAGGTCACACTGTGTCAGTCTAAAAAATAGAAACAATGACTTAGTTGGCCCTAAAGCACGTCGTATTTTTATTGGACCATGTCGAGCCATATATCACATAAAATCTAAATATTACAACCAAATAAAATCCATAGCTTACTGCATTAAAAATATTAAACAATGCTAACATCATTTGACCACATAAAGTTTAAATATTACAACATTACTACATTAAAGATAATAAACAATGCTAACATCATTTGACCACATAAAGTCTAAATATTATAGTATTACTACATTAAAGATATTAAACAATGCTAGCAACATTTGATCACATGAAATCTATATATTATAACATTACTATATTAAAGATATTAAACAATGCTATCATCGTTTGACCACATAAGACTAAATATTACAACAATGTAAAGTCTATATCTTACTAAATTAAAAATTGCAATATAAACTTTATTTCCGCCCCATATCTGCAGGCTGTACCGGAGGCTGAATGGACTAAAATTTAAGACTCGATATAAACCCGCCTTCGGCTAATGCTTTGTGTTTTTGTTCCTGTTTTTTTGGTCATGCTGTTAAAAAAAAGTCAGGTCCTTTATAGAAAGGCCGAAGCGCTGAAGGCCCCTATTGGGGAGCCGCAAGATTAATGCTGCCCCCGACATTAGTATCGCGGAGGAGGCTCCGGGGGATACTAGTAGGAGACACCGAGATGGGGTCCATGGACATGGGTGGCTGGGCGCTGCAAGGGCTGCACACTGGCCCCCGTCGGCGGTAGGAGACGCCGGCCCCAGGACGACGGGAGGATCGGAACGCCGCAGGGGCTGGGACTGGGAGCGTGAGATCGTCGGTATGAAGAATTGAAAACGGCAAACTTCATAAATTCCGACAAACGATAAATCAAATTACATGCATGTTTAGTACATAAAATCTATGTCAATAGATGCCATTTCGTAAATAAATCTTTTAATCTGCAATTGATGCTGTAGCAATTGATATATCGGAACAGAAATTGACGGTAAAAGTCCACTGATAAAGACTTCTCTACACCTTAGATTATCTTCATAATTTCACGTTTCAGACTCAAGTAGATGTCTTCAATTTTATTTTGACATATAGAGTTTTTTTTAAGTACGGCAGGAAGCTCTGTCTCAAGATAGATAGGAACTAGAGTCCATGTTCAGAAATAGTGCGGCGGGTCGGACCAAACCAAATCCAGCGTGCTTCGGGCTAAACCAAAATCTAAATCAAATCTATTGTGCTATGGGCTAAATGGACTCGGGTTAAGGAGGCCTCAATTTTTTTAGGTCATACTGTGTCAGTCTAAAGAGTAGAAACAGTGACCTAACTTAGCCCTAAATAGGGATGGACATTCGGTTTTTTCTAAACTTCGGTTTGGTTTTTTGGTTTTAAAAAACTTCAGGTTTTTAGACATTAGAAACCGATCGGTTTTCTAAAAAAATGAAAAACCAAGAAGTTCGGTTAGACATTACCAAACTTATACTCAAGACAATACATATAACAAGTTTACATAATAGATTATCATAATTTTAAAAAATAAAAATTATATAGATATAAATATTTAAAAATACATCATACATCACATACAAATAAGTGAATAATAATTTAATTGTATCACACATTTAGTTCACGTAATCGTATAGTCAAATTTGAGAATTGATAGCCAGGACGACGGGAGGATCGGAACGCCGCTGGGGCTGGGACTGGGAGCGTGAGAACGTCGGTATGAAGAATTGAAAACGGCAAACTTCATAAATTCCGACAAACGATAAATCAAATTACATGCATGTTTAGTACATAAAATATATGTCAATAGATGACATTTCGTAAATAAACCTTTTAATCTGCAATTGATGCTCTAGCAATTGATATATCGGAACAGAAATTGACGGTAAAAGTCCACTGATAAAGACTTCTCTACACCTTACAGAATCGTCGACAAAATAACCCATTCATTCACACGGTACAGCTGTCTTTGCAAAATACATCTTATTAGTATTTCAGAAAACGAGCTACCAGCAGATGGGCATCGAATGAGCTCCACAGAGTTCGTCAGAGCAGCCTAAAATTAAAATCAGTGACAGAGAGATCATATGGCTAACAGCGCAAGCAGCCCACACACTTGTATGCACGAGTTGCAATTTCTCAAAATATCATTTCGAGTAAGATATGCGCCCATAGTAAACCTCATGTTCAAAAAGAAAAAAATACACAAGCCGTCTCATTTCCTGAAATCAACAGCGCACATCAAAACCTCAGATCAGCATATCGAGAACTAATGTAAGTGGAGGGCCATATGGAGAGTCCAAAGATGAAAAGCCCACTATCATAACTCCACTTGACAACCAGAGATGTTCCTGACAAAAAAAAAATCAACTCATTAATAAGAAAAGAAGCAATTATCAGGAATAATTTCAACTCAAACTCCAGAATGCACTTTTGCCCGGGAAAACCTCAATTGTCATAAACCACCACAAATACAAGTTACTAAACACAAGCTGTATATAAGAAAAAGTTGCTGTTGGACACAATAGATTATCTTCATAAAAACAATAGTTTGCAGGAGCTATGCCCTGACTTCCACTGTGAGTGAAGCAAAGAGCTGTCGAAATTCGTTTGATTTTGCTCCTACAACAGCTTGTACAGTCAGTTAGGGCTAGTTTGGGAACTCCATTTTCCCAAGGGATTTCTATTTTTCCAAGGGAAAATGAACTAATTTCCCTTGGGAAAATGGAAATCCCTTAAGAAAATGGAGTTCCCAAATTAGCACTTACAAGAAATTAGGAAAGACAACTAGGTGGTGCATGTTGGTGCTAGAACATAAATCAAATTGTTTCGAATTTGGTCACTCACAAACTGCATCTGCACTATTGATTCAAAATAATCTAACAGGTGGGAATGTTGTTACTTTTAAACTATTTTGATTCACGACAGGTCTGTAGTAGGTTGCGCCTCTAGTTTTTCTATCCTCTCTCTTCTGATGTACGTTGTTATGGTCGCTAGATCGGTGAGGGATTGGAGAGGGGTATCGATGGGCAGGAAGGTCGGCCGGGGGCCTCTGTCCACGGCCGAGCAAAACAAGGGTTTCTCCCTTCTAATTCTTGCCTACTTTATTTCTCATCCATTGATTACATAAATAGGCCAGCTGGCCGCCCCTATCTAGCTAGAGATCCTTATCTCCTTAAAACTCTCCTAAAAACTCTCAACAACTACTAATTGATAACCTTCCTAGATAATCTCAACTAATCTCCTAGATAATCTCAACTAATCTTCTAATCTTATCTCTAACTATCCTTATCTAATCCCCTCTTGGAGGGCCCATGGCTGCTGCTGCCGCAGCCCCTCCATGGGCCTCCTTAGGCCCTGACATACGTTCTTACTTCTTAGAATGAAACACAAGCTATCACACAAATGTCCTTTACAACATTTTTTCTTGGCTTCTTGAACCACCACACTAACATGAAACACTTAATTTCTCACGATCACCTACTTCTACAGTTAAATAAACATAATCATGGAAAAAATAATCTAGCTCATAATGGCCTGTGTACTGCTAATGTACTATGAGACATAACATGGAAGCTGCTTAATTTAATTTGCTCCATACTATCTACAAGTTACTGATTTAACGTCGAATCATATCAAAACTCACCACAATACATCAAAACAATTCTTTTATTCAGTCTTCTTCTCCTTGGCTGATTGCCCAGCCCTGATAACAATGGTATTTATGTGCCTCGATATTATACTGTGCGCTACGCCAACCTTTTCATCAACCTGATCCTGATACTTCTCATAGAGTGGTGGAACCAACAGAGAAAGCATTACACCTAGAAAAAATGATAAGTTTAGTACGGACTATGCACATTGAGCTATCATAAAAGAACAGTACATCCATGAAGAAATAATTTACAGAACTCACCAATGTAAATGAGTGTAAGAAAGTTGAAGAGCATTCCAACAAATGAAACCAGCCACAAAATCAATATCACCTTTTGAACCAAGGAGAACAGGAAAAAGGAAGAGCATATATAGTTAGGAAAAAAATATACAATAGAGAGTGTGATAAACTGAGAAGCTCAAAGAAAGAGAGAGACCTTTATAAAAACTTTCCTATTTCTCTTGATGGCGATGTCATGACCGACAGCCAGCAGCCTATTGATCCATACAAGAGCATAATCTGCAGCCTTTTCAACAACTGCATCTGAAACCTCAAGGTTAGGAAGAGGTGGAAGAGGCCTGTGGAGGAACAAAAAAAAACCAATTAAGTTTAGTGTACAACTCTGATTGGACAACACAAAGATTAGTTACATTACAAGTAAATTGTACATTGCTGACCACAAAATATCATGCAAGATCACAAAAATCTAATATCAATTAGGGACATTGCAAAATGAACACCAAATCAATTCCAAACAATGAGAAAATCTGATTACATTGCTTAAAATCAAATGCTGTTAACTTCTATCAAGTTAAACAGATCATACACAATGACTTGGTGCTACGAGTTGCTGAAGCATAATATGAACAATTATCAACTTCAAAAGACAAAAAAATAAAGGCGTAGAGCACTCAGTACAGGGTAATGACATAAAACACCTAAACCTGCCTTGTATAAGGGATAGTATAACATTACTAAAGGCTATGGTCCTATGGATAGAAAAGCCACATGCTAGTGGATTGGAGTATCCAGCTGTTATGTTAACTTACTTAAAGTAAAGCCAAGTCTTCCCTTTGCAGCGAAGGGATCATGTAATGATAGTACTCCTTTTCAAATTATAAGACATTATGGCTTTGATTCATTGCTTTTGTTATGTATGTAGGCACAGTGTGTATCTAAGTGCATAAGAAAAGCTATGAGGGTGTACAAGATTACTAATGTAGTGAAAGTGAAATGGACATGCTCTAAGAAAAGGGTAAACAAGAGGATCCCCTGACTACTTAAAAGATAAACAGGGGCGACGGCAGGGGGGCACAGGGGGGCAATGTCCCCCCTAATGCTCCCCTAATTCTACAGGATATCTTAGGTTTTTAGCTAATTTTTATGTAAATAGTATAAAAAATGCTTCTAATAGCCCCCCAAATTTAATTTGGTCCCCCCTAATTTTGAATCCTGGCTTCGCCCCTGAAGATAAATGAAGCCTTAACGATAATTCCTCTTAGGGCCCGTTTGTTTCGTTGGAATTGAATTCCATTTTAATAATTATAATTTAGACAAAACTAATTAAGTTTTTATATATTTATATATGTAATATAATTGTATATTATCCTAAATCATATGAGAGATAGTTATATAGTACATTTATGTTATAGAGGCGCAAGTAGAAGAGTATGCTATAAGTTGTACATCGGAAAATTAGCATGTAAATCTATAGAATCAATTTCCATCTCTCACCCTGTGAATTTGAGATAGTCTTATATGATAACTTTGGAAAGTGGTGGAATGTCACATTCTAAAAAAATAGCCTATTCAGTTAGTAAGATTCCAATTCCTCGAAATGAAAGGAAACAAACGGGACATTAAGGATTATGTCCAGATTATTAATATGCATTAACGATGCAACGCAGTAAGCTACTGAAAGGAAGGAACACGCTACATCCAAACTGACGGAGAATTATCCAATGTTGTAGCAATCCATCACAAACTACTCCCAATTCATTAAGAGCCCAAGCACCACGAGAACAAAACAACCAAAGCAAAGCAGCCAACATTTCGATATCAGATAACAGACAAATTTGCTCCAGGGAAGAAGCGGCTAGGTTAGGCTAACCCCACCTGTTAAGCAGCAAAGCGGACTTGGCCCAGAAGAAGAGGATGGCGACGAGGAGGAGCAGGGCGTTGGACAGGACGGAAGGGAAGCTGTAGCCCGCGCGCTCGAAGACGAACCAGACCGCGGTGGCGCCCACCACGGCCGCCGCCGAGGCGTTCCTCCGCCTACACAGCAGCAAGTCGGCGACTGGAGCGGGTCCCCACGCGAGAAAGGGTAGGAGCAGTCAGGGATCAGGCGATCAGCGGGTATTCCGTGGGAGGGAGAGCGATTTTAACAATACATGGCGTTGCCGGAGAGAGGAGGGGGGCGCGTACCTGCGCCGCCGCCGAGGAGGGCGTGGAGAGATCGCGGGCCGGTGGCCATGCGAGATCGACGGGGCTAGGGTTGGGACGAGGCGTGGACGGAGAATCTTTTTTTCCAGTTTGGCTGTTTTGAAGCGGGGTAGGTCAGTGGTGAGCACGCGCGAGCTGAGACGACGAGTCTACTACACACCAGATGAGATCTGTGCCTGTGCCAGTGTGCCACTCGCCCACTCGGCCACTCCCGCTGCTCTTGCATTGGGATCGACCGCTAATTAGTCGTTGACATGTGGGCCACAGCACGGTAAGGTCACCTTTGTTTCTCATCATAACGGGCCCTTTGAAACAGAGGAAATATAGAGGATTTTTGAAGGATTCATTACTTACAAGAAAATTTCCTGCGTGAGTCTTTGGAACACAGGATTCAATCCTTTAAAATTCCTATGAATTGCTTTCCTCCATTCAAATTTTGGAGGAAAATAACAAGACCTCTAACCTCTTAGAGCAACTCCAATAGTTATGTAAATTTGAGCTCTCTAAATCACAAATTTAAGAAGTTGTTAAATATCTTTGGAAGTAAAAAAAAGTGAGTTCTCCAATAGTTCTCTATATATAGGTTGTAGTTTGTTTTGTATCTATCCACATAAAAAGTTAAAGTCACAAATGTCATTGATTATCTTCATTATCTACACAATGCGGTCAACATTTTTATTTAGGGAGTTGCTAAATAGTTGCCAAATGTAGAGAGGAAATGAGGTTAGATGAGGTTAGATGAGAAATTGTTAAATTTAAAAAGTTCATTTAGAGAACTGTTGGAGATGAGTTTTGTGTTAACTACCAAAATCATTGATTTACGAAGTCTATTAAAGAACCATTGGAGTTGTTCTTAAGCCTTTTTTGAGATGGAGGATTAGTAAAACATATGGATAGGAAAAATATAGGAGTAGAGTTGTATGTATGGGTGGAAACGAGTCGAGCTCGGCTCCCTCATCTAACGAGCTCGAAAAAGCGGCTGGGCTCGCGAGCCGGTTCACCGAGCCTAGCCATAAATGTAAATTTGCTCTCTAAATTATGATATAAAATCTTATAAATAATTTAATAACATATTTTAAATTAGTAAAATAGATATATTACTAATATAATATAGAAAATATATTATTTTGTATAATAATCTCGAATAACATAAATTAATTGTCTATTGAGTACTAATATTATATGCTAATTGGGATTTTATGTAATAAATTATTGTTGGGTCGAGCCACGAGCCAGCTCGCGAGCTGCAGCGAGCCGAGCCGAGCCGAGCTGGCTCGCTCTTTTCACGAGCCACAAAAACAGGCTCGGTTTGGGCTAGTTCTGACCGTCGAGCGGAGCTGCTGCGAGCCCGAGCAAGCTCGTCGAGATCGAGTTTTTTCCATCCCTAGTTGCATCACTACAGAAAAACAATTAATTCCCGTCGGTTTCAGGCCGACGGGCGTCCCTTGTCGGGGATAACGTTATCCCCGTCGGCGGCTGACGGGAATAATTAATTCTCGTCGGCTAGATAGTGGCCGACGGGAATTACGGCTAATTCCCGTCGGTTCTGCTGGCCGACGGGAGTAATTAATTAATTCACGTCGGTTTCCTAGGCCGACGGGAGTTAGTTATTAATTCCCGTCGGCCCCACGTGGCCGACGGGAATTAACTGGGCCGACGGGAGTTAGTAGTTAATTCCCGTCGGTTCGACCATAGCCGACGGGAATTAACTGGGCCGACGGGAATTACTGTATACTGCTACAAAAACAACACTAAATTATGTCACTATTTCTGCACACATAACATATATCAAACATAATCACATATAACAGCCACATTACAAACACATGTAGAGATACGACATCCACAAACACATGCATTTAGACATAGTGCATTTATAATTAAAACATCCACCAACGTGTACGACATAGTATTCAAACATAACACCCACCAACATCAAACAACGAGTACGACATAGTATTGAACATAACATCCATCAACGAGTACGACATTTCAAACATAAGTTTAAGTGTTTAGAGATAACCACCACTTGGGTGGTTAGAGCTTTGACCGCTGCCGCCTTCACCACCAGGAGGAGGGAACGCGAATAGCGAGTCAACAAATCCAGTCCCTACTGCTGGATCAGACCCACTGCCACCCGCTTCAGGCGTAACCTATGCAAGTTAGCAAATATCAACACGTTAAATGCAAATATCAAAAAGTATACAAGTGTATAAATTAATGGAGAGTTATCAAACGTACCCTATCTCCAGGTGCAGGTATATGTGTCGGAGGGGTGGTGAACTGTGGTGGTGGAACTGGTGTGTTTGCAAATTGGCTCCATTGTGGTGGCGGTGGAAAATTTGATGTCATGCCCTGTTGCTGCATTAACTGTTAAACACATATGTGTTACTACTGAAGATGTTGTATTGAAATATAATAATTTAGAGTTCGGATTATGTGTACTCACTTGATACATCGCTTGATTATGAGCATTGCAAGCTTCCATAAATTCGTGTTGTTGTCTCATCTCTTCACGCATCCTCATAATCTCCAACTCCTGCTCGTTCGGTCGACGAGAGCATGAGCTACGGGAAGATGAACCCGTCCTCTGAGATCTCACCGACGACGAGTCAATGAATCCGTCGAAGAGTGCGTATCTATAAGTGATTCAAAAAATGTTATTACTGCATAATCAATTTAGTGTCAACCATATAATTTCATAAGTTAGAGCTTACCGTCCATGCGCTTTGCCACCACCACTTGCGTACACCACCGAGGGATCCACCGGTTCATGGCGCCAGTCGTAGTCAGGGCCATGGCGACGAACCATCTCCTCCCCATATGCCGCCTATACATCATTCACAACCTTACAAATGCAGGAATTTATATACTTTGAACGTTTGAACTTTTGAGCCAAAACTCACCAAGCGATCCGTGGCTGTCTGGCTGCAGAGCTGGTCAGGGTTGTTCGGGTCTGGTCCTTTGTGGCCCTCCTGGTACACCTCAATGTCACTAGGCTTTTGGCCACTCGTAGTTTCCTGTATAAACAAAAAACATTCATAAGCAATCGTATTATTTGTTGATCGACATAGAAAGATCAAACTTACCATTCTTTTAGCTTTTCGTATCATGTCGTCACCGCCAAACTTGTGGTTAGGATTGGTTCCTCGACATTGTCTGTGATGCGCTGACGCTTTCTAGAAGCCTTCGGAAGCCCAATATCGACACCAAGCATAGTACGCATCAGGCACGGGCGCCATCCATGGAACCATCACCTGCACACACACAATGTTACATATTATATCAATCACAACAATAAATATAAAGGGTAAAACAAATTGAATACTAACCTCACGATATTGATCCCCAGTCAAATATATCTTTGAGGACCCTTCCTTTTTATTCAAGGGACCTGCTTCTTCTGGATGCTTTTGAAAATACAGGTTTGTAGCCTGAATTCTCGCATAGTATATAGCATCCTTCACCAGCTTCTTTGCATTGTTTTGCAAGACACGTTCAGCGTGCCCCATGTAATCCTCTCCGTCAGGCAACCGATATCGAAGCTACAACATAAAGAATACAAATACAATGGTATAAGTCATAGATTTACCATATTAAGAAACATAACAAAAATAATAAAGAATTCATACCCAAAAGTCATTACGCACAAGTCCCTGTCTGTCGGTGTGGTTTCGTTCCTTTTTAAACTTGTACTCATCCCAGGTACTGACGAGCACCTCATCCTCGGTATCACCGTTTGACACCTTCACTATACCAGGGTAGTGAAGGCGACAAAGAGAACCCAACGTAAGGTTAACCTGAGTGTGGTGTCCCTTGCCGTCGAAGGACAGGTCCTCCCAATTCCTGCATTACACAAAAACATTAATAATACACATAATAGTTATATGAGATAAGTTAATATATTACACTCACCGATCTCCATGTGGCATGATTAAAGTCCTATCAGCCTCTCGCTCTATCGTGTGACGAGGCTTTACTGAGTGGCTTTTTCTTGAGCGACGTGAGCGTGTCGCTGAAGAGCCTCCCGAGCCATCATCCATCGGGTTGTCAGCCGGTTCGCCCTGTTGGCCCCACTGGTCCCACGCCTGTTGCTGCTCTCTCTGGTGGTCCCACTGGTCCCATGGCTGGTGATGCTGTGCGGCCTGGTCCCATGTCCCGTGCTCCACCTCCTCATTGTGCTCCACCTCCTCATTGTGCTGCTCAGCCTCATTGTGCTGCTCCTCCTCAATGTGCTGCTCCTCAGTGTGTTGCTCATCCTGGTACATACAACTCAAGATTTATTTGTAAATATGTAAATAAATTTATTTGTACAAGATATGTTACCTCATCTCCATGTACCGCGCTCAACAGCTCTCGACGTCTGCTGCTGCTCGAAGAACTGCCCTGAAAAAGGCCCAGGCCCTTGAACAACCCTTTCACTGACTTCTTTGATTTTGGCGGCATCCTGCATAAAAAATAAGAAATTATTCATTAGTGCATCAAAAATGACATAATACTTAAAATATAAACAAATGAAATAACAAAACAACTTTACTTGTTAAATATCATCAAAATCAGGATCTATTTGTTCTCTTCTATGCAGAGGTCGCCATGTAACTTTTCTCCTAACAGGTTGTCTTCTCCGCCTCTCGGGAAAAGTTAAGTCGTTAACGTCTGCGACTAGTGAATCTAATGCCGGTGCAGGATCAATATGAAAACTAGTTGGCAACTCTTCTTCTTGAAACACCTCATCAACCTGCTCAAGGTGACCAATTTGATATTCGTCCTCACCAGGAGTGTATAGGCGTTCGCGGGGATTTACATTGTACACAACCCTCCATTTAGACAACTTTTTGCATGGATATGTCGAGAAATAAACTTGGTCTGCTTGATGGGCAAGGATATACGTGTCGTGTCCTTGAAGCAATTTCTCAGGTTGGATCTGTGTCATCCCAAATTCGGTCCTATAATACTTCGGGTCATACCATTTACACTCAAAGAAAACTAGCGCTAAAGGCTTATTTCCAGCAAATGTAATCTCGATTAAATTTTTGATTTTCCCGTAATAGCAGGCTTCGTGTCCTTCCATGTCGGTTGCCCTAGTAACGACTCCACTATTTTGAGTGGCGGCCATAGGATGACTTGATTCGAAAATGCTTGAACGAAAGCGATATCCATTGACGTCGTAACGTCCATAGCTTTTGGCAGTTACGCTTCCAATAGATAACTGACGTAAGTCATCATTCAAATTCATTTCCTCCCCAAACTGTCGATCATGCCACAAAGCATTAGCAAATTCTATAATATTAGTTAAATGAAATTAGCTCTCGGAGCCACATAATTAAGACTTACACGGTCCCGAAGCCACATAATGAAATTAGGTCGCCCATGCATACCATCGCGTCGCAATTTGTCTATGTCTCTCGCTGTTGGCCTACCGAGACACCTCATGTTTTGTTCATCAAACTCGCTGTCAAATATTATTGTATGACATGAGATATTTGATAACATAAACTAATTCACATATGAACAGTTTAAGAAAACAAGTCTTACACAAAGTATTTCTCCACCTCAGGCATATTTGTGAACATGTACAGTAAAGCAGACTTCCGTTCTTCCATACTGAGGTGATATGCCTTGGGTGGACCAACGGCTTTGCCGTTTGTCTGAAAAATCGAAAGATCACTACACGGAGGCATCTCTCGTTCATCATCATGGTACCTTTTCTTTCGAGCAAATACATTATGTTCTTCTGCAAAGTAACAACTTGTGAAGTGTGCTACCTCCTTTAGTTTAAATTGTTCCGCAATACATCCTTCAACTCTTGCCTTATTGCCCACCATTGCTCTAAGCTTCTTTAATGTTCTTTCTATATGAAACATCCACCTATACTGAACAGGACCACCGACCTTAGCCTCATATGGAAGATGTATAAAGAGATGCTGCATAGGATTGAAGAAACCCGGTGGAAATATTTTTTCCAATTTGCACAAAAACACCGGTGCCTCTTTCTCCAGCTGTTCCATCACATCTCTTCTGATTTCTTTAGCACACAACTGTCTGTAGAAATAGCTAACTTCAGCTAACGTTTTCCACACAGCTTCGGAAATGTACCCACGAAACATTACAAGCATGAGCCTCTCCATAATTATGTGAAAGTCATGGCTCTTCAGTCCATTCATCTTCATTGTCTTCAAGTTCACAGATCTTCTAAAACCAGCGGCATAACCATCGGGGAATTTAATATCCTTCATCCACTTCATCACTTCTTTCCGTTGCTTAGATTTCAGACAATAGTCAGCTTTTGGTTTGCCTCCGTTTTCTCTAAGCACTAGGGTTGGACGATCACATATCACTGCTAAGTCCATGCGTGCCTTGTCATTGTCTTTCGTTTTATCAGGGAAATCCATGCATGTATTTATGAGGGCTTGGCAAAAGTTACTCTCTTGATGCATGACGTCGATGTTGTGCATCAAAATCAATGACTTAGCATAAGGAAGCTCCCACAAGCCACATATGTGAGTCCAGTTATGCTCCTCACCAAAACCTTGATACCTTTTCCCACTCTCGTCTAGGACAAGTTTCATATGCTCTTCTGTAATTTCTATCCCACTACGTCGCTTGGGCGGTCCCTTCGTGACGATGGTGCCCTTCCTAAATTCCTTTCTCTGCCTTCTGAAGGGGTGATTGAAGGGTAGAAAACATCTATGGCAATCAAAGTAACATATCTTGCCACCAGCACTAAGACGAAAACAATCTGTATCTTTAGCACAATAAGGACACGTCAATCTACCATGCACGCTCCATCCAGAGAAAATACCATACGCCATAAAATCATGAACCGAGAACAGATATGCAACACGAAGATTGAATTTCTGCTTCTTGAAGCAGTCATAGGCTTCCACACCTTGCCATAGCTTCTTTAACTCTTCAATCAGTGGTTGAAGCATCACATTGAGGCGTACGCCAGGATGCTCAGGCCCAGGTATAACAAGACATAGGAACATAAACTCATATTTCATGCAAAGAGCAGGTGGAAGGTTGTACGGTATGGCAATGACAGGCCAACATGAATACGACGCAGCGGTCATATTGAACGGCGTGAAACCATCAGTTGCCAAGCCGATACGAACGTTTCTTGCATCGCTGGCAAAATCTGGATCAAATTTGTCAAGAGCCTTCCATGCATCACCATCTGACAGGTGCACCATTAACCCATCTTGTCTGTCCGTACAATCTTTATGCCACCTCATGTGCATAGCGGTCTTCCTCGAGAGAAACAAACGTTTCACTCTAGGAGTGAGAGGCATGTACCGAAGCTGTTTATGTGCAACCTTTGTCACCACCTTCTCCCCATCTTCATTTACAAGCTCCACGTACCTCGACTTTCCACATTTTAAGCATTTCTGTTCTCTGCCATGTTCCTTCCAAAAAAGCATACAGTTGTCTTGGCAAACATCAATCTTCTCATACTCCATACCAAGACCTTCAAGCAATTTCTTGGACTGGTACATGTCTTTGGGCATCTTGTGACCCGTAGGAAGAACCTCGCTAATCAAATCCACAAGCTCCTTGTAACAATTAATTGAGAATGCAAACTTAGACTTGATTGACATCAGCCGGGTCACGAATTCCAACACGGTCACGTTAGTGTGCCCGTGAAGAGGCTCTTCTGACGCTTTGAGTAGGTCAAAGAACATCTGAACCTCCGGTGTAGGTGAGAGCACCTAGAGGGGGGGTGAATAGGTGATCCTGTAAAACTTAAACTTATAGCCACAAAAACTTTGGTTAAGCGTTAGCACAATAATCGCCAAGTGGCTAGAGAGGAGCCAAAACACAATAACCACAAGAAAGCAATCACAGAGATGACACGGTGGTTATCCCGTGGTTCGGCCAAGTACAAAACTTGCCTACTCCACGTTGTGGCGTCCCAACGGACGAGAGTTGCACTCAACTCCTCTCAAGTGATCCAATGATCAACTTGAATACCACGGTGTTCTTCTTTTCTTTGCTCTTTTCTCGTTTGCAAGGAATCTCCACAACTTGGAGTCTCTCGCCCTTACAATTGAGTTTCACAAAGAAGCACGGAGTAAGGGAGGGAAGCAACACACACAAATCCACAGCAAAATGCGCACACACACGGCCAAGAATCGAGCTCAAAAGACTATCTCAAAATTCTCACTAGAACGGAGCTCGAATCACTTAGAGTGACAAACGAATGCGCAAAGACTGAGTGTGGATGGTCAAGATTGCTCTAAGGTTGCTTGGTGTACTCCTCCATGCGCCAAGGGGTCCCTTTTATAGCCCCAAGGCAGCTAGGAGCCGTTGGGAACAAATCTGGAAGGCCATCCTTGCCTTCTGTCTCGTGGCGCACCGGACAGTCCGGTGCACACCGGACACTGTCCGGCGCCCGATTTGTTTCCATAAAAAGCTCATCCGACCGTTGCTTTCTGATGCAGATCTGCGCACAGTTGGCGCACCGGACATGTCCGGTGCACACCGGACAGTCCGGTGTACCTTTCCGACCGTTGGCTCGGCCACGTGTCGCGCGCCGATCGCGCGGCCGACCGTTGGCTCACCGGACAGTCCGGTGCACACCGGACAGTCCGGTGAATTTTAGCCGAAGTCGCCGGAGAAAAACCCGAGAGCGACTGGTTTGCTCCGCGCTGGTCTGGCGCACCGGACACTGTCCGGTGCACACCGGACAGTCCGGTGCCCCAGCCCGAAACAGCCTTTGGCTGTACACAGCCACTCTCCACTTCTTTTCTTTTCTTCTTCTTCCTGTTTCTAACACTTAGACAAGATATTAGTACACAAAAACCAATGTACTAAGGCTTAGAAACATACCTTTACTTGTGATTTGCACTTTGTTCAACCATGGGCACATTTTCACATTTAAGCACTTGTGTTTGCACTCAATCACCAAAATACTTAGAAATGGCCCAAAGGCACATTTCCCTTTCAATCTCCCCCTTTTTGGTGATTTATGCCAACACAACACAAAGCAACTAGAACAAGTGCAAAATCACTTCAAATAAAAACTAACTTTGAGTTTTATTCAATTTTGGCATATATGGATCATCTTTTGCCACCACTTGGTTTGTTTTTGCAAATCAAACTCAAATCTCTATCTCTAAGTCACACACACATGTTGAAGCATAAAGAGAGTCATTTCAAAAGAGATTGATCAAAGATTTCAAAAACTCCCCCTAAATCCCATAATCAATACTTCTCCCCACAAGAAGCCAACATTTGATAAGAAGTGCAATAAAAAAGTTTTGACAAACCAAAAACTCTACCTTACAATTTTCGAAATTTCTCAAGTGGTAGCTGATCCATTTATTACTTTGGCCTTTATTTTCTCCCCCTTTGGCATCAAGCACCAAAACGGGATCAATCTTGGCCCTTTAACCCCATTGCCTCACCACAAATCTCCAATTAAGAGCAAATGGCAATAAGAGTTCATTAGATGGACTTGGAATAAGTTACCCTCTCATCGGAGTGCAGTGGAAGTCTTTCATGGTCCAAGTCCACCTTTTCCCTTTCAATCCTCCTTCGAGACTAAATCAAGCAAACTCAAGCATATGGTTAGTCTCAAAGGGTCAAGTTGTAACACATCTCCCCCTAAACATGTGCATCACTTTGCAACGGACTTGTGAGGTCCAGGGAGTGTTTGTACAACTTGAGCACCTCAATAAACAACATGATCAAAGGCATAAACACATGTATGCTACAATTCAATCCAAGTTCCGCGAATCTAAGACATTTAGCTCACTACGCAGCCTGCAAAAGGTCTTCTCATCTAGAGGCTTGGTAAAGATATCGGCTAGCTGGTTCTCGGTGCTAACATGAAACACTTCGATATCTCCCTTTTGCTGGTGGTCTCTCAAAAAGTGATGCCGGATGTCTATGTGCTTTGTGCGGCTGTGCTCAACAGGATTTTCCGCTATGCGGATAGCACTCTCATTATCACATAGGAGTGGGACTTTGCTCAGATTGTAGCCAAAGTCCCTGAGGGTTTGCCTCATCCAAAGTAGTTGCGCGCAACACTGTCCTGCGGCAACATACTCGGCCTCAGCGGTGGATAGGGCAACGAAGGTTTGTTTCTTAGATTTCCACGACACCAGGGACCTTCCTAAGAATTGGCACGTCCCCGATGTGCTCTTCCTATCGACCTTACATCCAGCATAGTCGGAGTCTGAGTATCCAACCAAGTCAAAGCTAGACCCCTTTGGATACCAGAGCCCGAAGCAAGGCGTAGCAACTAAATATCTAAGGATTCGCTTTACCGCCACTAAGTGACATTCCTTAGGATCGGATTGAAATCTAGCACACATGCATACGCTAAGCATAATATCCGGTCTACTAGCACATAAGTAGAGTAATGATCCTATCATTGACCGGTATGCTTTTTGATCAACGGACTTACCTCCTTTGTTGAGGTCGGTGTGTCCGTCGGTTCCCATCGGCGTCTTTGCAGGCTTGGCGTCCTTCATCCCAAACCGCTTTAGCAGATCTTGCGTATATTTTGTTTGGGAGATGAAGGTGCCATCCTTGAGTTGCTTCACTTGGAACCCAAGGAAGTAGTTCAACTCGCCCATCATCGACATCTCGAATTTCTGCGTCATCACCCTGCTAAACTCTTCACAAGACTTTTGGTTAGTAGAACCAAATATTATGTCATCGACATAAATTTGGCATACAAACAAATCACCATCACATGTCTTTGTAAAAAGAGTTGGATCGGCTTTCCCAACCTTGAAAGCATTAACAATTAGAAAGTCTCTAAGGCATTCATACCATGCTCTTGGGGCTTGCTTAAGTCCATAGAGCGCCTTAGAGAGCTTACACACATGGTCGGGGTACCGTTCATCCTCGAATCCAGGGGGTTGCTCTACGTACACCTCCTCCTTGATTGGCCCGTTGAGGAAAGCGCTCTTCACATCCATTTGGTACAACCTGAAAGAATGATGAGCGGCATATGCTAGCAAGATACGAATTGATTCTAGCCTAGCCACAGGAGCAAAAGTCTCCTCGAAATCCAAACCTGCGACTTGGGCATAACCTTTTGCCACAAGTCGAGCCTTGTTCCTCGTCACCACCCCGTGCTCGTCTTGTTTGTTGCGGAACACCCACTTGGTTCCCACAACATTTTGCTTCGGACGAGGCACCAGTGTCCAAACTTCATTCCTTTTGAAGTTGTTGAGCTCCTCCTGCATGGCCAACACCCAGTCCGGATCTAGCAAGGCCTCCTCTACCCTGAAAGGCTCAATAGAAGAGACAAAGGAGTAATGCTCACAAAAATTAACTAATCGAGATCGAGTTGTTACTCCCTTGCTAATGTCACCCAAAATTTGGTCGACGGGATGATCCCTTTGAATCATCGCTCGAACTTGAGTTGGAGGTGCCGGTTGTGCTTCTTCCTCCATCACATGATCAACTTGTGCTCCCCCTTGATCACACGCCTCCTGTTGATGAACCTGTTCATCGTCTTGAGTTGGGGGATGCACCTTAGTTGAAGAAGAAGGTTGATCTCGTTCAACATGTTCCTGTGGCCTAACTTCTCCAATCGCCATGGTTCGTATAGCGGTCGTCGGAACATCTTCTTCATCTACATCATCACAATCAACAACTTGCTCTCTTGGAGAGCCATTAGTCTCATCAAATACAACATCGCTAGAGACTTCAACCAAACCCGATGATTTGTTGAAGACTCTATACGCCTTTGTATTTGAGTCATAACCTAATAAAAACCCTTCTACTGCTTTGGGAGCAAACTTAGAATTTCTACCCTTCTTCACTAGAATGTAGCACTTGCTCCCGAAAACACGAAAGTAAGATACATTGGGTTTGTTACCGGTTAGTAGCTCATACGACGTCTTCTTGAGGAGGCGATGAAGGTAGACCCTGTTGATGGCGTGGCAAGCCATGTTCACGGCTTCCGTCCAAAAACACTCGGGGGTCTTGAACTCTCCTAGCATCGTCCTCGCCATGTCGATGAGCGTCCTGTTCTTCCTCTCTACCACACCATTTTGCTGTGGTGTGTAGGGAGCGGAGAACTCGTGCTTGATCCCTTCCTCTTCAAGGAACTCCTCCACTTGAAGGTTCTTGAACTCG